>NC_137260.1:46808002-46993002 GCF_053477335.1 Acartia tonsa
CCCCATTTTAGTTCTAGTTTTATAAAGAAAGGTTAAAGAAATATAAAAAACGGGGGGAGGGGGGGAGGATTTTTTGAAAGGGCGATTTCTCATTGGAAGGTGTTGGTAACCTCCACAAAAGCGTTATAAACCATGAACTATGGGAAGCTTCATTGTAAAGATGAACCATATTGGTTCAATGGCTAGCAAGATCCTTCAGCCAATTGGATTAATGTTATCAAAATTTTAAGTATTTTAGTGAAAAAAATAGATATTTTAGAATTAGGCATTGTTAAATTAGGCGTTTTTAAAATTAGACATTTTTAAAATTAGGCATTTTTATTTAGGCATTTTTAGTTAGGCGTTTTTAAATTAGGCATTTATAAATTAGGTGTTTTTAACGTAGGTATTTTTAACATTAGGTATTTTTAGACTTAGGTGTTTTTAGTTAGGCATTTTTAGTTAGGCATTTTTAAATTAGGTGTTTTGTCCCCACTCCGTTGTAAGTATGTGTACTAGTGTAGTAACATATAATATAGGCTAACGTTAAACTTATTCTTGGAGGGAAAGGACAATGGCTGATTGATTATTATACATTTTTACATAAAAGTGAAACGGTTTGGCAAGGATAATTTTTAATGTTTTGTCCTAATCCTCATATAAAAGTAACAGGATGTCTTCCTGTGTCCCTGTATGTCTCTATGTCTGTCTGCCAACTTTGCCAAAAGCTGAAGAGATATTGTTTTCCTGTATGAATCTTTAATTGTATATTCTCATTGGTCCTAGGTAGGTTTATTACTATTTTAAAAGGGTACCACACTCCTCAAAATATAAATAGTTCCTAGAAAAATCGTATCCCCCTCACTAATTTTTCTTACTTTTTTCTCTTAAAACTAATTAGGGGAAGGTCAATTTACCCCCCTCCCTAATTTTTCTTACTTTTTTCTCTTAAAACTAATTAGGGGAAGGTCAATTTACCCTTTTTTCCGACTTCAAATTCATCTAGTGGCCAAATAAGCAATAAATGTGATTGATTGATTGTAAGTAATTTGTGAAAAAATAACATGATCTGGTATATAAGCCAAATAAGCAATAATTTTCATTGATTACTTATAAGTAATTTATAAAAAAAAATGCATGATTTGGTTTATAAGCCAAATAAGCAAATATTGTGATTGATTGCTTTTAAGTAATTGATCAAAAAATAGCATGATTTGGTATATAAGCCAAATATACAAAAATTTTCATTGATTGCTTATAAGTAATTTATAAAAAAATAGCATGATTTGGTTTATAAGCCAAATAAGCAAAAATTTTCATTAATTGCTTATAAGTAATTTATAAAAAAAAATAGCATGATTTGGTATATAAGCCAAATCAGCTATAATTTTCATTGATTACTTATAAGTAATTAATAAAAAAATGGCATGATTTGGTATATAAGCCAAATAAGCAATAATTTTCATTGATTACTTATAAGTAATTTATCAAAAAATAGCATGATTTGGTTTATAAGCCAAATAAGCTATAATTTTCATTGATTACTTATAAGTAATTAATAAAAAAATGGCATGATTTGGTTTATAAGCCAAATAAGCAAATATTGTGATTGATTGCTTATAAGTAATTGATCAAAAAATTGCATGATTTGGTATATAAGCCAAATAAGCAAATATTTTCATTGGTTGCTTATAAGTAATTTATCAAAAAATAACATTATTTGGTATATTAGCCAAAAAAAAAAATATGCAAACATTTAGATTAAATAAAAACCTTAACATTCTATTTCCAATTTGTAGACCAACCATGCCCATAGAACAGGTACCCAAAGTTTCATTACCATCCTCGCTCAATGGTTAGCTTAAAAACTTTGGGTACATGTAGTGCACTCGCTCGTTGTCAGGGAGGTGAAAGCTATATTATATCTCTGCCTAAACCCCGTGTCATAACTAAAAATATTATAATGGTTCCTACTGCTACTAAGTCAGGTGCGCAACAATAATAGTTAGAGTAGGGGGAATGCCTGGGCCCAAAACAGGGGCAACTCATTACAAAGGTTGTGCAATCAAAGGGTTGGTTTGGTTGACTGATTGGTGAATGGATGCTTTACACCAAACACATGAGCAGAGTATGTTTTAAGGTGTTTGGAGAGGTCTAGAACCCAAAGCAACACCAAGCCACCTACAGTTTTAACTCTTACTTTCCTTAGGAGGCTACTTTGTCCCAGGCTACTTTGTCCAGATGCTACTTTATCTGAGGCTACTTTATCCAAGATCCAATACCAATGACTATTCAATTGTAAATTAGTTAATTACATTAATGTCTGAAACATCCAACATAGAAGAATTTTTGGGGTCCCTTTCATGGCAAGCCTCCTAAGAGGTGTTTCATCATATTTTCACAGTAGCTTTTATAGGTCATTTTAGGTTATGTTAGGTTATTGCCCTACAGGGTTAGGCAATTGGCCTCACAAGGGACAGAAATTTCTTCTACAATTTCTATTTAACTATTGACTGATTGAATACAAGCTTATGCTGAGGTTTTTTAAAGGGGGTGGGGGAAAGGGCATTTGCCAGAAAAAAAAACAGCCTAAAACTATACCTAGAGGTAAATTTGCAATTGCAGTAGCCTAAGGGAAACATCTCCAAAATGGAAAACTCAATTAATACTGCAATAGAATTTATCTGCTGAATGAATATACAACGTCATTCAAGAGAAATGACTAAAAAAAAAACTTAATTATGCATAGAAAATAATTATGTCCAATTATTCCAAAGACCTTTTTTTCAAAGATTTGTGGATTTCAAGGTTGTGCCAAAATATTCACATTTTTAAAATTCAAATTGTACTACTTGTATTAATAGTAGAAAAATATTACTCATACCATTAGAATCCTCATAAGCTCTAGTTTTTGAAAATATAAGGACCGTTTTTGTGCTATTTGTAGTTTATGAGCTATGTTGAAAAATGTGAGAAAAAGGTTGAAGTTTTCAGTAATTGGAACATTTTACCACGTAGCTCCTATACTATATGTAGCACAGGAATGGTTTTTATATATTAAAAAACTAGAGCTTATGACAATTCTAACGATATGCATAACATTTTTCAACTATTAAAACAAGCTGCATAATTTGAATTTTAAAATTGTGCTTATTTTTTTAACAACCTTTAAATCAATAAATCCTCAAAAATAAGGCCTTTGGAAAAAATGGTTTTTAGCACATAATTTGAGAAATAATCCTGTTTATATATTTGAAATGTAAATGTCTCATAATAGATTTTTTAAACATATAAAGCATTTTACTTAATAATTTTATTTTCTATGCATTATTAATTTTTTTTTAAATCACTTCTCTTGAATGACCCTGTAATACAAAAGTTTTTTTTAAAAAATCATTTCTCTTGAATGACCCTGTAATACAAACACCTTAAGATTTTTTTTTGATGAAAATCACTCCATAACACATATTACTTATAAGCAATCAATCACAATAAATAGTTATTTGGCTTATAAACCAAATCATGCAATTTTTTGATAAATTACTTACAAGCAATCAATGAAAATGATTGCTTATTTGGCTTATATACCAAATCATGCAATTTTTTGATAAATTACTTATAAGCAATCAATGAAAATTATTGCTTATTTGGCTTATATACCAAATCATGAATTTTTTTCATAAATCACTTACAAGCAATCAATCATAATATATGCTTATTTGGCTTATATACCAAATCATGCAATTTTTTGATAAATTACTTATAAGCAATCAATCACAGTAAATGGTTATTTGGCTTATATACCAAATCATGCAATTTTTTCATAAATTACTTATAAGCAATCAATCACAATAAATGCTTATTTGGCTTATATACCAAATCATGCAATTTTTTGATAAATTACTTACAAGCAATCAATCACAATAAATGCTTATTTGGCTTATATACCAAATCATGCAATTTTTTGATAGATTACTTATAAGCAATCAATCACAATAAATGCTTATTTGGCTTATATACCAAAACATGCAATTTTTTGATAAATTAATTATAAGCAATCAATCACATTTATTGCTTATTTGGCTTATATACTAAATCATCCAATTTTTTGATAAATTACTTACAAGCAATCAATCACAATAAATGCTTATTTGGCTTATAAACCAAATCATCCAATTTTTTGATAAATTACTTACAAGCAATCAATCACATTTGTTGCTTACTTGGCTTATATCAGCCAAATCTTCTCTTTTTTTCATAAACTGCTTACAGGAAGGAAGGGATTAATTATTACTCCTTCTTCTTTTTCTTCAGTTCAACTTATATAAGCCACTTTTACTGTAAATGACTGAGTATTTATTTACTCCACCCTCTTTTAACTCACAAGTAAGACCAAATTGTTGTTGAATGCTGATATAAGTAAGCAATTAGTATTTTTATGGCTTATCAGTAATTTACCACAAAAATGGCACAATGGCACATTTAAGTAAGCCAAAAAAATGTTAATTGCTTACTTACACGTTTTGAGATTACTAGGGATATTTATGTTGGTCCGTGAGCTTCAACATAAAGTATCTTGTTGAACACTGTTTTATAAAATAAATTGAAAATTAGAAGGGAGAGGTAGTTTATTGTTTGTTTGTCAGGTTAGGTTAGGTTATACTAGGTATCGAGTAGCCTCGAGGCGTTTCAGGGCACTGCAGATATAGGCCCCAGGGCCCTATGCAAGAGTTAGGTATATGAAAAAACACAAATTATAAAAGAATGGGTGGGGGTGCGAGAGGAGGGGGGTGGTGTGGTATCAGTGATGAACAAACACTTTTTGTAAAAGCAACAAAAAAAACAGTAAGTAGATAACAAGATAAACCCCTAAAATTATCAGAATCAGGTATTTATAATCAGACAAAAATGTATGACAGGAAAGGTATGTCAATATTTGTTGACATTAATAAAAACTTATTAAGTCATGGAATTAAGGAATGTTGCGTACTTGAAATTTATTTTTATATTTAAAAGTAAAACTTCTCTATTGTTACAGCCAACGCATAGCTTTTAACTCAAAGAATTTAAAATAATATTTTGTAAAGTTTTTCAAATTTTTAGTCTTTAATTCCATTTCTGGGAGGGAGGGGGGGGGATAGTGTCTGGGGTAATGAAATCATTAACATAAAATACTGATTTTATTGCCGGCCGGACGCTTTAATTACCAGGTATACCTTTAAATTCGCCTTTTAAGGTCAAAAAGCCACTTTTTTAAATGTTATTTTGTGTTTGTATCAAAAAAAGACATCTTTAAATAATATTGTATTTGGATTTTGGATGGGTTCAGTTGTCGCCAGGATAGTTGGGTACATTTTTAAGTTTGCACATTTCTGCTATTTAAAAAAACCTGAAAATTTTGTAACTGAATAATTCACGCAATTACTTCTATGCCCAAAAAAACAGGAAAAGGGGAGAGGGGCTAATATAAGTCCCCTTCCCCGAATTCCATTAAATGTACAATGTTGATATAACTTTAAAATTGTATATGAAAGTTTTTACGTAAAATTGTTTTCTGACCATTTTTTGTATGAAATGTAAACATTTTTTATTGTGTATTTTGATCCTTTTTGCAATGATATGTTTTTACATCCTTACATAAGCTACGCACTTATGGGAGATCTTACCCTTTGTTTATGAAATGTATGTATTTTTTAAATCAAACTATTCAATGAATCATCAAATTTCTAGATATTTATAGAAAGATAGTATTCAGACTTAAGTTATCAAGCTTTAAAAAGCAGCTTACAGTGCCTAATAAAAAATGACGTCATACAATATAAATGACTAATAATGATAGGTTAGTATACTGGTAAAATGTATACTAGCCTATCATTGATCATTTGTGTTGTATGATGTCATTTTGTATTGGGCAATAAAAGCTGCTTCAGATTTATTCTTTTTTTGTTGGTTTAATTTCTAGGTGGAAAGAGATAGACATTAGGCTGTAAATTATATTAGTAACCAAAGTTTAATAGTTATTTCTTTCATCGTATTATAAACCGCTTTCCGCGGATATAGAATGTACAATTATGAGATTAAAACTAGTTTTTTTAAGCCCCGAGTTGCCGAAGGCACGGGCTAAAAAAACTGGTTTTAATCTTATGATTGTATATTTCTATATTCGTAGAAAGCTGGATATAATACGATGATAGACATAGTTTTTTCGTATGGATGAGAACCGGTTCCTATCCAGCGGATTCGAATGAATACGAGAAAAAAATATAATTTCTCATTTATTTGTTCAAAAAGTTCAGTTACTTGATGTTAATGAATCTTGATTGATTGGTTCAAACTGACGTAGTATAAACTGAAAACATGGTTAAAATATTTTTAATAAATCAATTTTCATCTATAGTTGAGAAAAGTATCCTCGAAATCATATGTATTTTGGACATAGTAATCATTACAATAAAAAATCAGCCGTCTACCCTTAACGGCAGTCTAGTTACAGAATTAAAATTTCTCTTAAAAACGCCTTGCATTAGTAAGAAGAATCTACACAACCGTTAAAATTAGATTTCCTCAAAACTAGGGTTGGGCCGGATATCCGGGCTGGCCGGTTATCCGGCCGGATATCCGGTCATTTTTAATATCCGGCCGGATACCGGATATTAAAACTATTCGGTTACATGATATCCGGCTGATTTTTGACGCCGGATATCCGGTTATCCGGCTGGATATCCGATAATTTGCCGGATATCGAACGTTGGTTAGATATCCGGCCGGAACCGGATATCCGGCATTATAAATCAAACGGATATCCGGTATCCGGTATCCGGACAAAAAAGTATCCGGCCCAACCCTACTCAAAACGTCTCAGACGGATGGATAGACACACGGACAAGAACGAAGCTTTTTTACCCCCAACAAAAGTTTTACTCCAATGTTAAAATATACATGAGGGGGATAATTACTCCCAATTTTATTTTTTCCGGAGGGAGGGGGGACATTTGTAATCATAGAGTGGCTTTACTGCTATATAAATGGATATCAACGTACTATTAAACTATTTGCTTATAGTGATCAAGCTACATTTTTTGGAGCAGAGCTATTTTAAACTCTATGTGACATCTTGAAATCTATACAGTTAAATTATTTTTCCTTTTTTGAACAATTTTAAAATTTCGATTAATTTGAAAAACATATTTAAAAATAAATTTGTTTAACAAACTTTGAATTTATAATTTGACAAAACTTAAATTCTAGAAATAATAAAGATTTGAATAAAATTTGGTGTAGCTAAAACGACCAAGCTAATATTGCTTGATTCACTTCTACAAGAGACAAAATGAATTGAAAATTATTGCTAAAATCGAAATATATCTTCATGTCTTAGAATAGTGTATTTTTTTTAAAATAGATTGAAAAACATACTAACTTTAAAATATGTAGCTATGATACCAACAACAGAAGTTATAGGGCCGATGTTAATAGAATATCATTATGTCAGCCATTGCCACTTTTATCTAATACTCTAAAGTCGACCATAACCATTTTTTTAGCCGGTGCCTTTGGCACCTCGGGGCTAAAAAACTAGTTTTAATCTTATAATTGTACATTCTATATCCGCGGAAAGCCGTTTATAATACGATGCGAGAAATAACTAATCTGCCAAATAAAGTTTTCACAGGGTGAATTTATAAAAATTTATTTATTAAGCTTATTATTGCAGCTATGTATGTCAGAGTTCTCTTTGTTTGTAAGATTATGGTACGAGAATGGTTGACATGATAAAAATCTGAGTACTATTTCCAAAACCAGTTTTCCATTTTTTTTTAAAGGTAATTGAATGGTTGAAACTTTTGTACTGTTTTCGCCAAGATAATGTCACCAAACATATCTTAACAATTAATCAATAATTTATTTCTTCACCAATGAATTAAAAGCCAAATTTTACCAACTATGCCCCCCCCCCCCCACAGTGGGATCTTTTGCCAAAAAACGGGACATTTAGAGTAAACTTCAATAAATAAGCTTGTATTTGAAGAAATGATGTAATTTCTTTTGCTTTAACTCGGAAATAACTTAAATTTTGCCTCTGTTAACTTCTAATGTGCATTTGGTAAGTACGTCTTGCTGTTTTGGAGGAGCGAAGCTACCCTATTTTTAAAAAATCTATAAAACTTTATAACTTTAGTTAGGATAGGAATATTTTAACAAAATCAACGTCTATGTAAATATTTATTCAATGCAAACAATGTTTGTGAACAAGAATATAGCGTAAGGTGCACCCATTTCGAGTCCCGGCATTTTTAGGTAGGTCCAGTATAAGTAAAATAGGACACTTATAAGGCATGTTTTCAAATATTTTTTTTACAGATATAAACAACAATAACATAATTTTCAAAACACTTTTGATTTTGTGTTAATACCTTTATTCTAGGTCTAGCTATCTTCATTTAAAGTTTGTATAAGAATATAAGCATAATTACTTAAATTATATTCTCTCTCAAACGTATATTTCTCTCTCTCTCTCTGATGCGTATATAATGTTTTTGCAATATTATAATTAATCTCCAAATTTGAATTTCTGCTGGACCAAAACCAGTTAGAACTACAAATTTTTTTAGAACACATGAAATTTAGCAAATTTAATTGCTAAAATAGAAGTATTTTTAAGTCATCTTTATTTAACGACTCCTTTATCCCTTAAATGTCCATTAAAACCGCGAGAACAACAAAAATCGTTAAAAATCACGCCAACGGCGGCAAATAACGGCGAAACGGTTCGCCAGAGGCAAATGATGCATAAGTCAAGAAAGATCCGCCTTAATAAGTTTGAAAACATTGCAGAGATGACTTTGGGCTCTAAAATGACTCCTTCCCCCTCTAACGGGGGAAAATTTGAAATTAACAAGAACGAAATTGTTTAAACCATGCAATGTAAACTGCTCAATTACTCAAAAACGGACAAGAGGCCCCAGGTTGTGAAAACTGTTTTATACACAATACATGTTGTATATTGATATTATTATTGCAAAACCCGGGGACTCCTGTCCGTTTTTAGATAAAATGGAGAAAACTGATTTTTTGGGGTTAAAAATCTTAATATTTTTGGTGAAATTTTCTCACAAAATGTCAATTTACACCACCAAAAAAATATTTTTTAAAATTTTTTCTTTAATTAGACATTGGTACAGGTATCTGAAAAGTACCTCAATAAATTTTTTTTCTTCATAAGATGAACATAAATGTATTTTTTGTTGCCTTGAAAAAATTGTGTAAAAAAATCTTGAAAATCATCAAAACTGAAAAGAAATTTTTCACTACCTTTTTTAAAAATGGCATAAACCCGCCAAAAATTAATATTTTTTAAAAATTTCTTTTCTAGCTGTCTACTTACAGCCATTATTAGGTCCTAGGATAGATAAAAGTCGATTTTAGAATTTTTGGATGTCCCGATTTTTTTCAAAAGATCGCACTGTGCCCCCCTTGATATTGTATATGGATATTTTAACTTTATATAAGAAAAAGATAAGAAAGTCATTATGATATGCATCACTGAGCATTATTATCATATTTTTCCTTAAATTTAAATATTGGGTTGCTATCCTGGCCAATAGTGTTAGAATTAATTTCATATTCAATAATTTGAAGCTAGTTTCTAAAGCATTTGGTAACAGAGAACATGTTGGATATCCAACATGTTTTAGAACGTGTTTTGACTGTTTGGTCATTTAATGAAATGATCGCTTCAACAGCTATATCTAATTTCATATATTTTTTTGTATAGTTAGACAGGTGTCTTTCCTTTATCTTTTTAAAAGCGAAGCTATAATTAGGGTCCGTCCGTCCGTCCGTCCGTCCGAGATAGATAGCTTTTATTCGTTAATTTATGCATGTTAGACTTGTCCTATCGATTTCAAACTTTGCATGATGATTCCTGAAGTAGTTGGGTACGATTTAGAAAGCGTAGCAACTCTATAATCATTACCAGAATGTCCGTACGTCCATTTCAAACATGTTGATTTTTCTACTTTTTTAACAACAAATTTTCAAGTGTTCTAATTATCCGTTTGATCTGATTTTTGGTATATTGATTCCTGGGACAACAAAGAACAATATTATAAGCGAAGCAACTCTATAATCAAGTCCAAAAATGTAAGTATGTCCATAAACATTATCCTGCTTCAAGCAGTTTTTCAACAAATTTACTTACACTTTTGCTTCGGCTCTTATACTTTTAAATTCTGATTATTCAGTTCAGATACTATACAAGTGTTAATGTCCGTTTGTCCTACCGTTTCTGTGCTTCGCTTTTATGGATGTTGTCATCCTTGTTTTTCTAAAAAGCCTAACAGCTGTAAATAACATTTTCAACTCTTGTCTTTTTTTCTTTTTGTACTTTTAGTAAAAAACTTCAGAAAATATGATTTCAATTTATATTGTATTAAGTTAAACAAATACATATATATATAATATATGCAAAATATATATAAAACAAATAGCAAATTATTAACAATTAATGGATCAATAATATATTGATATCAGAATGAAAAACAGGTTTACAGAACACTCAGGAAGAATTATCACGTGAAAGGTTTATATCTTAATGTCTCCAATACATATCACAGTTAGGTAAAGCACGCTGCACTGGATGACAAGGTTAAGTCTTTGGTATAACAGCTTTTTTTTAAATCAGGGAATCCATCCCTGTCCAAGGTTTTTAGGCCTTTTCATTGCACAATAGCACTGTGGTAACAGAATTTTTCAGAATTGGATTCTGCTTGATCTCCTTTAGGTGCTCCTTGGTCTCCTTAATGGCGACCTTGGCGTACTCACAGCTCATTGTCTGGTCGGCCTGCCTAACTGTCCTGAAGATGCAGTAGCAGGCAGTGAGCATGCCCATAACACCCATGCAGATGCCAACAACAGCAGAAGCCTGCATGATAATGGGCAGATCAACCAGCAGAGACAGTTGGCCGGCCATGGCTTCTGGCAAAACAGCCTTGGATTCAAACCACAGAACAGGATAGAAGACACGGGGCACATCGTGGAAAACATGTTGGATACCCTCGTTCTTTTCAATGAGAATGTTAAGCTGAAGCTTCATGTTAACCTCCAGAGGGATGGAAGAGCGGGGCTCAATCATGAAGTGTGACTCATGCTTCTCAGCATCAGGGAACACACCAAACTGGAACTGGTCAGTGTAAAACTTGTCGGCACCATGGAAGTGGGGTCTGGACAAGAAGGCGGGAGACTTCAGCTTGCACTGGGTCACATTCTGGACACCGTTGGGCATGTAGTTGTTGTAACAGGTCTTGTCAGGACAGTTGGTGTGGTTGTTGAACACATCCTGGGCCAACTGGTACTTCCAGGTCTTAATACCATGCACACTCTCCTCACTCACACGCTCAAAATCCAGAGGTCTGCAGATGTCAGTTGAGAAAATCTGGAAAGTATCCTGGGAGGCTAACTTGCCGGGGGCGAACAGACCGTCGGAAGATCCGCGCAATTTGCCGCATTCTCCGGGGAAAGCATCAGTGGTGTCTCTGTAGTTCCAGGCGGAAATTTCTCCAAGTCTGGAAATGTCATCCTCACCAGTAAACATGTTGAGGTCACCGTCAGACCAGGTGGTGCCGTTTCTCTTGTAGAACCAACCAAACTTGTCCATTGGGATGGCACTGTTCTCCTCACCCTTGTATGCGTCAGCAATGGTAATAAGCTCATCATCATAACCATCAAAAAGAAGCTCTCCAATAGTTCTGTTGATGAATAATTCCGCCTGAAATAAAAATGAAAGTTTAGATAAAGATCAAAGTTACCCAAGCGTTGATAATAATCATTGATTTTACATAAAATTTCTCATGAAAAGTGCCCGAAGGCAAGTAAAAAAAGATGTGACGCATAAAAATCAATAGAAACTGTACAATATTTGGTTATTTGCTTGGCTTAACTGACGCAGTTATATAAGTCAAGATATTACACAAAAGGTTATGAGTAACAATGCGTTTTGAATGAAGCGTGGAGATTATTTTTATGTATTTTTTTAAAGTTTGAACTAATTTAAACAATTTCTTTTGACAAACAGAAGATAATTAAGAAAAATATTCAAGAAAAGTATGAGAAAAAATATATTATGTCCCTTTTGTTGTATGTTTACTAGTTTAAATTATTGAAATAAAAAAAGGATAATCACCTCCATAGTAGCGAAAACATCAGTCATAGCCCACTGCATGAGGAAATCATCCTTAGCGGCGTCGGCAGCGCCAACCATTGGCAGGTTCAGGGTCATGACGGTGTCACTGAGGGGACCAGCGCTCATGTCGGGCTCGAACCACCAGAACTTGCGGCGCTTGTAGGACACGGTGTAGTTTGCGTTCCAGACCAGATCAACCTTCTCTTCTTTCTCTCTACAAAGATAAAGAAATTATATATACATCTTTAAAATAAAATTATAAAACTATATCTTTACTTTTATTTAAGATTATTTGTTTAATAAATAATGTTGTTTGTTAATCTTACCTAAAGACATAAGGTCCCTTTTCCTCCAGGATAGGCTTGGCATGGTTCAACAGGAAGTCCTGGGGGTTGATGATAGAGAAGAAGTAGAAGCTGGTGTACACAGGAATTGGTGTCTCCTTCCATGCCTTGTACGCTTCAGTTCCTTCGGCAACAGTCAATTGCTAAAAAAAAGAAAATTATTGTCTTTGCAAACGTTTTACATTTTAAACTTTCAAATTTTTTTTATAACTTTTGCTGATTTTTTTGATAAAATTAAACTTCTAGCTTTAAAATTTCACTGAAATGATCACTATTATGAATAATTGTGGTTATCCTTACCGATTCAAGAATCTGTTGGTAGATATCTCCAGTAAAGCTGAGGGTGATGCCAGCTAGGATCACTTGCAAAAATGCGGAAGAGAAGAAGAAAGCTTTCTTAGTGGTCAAGCCTTGGGGTAGAAATCTCTTCATTTTGGATTTTATTTTATATTACTAGCACTTGTTAATATTAATGTTTTTATTAGTTGTTGTTTGCTCTTGGAATGTCAAGTTATAACTGATAAACTGCAGGGACTAGGCTTGCTTTTATACCTTGTATATACGTAATACATAATATCAGCTTCAATACTTTTCATGGTAACATGATATCTTTCTTTTTGACAGTAACGAAAATTTGAATGTGTCCAGAGCGCAGCGGAGAAAGGGACGGCGGTATGGTAGTGGAATAGGCATAAATAACCATGTGGTTTCTTAATAGCTTACCATTGCGGAGAAACTACTGGAAAAAGGAAGTCTGACATTGTGTTACTAATGATAATATTAATATGATTAAAGATGAACATAATTGATGAAGTTAACAGGATAATTATGCATTTTGTTATGGTTATAAAATCAAGCAGCGGGGAACATAATTCCCATTGAAAATGTCCTTCTTAAAAAATTAAAGATAAACTTCCCCTGGTCATTTATCTAATCAAAAAGACATAGAAATAAACATTATCAATATTCAAGATTTCTTTGATAGGAAATGGCATATTAAATCACAATACCTTCCAATTAAAGGCTTTATTTTACATTCTACAAAACTTTAGAGGCAGCTAATACATGTTAGATATTAAAAAAAAAGATAATTCTGTCTATCATAAATTAAAATACTTTTAATTTGGTAAATGATTATTTTTGATTAGAATTAAAAGAATCTTATAATTATCGTAGAACTAAATTTTAAAAAAAAAGGATATCTTATTCCATATATATTTAGAAATATCACCAATGTTAAAATTTTTAAATAGATATTGATAATTGTAAAAGAAAAATACACATCATTATTTATAAAAATATTTCATGTTTTTATATATTCTATTTTACTTAATCAACAAATATAAATGAAAATAAGCAAAATTATTGAAATAAACTAACGGCTGCGCTTAAACCTCACGGATTTTTTAAAATTTAGATAAAACCTACCAGGACATGCATAAGCATGCATTAATGAAAATTTTAATTGGCTTTATGGTTAGCGAGATCCTAACGGACATGCAAAAAACCTTACTATTGTAGATTTATAATAAATTTGAAACATTAAGAGAAAAAATACTGTATTAATAAAATATCTTCTTATTTATAAACATCAAAACAAAAAACCATATAAAGAAATATAAAAATTTTCCCCCAAATCTACAATTTTCATCTTTTTGTGTGCCTTACTCTAGAAACTTTTTCCTTACATTTTAGTTGTCGCACTCCTGTGCATGTACAGCATTTTGTATGAAGCATGGTATTTTTGAGTAGAAACTGTATGCCTTACAAAACACTAACTTTTACAAAAGCGTTGTTTAAAGCAGTTACGGGGGGGGGGGGTAAGGATGAGGGAAAACAAGGGGAACCAATGGCTTGAATACCATGGAAAATATGATTTTAAAAAGTTTTGCCCCGCCAAGGAAACTAGCGCGAGCTAGTTTAAAGCGTAGTAGAATATATTTTATTAGACATATGGGCGCTATTGGTTTTGCTTATTTTTACCAGTTTATCTTTTTACATAATTTTGCAATAATAGATATCAATAATACGCTTTATATATATACTAGTGGCTTCGCCCCTAGCCTCTAGGGGCTTTGCCCCAAGAGGTATAATTACATCTTCTATTACTTACCCAGAAGAACGGATCACAAATTTTCGCACCTACCCAGCAGGAAAACATTTTGCGATTAAATTCGCAAAATTCGTAAAATTCGTAAATTTCGTAAAATTCGTAAAATTAATAAAATTCGTAAAATTTGTAAAAAAAAAAAATGGGGGGGAGATTTTTTTTTTTTGGGGGGGTTGGGGGTGTCCCACCCCCCAAGAAAATAGCTTAAAACCACCGCAGGACCAATAGGTATATACCCTGAAGAGTAGAATCCAATCGGTTCTGTGGTTACCGAGATCTTAAGCTTCAGACGGACAGACGGACATACGGACAGACATCGTTCTACTTTGTAATATAGATATTAAGCTTTAAAACTCAATTCAAAACTATTAGATGCATGCTTTAGGTTAGGCTAAGTTACGCAAGGCTAAGGAAAAGCCCTGCAAGGCTAGGATTATATATAGGTTTAGGCTTTTTATTGAAGCATTTAAAAATATGCATATTAATCAGTATAAACACTCCACAAGTTTAAATCATATAAGTTTCGTTATTTCCTCTTTATTGGTGGAACAAGGATAACAAAACTTTAGTTCATCCCTTTTTAAATCCCTAAATTAAAAATGGTTTGAGTGAAGGAGGAAAAAATATCATTTTCTATCAAGCTCATACAATATGCAGTTTTTCATGCCAACCAAATAATTTATCTTTTTTATTAATATATCAAACTTTTGTTAAAACACACGTTTTTTGATCATATTGAAAAAATTTTTCGATGATTTTTTCACATTGCACAAAGACCAGAAAAAAACTTTTTGAAAAAAGAATTTTTATAATCATTTTAGGTTAGGTTAGGTTAAAGTGATGCTAAAACAGGCCTTGCAGGGATTGGACCCCTCAGAATTTGCAACATCATAGTTAAAAACATCCAAAAGGGTAGAAACTTTTTTCTCACTTTTTTGGTCATACATTTTTTTGTATAAAATTTTTATGAACATCACCAACTTAAAATTATTTCCATAAATTTGCTGACAATTAACACAACTTTAAACTTATAACAAAAGTAAATTGGCTTTTTATATTTGCTGTATAAAAAACACATCTTTAGCAGTTTTAAGAAACTTCATTTTGTTCAGACAATTAATTTCATATCTTTCCCTCCTTGCAATATTTATTTTGTCGGATAAAATCAGGGATACAGGGATGGTCTTATGCACAACAAAAAGAATATTACTTTCGATATATATGGCCCAGATTTTTGCCTTGGAAATAAGAAAAATTCTTATAATATAAAAGTGGTTTGGTAAGATATCCTATATTATAAAAACAAAACTTTGCAGAATGTGAATTAATATTAGATTAAATTATCTCCCATTACCTATCCCTGAAATCTTGGTGATTACAAATAAAACAAATTTTCCTTATGTTTGTTATCGCTGCAAGTACCAGACCATATACTTTTGTTTGATTTTGCACATTTTCCTTTTCAAGTGACGTTTATCTTAACATATATTTTACCTTATTATTAAATTTTAAATTACGAATAATTAATAGTAAAATCATACAAGTCTAATCAGTTAGAAGTCTATAGAATATGGGACAATTTAAAATTTTCTAGTAGACAGTATGGACGTTTTGTCTCTTAAACTTCATGGATAAGCTCAGTGGCGTGCACGTGTAGTCTGGGTTTAAGCCCTGAGGGGATACAAAATTAGGGTAAATCTGAAATCAATTATTTCTAATTTCTTGTCTTTTGGGTTGATAAGATTTTGGGTTTGATCTTACACCAGATTTTCATGTTTTCTAAAAAGGGGAAACACGCTGCAGGCTAAAATAGGGATTCCCGCATTTCACCCCCTTTACCCTATAATCCAACCCCTTTATACCAATAAACGAGTTCCACATTATCAAGCTATATTGACGTCATTTTTCTCCTATCGTAATATCCAAGTATATTCTACATACATCACTATCACACCTCATGTACCCCCCCCCCCTGCTTTGGCTTAATGACAACGAAAACGTCATATTGAAAATTTAGTTTACGTTGTAAAAATAGATTTATCTAAAAAGAATAGAGTAGACGTATTTTTATTACACTACTTAATACTTAGTCTGTTTATTACACTAGTCCCCGAAGTTTTATAACAACGTTTTTATAATTGTGATCTGTTGATTTATTAAGCTGTTCAAACGTTTCAGTCAATAATTAATTGTAATTTACAAAAGGGGTATTTATGTGGATTATCTTTGGAGATGTACTTCAATTTATCGGTCATTGTCTTATCCCTTTAGATCCTAACTTTGATAGGTGAAGTTGAGTAATGCATTTGTACTTAATGCAACATTAAGTTATCGCAAAATTCATAATCAAATACAGGATAAGTTACAACATTGTCTTGGATTAGCTGCTTAGAAGGTCCCGCGATTTTTATCTGTTTTAACTCTAGATATTTCAACCGTTTTACACGCCTAATAAAACTCCCCGCCCCTTGCCAAATTTTAAAAGGTTATGGCGCAGCCGCTGGATTTTAAAAAGAATAAATATCTTTTTTTCATTGGTATATATAATTCATCTTGATATTTCTTTATTTATTCCAAAGGGCACTCAGTATACAACTCACTTTGTCCGTCTGAATTGTACAAAATGCATCATTTCTTCTATTTTCTATTCTTACACCCTTCTTCTATTTTATGATTTCTGAGCATTTGCTAGATATTTAACTTTGTCCAATTGTCCATCTGATACGCCACGGATGTTGTTTCCCTTTAAGTAGCAAAGCTACTCTATAATTCAAAATGTCCGTCCGTCTGTCCGACGATTCCTACATTTTAAAGTTTTCATGGTTTTCTCAACTCCTATTCAACATAGACGGCTGAAATTTTCAGGGATTGAATACTTTCATATTCTGCATACCTTTATTAAGTTTTATCGAGATTTGCTTATTGGTTAGGGTGCTAGTTCGATTCCTAGATTTTTAGGTTTTCATGATTTTCTTTACTCCTATCTGAGATAGACGGCTGATATTTGTAGGGATTAAATAAGTTCACAATTTACTTATCCCCACAAAGTTTCATTGAGATTTGCTAATTTGCTAAGATGCTAGATCGATTCCTAGATTTTCACGTTATAAGTCATAAGGTTTTGTGATTTTTTTAGATGAATGTTTTGTTTATGAAACTGCAATAAAGTTTATTTTTTCCAGATATCCATCCATAATTTTTGAGTTTCGCTACTTATGCATGTTGTCATCCTTGTTCTAATAATAATCTTA
Source organism: Acartia tonsa (assembly GCF_053477335.1). NCBI lineage: Eukaryota > Metazoa > Arthropoda > Copepoda > Calanoida > Acartiidae > Acartia > Acartia tonsa. The sequence goes on from NC_137260.1 coordinate 46,825,868, forward strand.
AGTGTCTCATTCATAAAAACGAGCCTCTTTAAATTTTCTCATCTGTTTTTCCTACAAAACACGAGAAGAAGAAAAAGATAAAGTTTTTTATTAACTTTTTTCCTGCATGCAAATGCACATTAAACGTTGTATTGACAAAAAGGCACATTTTTCATTTTTCAAGATTCATACAGCTTTTCTCTAATTTCAACCCTTCGCCAAATCATGAGATTTACTTTGTACTATTTGCGTGAATTGGATTTTACTAGGAGGGTGCACGAAGCGCCTCTGGAAATTTTAACACTATTGAATAAGGTTAAAATTTAATGTTAAGAAATATTAAAACATTCTGTGTTCTTATACTTTACATACTTTTGCTAAAATTACATTTTTTACATTTAAAGTACAAGAATTGTAAATTTATCTTTGGAATCGTCAGTAGCAATAATATTTGTTTAATAAGTTCATTTAATGTTTAATGCTTATCTCAAATCCAATTAATTCTGCTATTTTTTTCCTTTTACTAATATAATCACAGGGAAAACTGTTTTTACTTTGGACTGACGCAGTTTTACCCGTAAAGACAAGTATTCACGTGAAGCGGCTTCAGTTTTACAGTTTAATAATTATTTCTCGCATCGTATTATAAACAGTTTTCCGCAGATATAGAATGTACAATATTGAGATTAAAACCAGTTTTTTAGCCCGAGGTAACGAAGGCACCGGCTAAAAGAACTGGTTTTAATCTTATAATTGTACATTATTATATTCGTAGAAAGCTGGATATAATACGATGCTAGACATAGTTTTTTTCATATGGATAAGAACCGGTTCATATCCACCGGATTCGAATAAATACGAGAAAAGTATTTCTGAGAACACTATGTGCCTTAGTTTTATTCCTTCTACAGGATGTCTGTCAGTCTATCTGTGTATCTGAGGGTCTCGCTAACCGCTTATATGATATGTTTCTCCATAACACTGAAGCTTTTTGTAGACCTAATGAAGGTTTTTTTACTATTGGGGGGGGGGGGGTGAATTACCTCCATCGTCCAATGATAAATCGCCTTCGGAAAAAAAACGCAACCCGAAAGTTTTTTTTATAATCTTTTATTTTGGAGCTAAAATTAAGAGTGTAGTATAAATTTCTTTATTATTAATTTTATATTTCTTTCAATTGAAATTTGACAAAATAAATCAACAAATTCACTAGTTTGTCCTTTTTGTCATAGATATTTAAATATTAAACGTGACTTTATTAAAGTTATTTTTGTCATAGCTTTAAGAAAGCAACATAATGTAATTATATTTAAAAAGGTTTTTAATCTTCGGAACAGATAATTTTTTAGAGAATTGAGAGAACTTAGGAATAAGGTGAATTGGACATCTTGTGAATTGTAATTATAAATCTAAACATTTCCTAAACGCAGTAAATGACCAGAAAATAAATAAAAGAAAAAGAATAAAAAATGCTGTTTTAACCGAAAAATCAATATAATGTGTGAGTTTACATAAATTAAAGGTACAATAAACAAGGATGACAACATCCATAAAAGCGAAGCACTTAAACGGTGGGACAAACGGACATTAACACTTATATAGTGTCAGAACTAAATAATCAGAACATAAATGTATAAGAATCGGAGCAAAATTGTAAGTAAATTTGTTAAAAAACTGCTTGATTCAGGATATTGTTTAAGGACATACTTACATTTTTAGGACTTGATTATAGAGTTGCTTCGCTTAGAACATTAAACTTTGTTGTCCCAGGAATTAATATACCAAAAATCAGATCAATCGGATGATTAAATCACATAAAAATTTGTTGTTAAAAAAGTAAAAAAAATCAACATGTTTAAAATGGACGTACGGACACTCTTGTTATGATTATAGAGTTGCTACGCTTTCTTAATCGTACCTAACTACTAAAGGAATCACCATGCAAATCGATAGGACAATTCTAACATGCCTACAATAACGAAATAAGCTATCCGTTTGTGACGGACGTACGGACCTACCCTAAATATAGAAAAGCTTCGCTTTTTCAAAATTGAGGTAAAAGGTTTACTTTAAAAGAGTATGAAACTTTGTAAAGATAAGAAACTATGGCGCCAGGTATGGATGGCCCCATATTATTCATCACACAAGGAAAGGGTCAAACTCCAATTATGCCAAGCTTAATTTGTTGTCTTATTGCATTAAAATTAATTTTTCCTGGATATATTTTTATTCTGTTTTTTTCTATTTAGGTGAATTTTTATAGATAAAAGGTACAGAACGCATAATTGTTTTACTGCACTGCACATTGCATAAAGATTAATTTACTCTTTTAGTTTAAGTTTTGGAGAAAAATTAGCTAGGTTAGGTTAAGTTAGGTTAGTTAAGTTTTATTTATTAGATAATGTACAAGAAATGACTCTAGAAGGTTGACAAGGATTAGATGTAACCAATCAAAATATATTCCTGCTTTTGAGCTGTGTTTTCTTTGTAGATAGTCAATTTTCAACATTATTGCCGTGTATTGTTTCATAGATTATGATAATTGCCCGCAGTGGTTAGGATCCTTTAGGGTTTAGATCTCCCACAGAGAGGCTATAGGCTTAAATATTGTTAGTTGGTAAAAGTCTAGCGAAACCTAATTGGCACATCACAAGAATCAAATCAGATATTTAGCTATTTACATTGTAGAGGGCTTTTTTTATGTCAAAGTCTATCACAATATTTTTTTATTAATTAATCAAAGCAAGAAGAAAATAATTTTAATGTATTTTTAAAATCTAGTTTCAACCTAATTTGTAGCAGGACTTTTAAATCATAACAAACATATTACTAAAAATATATTTCTATAAATTAAAAAGAATATTTTTAAAATTATTATAATAGCAGTAATAAATAAAACAATAGTAATCTTATTTACAATTAATTTTAATAATTTTAGATACAATAGGTTTAACAAGTGAAGTGGTTATAAAAATAAAATAAAAAGAATATTTTAAACATTTTATTTAGATTTAGGTTTGTTTCATAATAAACTGATATATGATATTTTCATTCTTTTTGGGATATAAGTTTATAATAAATCAGTAAAAATATTTTTTTCTTCAAACATTCCATTTCCTACAAATCTGTATAGTAATATTATTCTACAAAAATTTGCAAACTACAACACGGCCAGATCTGTGCAGGATTTTTGCAGACGATTCTTCAATTTGATCATCTTTCCCAAGAGACCTTTCAACTAAAATATAATAACATTAGTACTAAGAACAAGGATAATCATGTTCCAAAGTAGACCAATTTTGATTTATACAAGGTAATATAAGTGAGGAAAAGGATATTTTAGAACCCAGTAAAAGTGTCGGACTGATTATGACATAAAAAAAATAATTAGCCAATGAGAGGCCACTATAAATTTTACCATTGGTCAATAATGGCCTCTCATTGGCTATTTTTTTACGTCATAATCAGTCCGACACTATTACTGGGTTCATGTTTTATCAATATGCAAATGTAATAAAAAGTGGTCGAAGCTGACATGATATTTATAACTACACACTTATGTTGTCAGTGTAGTAGAATTTTTAGTAGTAAGCTATATACATACATGCCTCCTTTAGGTAATAATTATAGAACGCTTATATAAAACCAGTGGCTGCGCCCCTAGCATCTAGATGCTCTGCATTGAAAGGGGTATAAAGGAGGTAGAAAAATAGCCTAAAACCATCTGAAAGATTAAATCTAACATTTAAATGACCCATAATTATCCTAGGATCTGTGTAAAACTTCCCTAAAAAGATTCAGTAGTTATCGTATTCTTAAGTTTCAGACAAAAAAAACTTGGTCAAAATTTCATTTCTTACTCATCATGGGTTAATGGAGCAATTAATAAGGTGTTCCCAGTTCAAGCATTAAGCCATAATAATGAGCCCTAAAAGGGCGAAACACTGTATCTACGGATACCTTATATAATAGGGAAATAACAGTAGAGCTCTAGGGGTTGAACATAAAGAGAAAGGGATGGTATTTACTCATGGTTGGTCACAACCGAACAAAATTGCCTGGCACGCCTCTTCATATTAAATTTTGAAAAATATATCTTGTATACCTTATTTTGATTCTTAGAGTTTGAGTTTTGTGAAGAGTTATCCTCCTCTCTGAGTTTAATTTGAGTTATCACACCAACCAGAAGCTCGTCAATATTCAAATTTAAACCTGAAATAATTCAGATATCAAAAATCTTTTGATAGAAGTAAAATTTTATGCTATGAAAAAACAAATGAACAAGGATGACAACATCCATAAAAGCGAAGCTCTGAAACGGTCGTACAAACAGACAATAACACTTGTAAAGTATCAGAACTGAATAATTAAAATATTAAATGAATAAGAGTCGAACAAAAATTGTAAGTAAATTTGTTGAAAAACTGCTGGATGCAGGATAATGTTTATGAACATACTTACATTTTTAGGACTTGATTATAGAGTTGCTTCGCTTATAACATTATACTTTGTTGTCCCAGGAATTAATATACTAAAAATCAGATCAATCGGATGATTAGATCACATGAAAATTTGTTGTTTCTAAAATCTAAATTTTTTAAATCGTACCTAACTACTAAAGGAATCACCAGGCAAAGTTTGAAATCGATAGGACAATTTTAACATACCCAAATTAACGAAATAAGCTATCCGTTACGGACGGACGTACGGACGGACCTATCCTAATTATAGAAAAGCTTCGCTTCTGAAAAGATGGATCATGTAAAGAAAACGAAGTAGTGGGTTGCGTCGCATTTTGATAGATTATTCAGGTTAGGTTTGGTAAATGTTAAATGTTTTTTTTTCGTTTTTTTTCCAAGATCCAAAAGATGTAACATTTTAAAATTCGAATATATATGAAGACTAAGAGCTTTAAAGAGTCAAATTAGGGATTGAAAAGGGGGTATTAAACCTCTACAGCAATCCCTCAACTTTTTGAGGGTATACCCTTCCCCTTGGATTACTTTATTTTTGCACAACAAATTGCTATTGTAAAGTTAATACCTGGCGATGTTTCTATATATTTGATTCCGTACTTCTTAGCCAGCTGTTTACCTTCTAAAAAAAATATAAATATAAATAAAAATTTGGTAAACAAAAATAACAATCTTTACCTAAAATTCATTCTAAGATTATTATTTTCCTTAATGGAATTGTTAAAAGAAATACGTTGAAATATACCGTCGAATTATTTTATATTTTAATTAATTATTATTTCATAAATTTTAATGAAAAATTAAAAAACCATCTGATTTTAGGTTTGCTAGACTCTTTTTCAATTCTTTTTTACTATAAAAAGTGAGTAAAAATTATTATTTTTTCAACTGTTCTATTTTTACCTACTAGCTTTTATTTTTGAAATGAATGTAAAAAGTTAAAAAAGATTCTGATGAATATTTATTTAAGTTGATATAAATTAATTTGATGTTTCTGATTAAATGAAGTCTATAAGAGTTCCAGCAAAACCACTCTAACAACAGACTGAATAAAAAAACAACAATCTATTTTTAAAGTGATTCTAAATGCCCCCTATTATTTTTTCAGGTGATAAGTTTATGTTCTTCACTGAAGTAATCTAATGAAAAATATATATTCAAATGTACTAAATAGGATTACATAAAAATATTTCTTAACAATTTCCAATTAAACATTCAAGAATTTTTATCAACATTTAATAACAATAAATACTAATAAAATATATCAAATATAGAGACAAATAATATTCCAATGCCTGTTTGTTAATAAACCTGAATAAATTTCAAAAAAAGTATTTTAATTTAGGGTAGAACTTTTATAAGGAAACTTTTAAACATTTTGATTATTATTGTGCCTTGAATACCAGTTTTTTCAGCTATTTGTAGTTTAGGAGCTATATTGAAAATGTGAGAAAAAAGTTGAAAAGTTTTAAGTATGGTGGAACATTTTACCATATAGCTCCTATACTAAACTTAGCTCAGGAATAGTTCTTACGTATCCAAAAACTAGAGCTTATGACAATTCACAAATAGCTATTCAATTGAATGTGTGGTAACCAACAGTTTTTAGATGAATCAAAAAAATCCAGAGGTGTATTGTAGTTATAAAAATCAAGTTCAAGTTCCTGCTTTGGTGTCAGATAAATTGCCAATATGAACCCACACTAATAAACATAATGAACAAACTAACAAACAAACAGACAGACAAATGTCCCAAAAACCAGACAAAATGACATGAAAGCATTGAAAAAAATATTTTAAATTGGTGGAATTGAAAACTTGATGCCTTTTTTTCTAAAAATTAAAAAAAGTATTTATTAACCTTACACAGAAAGAAAAACAGAAAGATGACAGACAGTCAAACAGACAGATGTAAATGTAGACAGACAAATCAACAGACATTTAGATATACTTTCAAACAGATAGCAAAACTCCCCCCCCCCCCTACCCCCAATTTATTAGGGTTAATATTCTTGTTTAAGAAGGTATTCTTGTTATGTTGCCCTACTTATATTATAATTATTCTTGTATTGGAAGGTATAGCTTGGTATTTTTGCACTACTTATAAAATAATTGTTCTTGTTTAAGAAAGTATAGAATGTTATTTTGTGCTACTTATTGTATACCTTAGTATTGCTGCGCTACTTATAGAATAATCATTCTTGTTAAAGAAAGTATAGAATGTTATTTTGTGCTAATTATAAAATAATTATTTTTGTTTAAAAAGTATAGAATGTTTTTTTGTGCTACTTATTAATATAATTATCTTTGTTTACAAAGGTGTAAATTGTTATTGTTGCACTACTTAAAAAATGATTAATCTTAACAGAAGACTAACAGACAGACAGAAAAACAGTTTAAAGAGATCAAGAATTAGTTTTTTCAGAATTCATTATTATTTACCTTTCCCTATTTTTTAAGTAATTTTCGTAGAATAATTTCTTAATAGCTCCAAGAAGTTAGAAAAAAAATAGATTAAAATGCCAAGTTCAATTCAACATGAAGTTAATGTTAAAGTTTGAGAAACAATTAAACTATAAGAAAATAAGCTATTTCTTCGCTTGCAGATAAAAACAAAAAAATCAATACTTAGGAAAGAATTTTGTAATAAACCTCTAATAATATTTATCTTCAAACTTTCTTTAAAATGTAATAAAAAAGTTTGGTTTATTTTATAAAATCATTAACCAAATTTCGGTATGTTTCAGTTGGTATAAAGACAATAGAAAAATTGTTTAAATCCCTAGAAATAATGATATTTAAGAATTGAATTGTTTAAATAGAATAAACAAATAATATTTGCCGGACATATCCAGCAAAAAATTTAGCAGTCTATAATATATACATAAAAATATTCATTTTTATTTCTTTACAAATCTTCTCAAATATGTCGAGTTTTGTTAATTACCCCACATTATACGCACACACACACTACGTACATTACTCACACACACACATACACACACACACACTCACTAAACTACCAAGGTAGTAGGTAGAGCTATGGAGAGAGCGATAGAGAGAGAGAGAGAGAGAGAGAGAGAGAGAGAGAGAGAGAGAGAGAGAGAGAGAGAGAGAGAGAGAGAGAGAGAGAGAGAGAGAGAGAGAGAGAGAGAGAGAGAGAGAGAGAGAGAGAGAGAGAGAGAGAGAGAGAGAGAGAGAGAGAGAGAGAGAGAGAGAGAGAGAGAGAGAGATGGAGAGATAGATAGATAGATAGATAGTTTTGTTGTATACCTCCCACATACGCACACACACACTACGTACATTACTCACACACACACACACGACACACTCACTGAGCTACTAAGGTAGGTGGTAGAGTTATGGAGAGAGCAAGAGAGAGAGAGAGAGAGAGAGAGAGAGAGAGAGAGAGAGAGAGAAAGAGAGAGAGAAAGAGAGAGAGAGAGAGAGAGAGAGAGAGAGAGATAGAGAGAGAGAGAGAGTGAAAGAGAGAGAGAAAGAGAGAGAGAGAGAGAGAGAGAGAGAGAGAGAGGAAATCCCGTGACAGTAAAATAGATTTTAAATTTAGAACCATTGGCTATTTTTATTTTTTTCATTTTTTATCATTAAAATAATTGTCATGTATGTTACTTTTAAATGACATTTTAAAAAAAACACACAATGTTTTACCTACTGTAAATCCAATTCTCTATAAAACACTGCCATTGTTCGTATTTAATGCATTTATTATTCAGTTTTGATAAAAATGATACGTACGGTATTGAACTGTTCACAAAATTTGAAAATTCTTTTTCATCTAATTAGATATTTGTGATTTTTTTAAGGCAATATTTTTAAAGATTTATCTTCAATTGTCAGTTATCTACCTATATATATAACATTATTTGCAAATTCACAGCCACTTTAAATACAAATAGATAGACGGACAGACAGATGGACAAATAGATAGATGGACATACAGATGGATATGCAAACAGATGGACAGTTAGAAAGACTTCAAGACAGATGGATAGACAGACAGAAAAATGGATAGAGTAAAAAATAGACAGATAGTCAGATAGACAGAGAGATGGTTGGACATATAGACAGACAGACAGACTGACAACAGTCTGACATACAGACTGACAGACATGCAGATAGATTGTCGGACATACAGATAAACATACAAACAAATGGACATTTAGCTAGTCCAGACATATGGATTTACATACAGACTTACAAGAAGAAATATGGAAGTGCAAGTAAAAAATTGAACAAGGATGGCAACATCCATAAGTAGCGAAGCACAAAAATTGTGGATGGGAATACCTACAAGTAGAAAGAAAGAGTATTCTTTAAAATCAAAAATAGATTTAATTAATTGGAGAAAATTGTTTCAGCCTTCTATCTGTCATAGGAGCCGAGAAATTCATGTTTTCCAACTTTTTCTCTGACAGACATACAGACTGACAGACGGACAAACAGACAGTCTGACGGATGGACGGACGGATGGACGGATTGACGGACGGACGGACAGACGGACAGACGGACGGACAGACGGACGGACAGACGGACGGACAGACGGACGGACATTTGTTTTAAATATGACAATATGCAGACGTGAAGGCCCACCACAGTAAAGCATTGTATGGATCGTGAAGGGATGTGACAATAGACGAAATTAAAATAACTAAATTGTTTCTTATCTATTATTGCTTTAATGCAGGGATCTAAAGGGATAAGATAAAGGCCGAGAAATTAATGTACATCCCCGATGATAAAACAAAAATCTTCCATTACAATTAGTGGTTGAAACTTTTGGACACTCAACTTAATGAATCAACTAATCCCCAAAGTTGTTAGGCAAACAAATAGAAAAAAATTATTATAAAACTATGGGGACTAGTGTATAAAACAGCCCATGGTCCCCTCCCTCCCTTTAATGGATTGAACTATCCTTCTTTTCATTATAGACTAAATATTTGATCTTACCAGGAATCTAAGGAGATAAGACAATGGACGTTAAATTTATGTAAGCACCTCAATTACAATAAATCTTTTTTGTAGGTTACACTTTTTTAGTAGAAAGGTTAAGACACTGTTGGTTTGTACAACCCAAAAAGAAACATACTAGTTTTTTAGACAACAAACAACAGATTTGTTTTTGGGACAAGTATAATTTCCAGTCCAATGTCCCCTCTCTCCTTTGTTTACAAAGCTTTAATAAATTTTAAAACAGAAAGAAATATTGAATATTAATTATTGAATAATATAAGGGGAGGGAACTTTTGACTGTAAATTACACTGGTCCACTATGTTGTGTTTGATTGTTTAAAACTTTGGGTACTTTGAAACAATAATTTTAATGTAACATTTCTCTATATTCGGAAATCTGTCTATAATATGATTTGATAAATAACTATTACATAAATTATTATTTCAGAGATCAACAATGAACTCTGAGAAAAACACCAGTATTTTTTTATAGCATCTCTTTCATGGATTCTACATGATTCTTGTTTTTACTTCAAACTAAATTTCATTTATACCATGAATCCTAAGGAATTAGAAAATGAAGTATAAAATGATGAAAATATCCAATTACAATACAAAAAGGGGGGGGGCCAAAGTGACACTTTTTGAAACCAAAACTAAAAGCCAAAGGAACTCAACTAAAAAAAGAGTTACAGGTCTGACATTTTGCAAGGCAGTTGCTTTATAGGGGTACACTATGGAACTGTGAAGAAACAGCGTCGCAACCGCCGAAAACCGCCGAGAAAAGGCAAAAAAATTTCGGCGGGAAACGGCGGTTTTCAGCGGTTGCGCCGCCGTTTCTTCACAGTTACATATTTTACCCCTATAAAGCAACTGCCATGCAAAATCTCAGACCTGTAACTCTTTTTTTTAGTTGAGTTCCTTTGTTGACTTTTAGTTTTGGTTTTAAAAAGTGTCACTTTTGCCCCCCTCCCCCTTAATAGTTATTAATCGCATCGTATTATAAACAGCTTTCTGCGGATACAGAATGTACAATTTTAAGATTAAAACCAATTTTTTTTATCCCCGAGGTGCCAAAGGCACTGGCTAAAAAAACTGGTTTTAATCTTATGATTATACATTTTTATATTCGAAGAAAGCTGGATAAAATACGATGCTAGACATAGTTTTTTTCGTATGGATGAGAAGAGAACCGATCCCCATCCAACGGATTTGAATGAATACGTGAAATTAAATTACTGGCCAAAAAAGTTAAAATTCTGCTTGTTTGGAACCAATCAATCAAAATACCGAAGTTATATCAAAATACAGGAATTTATAGACAATGACTGATAAATTGATGTACATTTCCAATGATGACACACAAATTTACCCCTTCTGTAGTCCCCAAAGTTGTTAAGCCATCGCACAAGAAAACGCTATTTTAATCTTAGGGGACTGAACCGATCAGATTCTACTCTTCAGGGTATATACCTATTGGTCCTGTGGTGGTTTTAAGCTATTTTCTTTTGGGGTGGGACACCCCCAACCCCCCCCCAAAAACAAAAAATCCCCCCCCCCATTTTTAAAAAAAATTGCTGAAGATTTCCCTGGTCCTTTTACGAATTTCGACAATATTTTGTTTTTAAATCACCTCTTGGGGCAAAGCCCCTAGAGGCTAGGGGCGAAGCCGCTAGTTCTTAATAACCTACCTATTTAAAATCCAATAAAAGTCCCTAAAGTTATTAAGCCAGGGAATAAGAAAACATTATCTTAAAACTTTGCAGACTAGTGTAATAAACAGCCCATTGTCCCCCTCATTTTCTGCTAGTTCCTGATAATTCAATTATATTACAAGGAGGGACAGGACACAGAGACTTAACGTAAAATAGATCTTAAAATAGAACTTAAGATAAAGTTGTTATAAAACTTTGGGTGCCAGTAATTTACAGTCCAATGGCACCTTCTTTGTTGTTTTTGCTCACATATATTATATACATCATCTAAAACATTTTAAGTAATAACTCCCCCCCCCCCCCCTCCCCTCCTCCTTAAACAACCAAACCTAACCTTGCCTAGTTTCAGTGCTCAACAAGGTACTTCAAGTGAAAGTGTTAATGTTTTTTTTAAGCATTGATGTATGTTTTTTCTTGTTTTTACTTCAAACTAGATTTTTTTTACCAGGAATCTTAAGGAATAAGACAATGGGCGATAAATTGATGAAAATTTTCCCATTTACGATAAGAAATAAATAAATCATTGGTCAAAAAGTTTTGACACAGCTATTTTTGAACCAAGCAATCAAAATTCGATAAAAGTTATTAAGCTGACCCATTGGGCTGTTTATTACACTATTCATTAAAGTTTTATAATAACGTTCATATTTTTGAGGACTCTTATTGAATTTTGATTGGTTGGTTTATTAACTACTAGCCGGTTTGCCCCTAGCCTCTTGGTGTCCCAACCCTCAAGAAAATAGTTATAAACCTTCCCGGGACCTATGAGAAGCTACCCTGATAAGGAGAACCCGATCGGTTCAGCGGTTGGCGAGATCCTTTGTTACAAACAAACAGACAAACAAAAAAACAGACATCGTTCTACTTTGTATTATAGATAGTGTCCAAACGTGCACCCCTAATTGTAATCTATAGAAGGGTAATTTTGTTTACCATCATTGAGGATGTACATCAATTAATCTTTCATTGTCTTATCCCTTTAGATTTCTACGATAATAAAATTTGGGTATAGTCCCTTTCGTGGCAAGGGGTGTTTCGTCATATTTTTAAAAGCGAAGCTCTCTATAATTAGGGTCTCCCCGTCCTTCCGTATGTACGTCCGTCCGTACATCCAGAACGGATAGCTTTATTTGTAAATTTAGGCATGTTAGAATTGTCCTATAAATTTCAAACTTTGCACGGGGATTCCTGTAGTAGTTAGTTACGATTTAGAAAGCGTAGCAACTCTATAATTGTTACCAGAATATCCGTACGTCCATTTTAAACATGTTGATTTTTTTTCCTTTTTAACAACAAATTTTTATGTGATCTAATTATCCGATTGATCTGATTTTTGTATATTCATTCCTGGGAACAAAGCAAAATATTATAAGCGAAGTAACTCTATATTCAAGTCCAAAAATGTAAGTATGTCCATAAACATTTTCCTGTATCAAGCAGTTTTTTAACAAATTTACTTACAATTTTGCTTCTACTCTTGTACATTACATTCTGATTATTCCGTTCTGACACTATACAAGTGTTAATGTTCGTTTGTCCTACCATTTTATAGCTTCGCTTTTATGGATGTTGTCACCCTTGTTTGCCTTTTTTGACGCCATCCTTTTTAATTTCTTTTTTATGAGATAATCATTTTGTTATTTAAATTTACTTGTTTTAAATTAGTAAATGGGTTAATGTTTGGCTTTATTTCTTAAAACGTTTTTATGATGCATCTGTTTGAGCAAACAAGGAGGGAGGTGCCATTGGACCATAAATTACACTTGTACCCAAAGTTTTATAACCAGTTCAACTTGATGAATTGATATAGGGTAGGGCATTACATTATATGATTTTATTATAAATATTAACATTAACACTTTTTCAGATTTGAATAATCAGAATACAAATGTTTAAAAGTTAAAACAAAATTTTGAGTAAATTTGTTGAAAAGGTGCTTAAATACAGGATAATGTTTAAGGACATACTTACATTTTTATATATGCTACGCTTACAAAATTGTACTTTGTTGTCCTAGGATTCAGTATTACAAAAATCAGATCAATCGAATAATTATATATCACAAAAATTCTGACATGCCTATTTTAATTTAATTTAATGCATAATTTAAATTACCACTCAAAATATTCTTAAAAGTATCATTCAATAGTTAGGATATATATACATCTGTCTGTCCGTCAGTTTGCCCGTTGGTCTGCCCATCTGTCTACCTGTCTCTCCGTCTTTCTGTCTGTCCATTTGTTTATGTCTGTATGTCCGTCAATAACTTTTCGTTAATTTAGGCATGTTAGAGTTGTCCTTTGAATTTCAAAGGTTTCAGGGTTTCAGTGCTCAACAAAGTTCCCTGAGTGAAAGCGCCAGTTTTTATTGCTATAAGAAAATGAATGTTTAATTGCAATACATCCCCAATTATGATAATAGTTATACTGCATCGTATTATAGACAGCATTCTGCGGTTAGTAAATTTATAAATTAAAAGATCAATTCCAGTTTTGTTAACCATGTGGGGCCGAAGTCATGGGCTTACAAATCTGGCATTGATATTATATTTTTCATTTTAATGTTCATATAAAATTGTCTAGAACATAATGCACATAGACGTCAGAGGGGGGGGGTGAAGTAGCGATTATCCCCTCAAACGAATTTAGGGGTGCCGTAGGCATCCCCAAAAATTTTTTCATTTTACCCCCCCCCCCCCCATTTAAAATTTACCCCTATCCTGGGGGTGCCGTAGGCACCACCAACCATTTAGGAGGGGGGTAATTACCCCCCCAAAACAATTGGGGGGGGGGGGGGGGTAAATACCCCAACAAAAATAAAAAATCTCTAACAAAAATTTTTTTCAGCGCGCTTCGCGCGCATTTTTAATACTAAATATTTAATAAAATTTAAATTACCCCCCAAAAAAATTTTACCCCGGGGGTAGATTAGGGGGGAGGTAAACAAAATTTACCCCTGCCAACAGATTTCAGTGGGGGTAATTACCCCCCCAAAGCAAATTTTACCCCCGGGGTAAAAATTTTAGGGGGGGGGGGAAATTTGCAGCGCGCTTCGCGCGCAATTTTACCCCCCCCCCTTAAAAAATTTTTACCTCCCCCCCCCCAAAAAAAACTTGGACGTCTATGATAATGCATTACACATTTTTCCAGTATGGCTTTGAACCGGTTCTAATCCCGCGAATATTAATCGGTTTCAAAGCCATGCTGAATATAAAATTACCTCTGTTGTAGATTAAAATTATTGATTTGGCACTACTTTTCTGGAACCAACTAATCAAAATTCTATAGAAGTACCCAAAGTTTTTAAGCTAAATATAAGCGATAATGGTAATAAAACTTTGGGTACCTGTGTAAATACAGTCCAATGTATCAATGTAATTTACTGCTCAATGATCCCTACATCTCTGGGTATGGTGTGTCTACAAAAAGGCAGTGTCCAAACTTTTCCACAGATTATTTTAATCTATAAAAGGGTTCCCGTTTTATAATTGTAATTGAGCATATTGTAAACAGTTATCTTGCAAGTAAATTTATGTTTTTGATAGTTGTCTACAATACAAAACATTTTTTTCAGTATGACTCAGAACCTATTAAATCAAGAGGGAAAAATTACATTCGTAGCCACACTGAAATAGTTATTTATAGCATCGTATTATATACACTAAACAGCTTCCCGTGGAATTAAAAATGTACAATTGTAAGAGTAAAAATATTTTAAAAATAATGCATGGAAAAAATTATAATATGCCATACAATAAATGATTTTTCAGTATGACTTAGAACTGGTTTTCATCCAGCGAATATTAACCGGTTTCGAAGCCATACTGAACAGTATTTTACTAGTCATACTATACCCCTACCTTATTTATACACATTGCAATGTTCCCTCCCTCCCTTGGTATATATAAACAAACAGGGATTGAACAATTGACGAAAAATATTATGAACTTAATTCTGCCAATAATAATATTGAACAGAAAGAAAATGAGAGTAGAAATATCCAAGAAGGGAGGGGTCATTGGGCTGTTTATTTCACTAGTCCCCAAAGTTTTATAATAAAGTTATCTTATTCATTGGCTTAACAACTTTGGGGACTTTAATGAATTTTGATTAGTTGGTTGATTAAGTTAAGTGTCCAAACGTGTTAACCTCTAATTGTAATGTAGTTGTAAGTTTTAATTTGGTGTATTATCAATGGAGATGTACATCAATTTATCGGTCATTGTCTTATCCCTTTAGATCCCTGATAAATATCAGAAAAACAAGGATGAAAACGTTCATAAAATCAACGCTCTGTACTGAACAATTGTAGAGTGTCAGAACTAAATAAGCATGATACTGTTTCAAGACATAACTACACTTTTAGGACTAGAGACGCTTCGAAACCGATTAATATCCGCTTGATTAGAACCGGTTTTCAGTCATACTGAATTATGTATAGAATCGCATTAGTGCATTAGTTTTATTATAACGTTTTCTTATTTGTTGGCTTAACAACTTAGGGACTTTTTTACTAAATTTTGATTAGTTGGTTTAACCACTACTATACTTAATTAATAACCTAACCAATCAAAATCAAATAAAAGTCCTCAAAGTGTTTAACCCAGCGAATAAGAAAACGTTATCATACAACTTTTGGAACTTTTACTGAATTTTGATTGGTTAGGTTATTAAGTAAGTATAGTGTCTAAACTTTTCAACCATTAATGGTAAATTACAGGAGGGGAATTTTTGGGAATGTACATCAATTTATCGGCTATTGTCATATCTAGATCCCTGGTAGCGATAAACTTAAATTTTAGTCCCACTTAAAACAGGTTCTTATCCCGCGGAAATAAATTAAATTCGGAGCCAAACTGAAAAATTATTTTCAGTTTTGCTTCGAAACCGATTAATATCCGGTGGATTAGAACCGGTTCTCAGCCATACTGAAAAATTATCATAGTCAGTTTTCTACGAATATAAAATGTACAATTAAAAGATTAAAAATAAAAAAAAATGGTGTTAATAATTGTACATATTTATATACGCAGAAAGCTGACTATAATACGATGTTATAAAAAAAATATTATTTATTTGATCATGTATAACCCTGCTCTATATCATTTTTTTTATAAATAACAGGATCTGTGTGTGTCTCTCTGTCTGTCTGTACCTAAGGATCTCACTATCCACCCCCAATAATTGTTATAAAACTTTGGGTACCAGTGTAATTTATAGTCTAATGACACCTCCCATGCTCAAATATATGCATCACTTAAAAAACGTTTTGAGTATTATTTAAGTTCGTAATCCAAACATTTCTATATAAAACCCCCCGCCAATTTCCTATATTTGTTAAGTTATAACAAGTAAATGTTAATAACAAAATTCTTAGCTCATAAAAAATGTAAAAATAGTGTCAAAATAGTTTTGAAAAAATAGACAAATAACGGACGCAATAACGGACTATATGTAGAAAGATACAATTTATAAACTTTAACCCCAAAATGACCAAAGGCACGGGCTAACAAAACTGTTTTTAATATCATGATTGTACATTTTTAAATTTGTATAAAACTGGATATTTTACAATACGATACATGATTTTTCAGCATAGCTTAGAACCGGTTCTAATCCAGCGGATATAAATCTGTTCCAAACCATACTGGAAAATCAATTAAGTTACAGACTGAATGACAGACAAAGAAGTGAATTGTAAAGTAGCTTTTTTTAGTTATTATTCGTTTTCTAGAGAGAAAGAGAGGGGACAGTGTACTTTTTAATCTGACCAATGGGCGACGTGGTATTACGGAGGGAAGGGTCAATGGGCTGTATATTACACTAGTCTCCAAAGTTTTATAATAACGTTTTCTTATTCGTTGGCTTATCATTTTTTATGACTTTTACTAAATTTTGATTGGTTTATTAAGTTCAAACGTTTCAACCACCAATTTTAATCTACAGAAAGGGTAATTTTGTAAGTCATCATTGGGGATGTACTGTACATCAATTTATAGGCCATGTATGTGGTTTACGAACGTAAACTATGTGTTAAACTTTATCTGGGAGGGAGAGGACAATGGTATGTTAATAACAATACCTATCTATAATACAAAGTAGAACGATATCTGTCTGTCTGTCCGTCTGTCTGTCTGTCTGTCTGTCTGTCTGTCTGTCTGTCTGTCTGTCTGTCTGTCTGTCTGTTTGTCTGTCTGTCTGTCTGTCTGTCTGTCTGTCTGTCTGTCTGTCTGTCTGTCTGTCTGTCTGTCTGTCTGTCTGTCTGTCTGTCTGTCTGTCTGTCTGTCTGTCTGTCTGTCTGTCTGTCTGTCTGTCTGTCCGTCCGTCCGTGCGTCCCTTAAGATCTCGGTAACCACTGAACCGATCGGATTCTACTCTTCAAGGAATATACCTACTGGTCCTGTGGTGGTTTTAGGCTATTTTTTTGAGAGGTGGGACACCCCCATTTTTTTCTTGTGGAAGATTTCCTTGGTCCTTTTACGTATTTCGCCAAAAAAAATTTTTTATTACCACTTTAGGCAAAGCCCCTAGAGGCTAGGGGCGAAGCCGCTAGTTTTACATAAAACGTAGTGCAACATTTGCTTGGTTTGGCAAAAATTAATTTTCCATTGTCCTTGACCATTTCTCCAAAGTTAATTTAATCTACAGGTCTTTACAATAATGCAATAGTGTGATTAATGGGTATTATAGTTAATCTTTCATTGTGCTAGCACTACCAACTTTACAAACAATTTTATGTTTTCAGAGAGGGATAGGACAATGAAAGTCAATTGAATCTAATATTAAAAATATAACAGTTAGATCTAATTCTACAGTTTTAAAATTTTAAAGTTTTAGCTGACCAATAAACGAGTTTTTTTTCAGGGAGGGATGGGACATTGGGCTGTTTATTACACTAGTCCCTAAAGTTTCATAATTACTTTTTTCGCCTAACAACCCTAGATGATTACTTAAAAATCGAAGATGAATCCCACCCTTAAGAGTAGTGTATAATTCAGGGATCTTAAGAGATTAGACAATGATAATAAATAGAATTACCCCTTATGTGGATTTAAATCGTTAATTGAATTGATTGAAGTTTGGGCAAAATAAGTTTAAAACCAACTAATCAAAATCCCTAAATTTATCAAAATTTATGTACATCAATTTATCGGCCACTGTCTTATCCCATTGGATCCCTGATAAATATCAAAGAAACATGGATGACAAACCTATAAAATCAAAGCTATGAAAGGAGCATGATGCTATTTAAGGACATTCTTACATTTTTGGGACTTGATTGTAGTGTTATAGTGCTTAGATTTAGAACACAGTAATAGTGTCTGACTGATTATGACGTAACAAAAAAAATTAGCCAATGAGAGGCCGTTATTAACGAACACAGTAATAGTGTCTGACTGATTATGACGTAACAAAAAAAAAGCCAATGATAGGCCACTATAAATTTTACCATTGGTCAATAACGGCCTATCATTGGCTAATTTTTTTTTGTTACGTCATAATCAGTCAGACACTATTACTGTATTCGTTATTGACCAATGGTAAAATTTATAGTGGCCTCTCATTGACTAATTTTTTTTGTTACGTCATAATCAGTCAGACACTATTACTGTGTTCTTAGATTTAGATCGACAGGACAATTTTAACCAGTTTAAATTAACAAAAAGAGCTAACCAATTTGGACGTACGAACCGAACCCAATTGTAGAGAAGCTTTGCTTTTGAATATTAAAAAATCCATTTTCCAGTATGGCTTCGAAACCGATTAATATCCGCTGGATTAGAACCGGTTCTTAGCCATACAAAAATATGTAAAGCAGTGTATTACAGACAATTTTCCATGAATATTAAAAAATCATATTACTACCAGTATACTGTAAAGTTTCCATGTAAGTGTAAAAGAAAGAATATAATTATTTATCGCATCGTATCATAGTCAGCTTTCCGCGGATATCAGAATGAAAAGTTATAAGATTAAAACCAGTTTTCTTCAACCCGCGGTGCCTATGCATAGAAAATTGGTTTTAGGTTTATGAGTTTTATTTTAAGATACGTGGAAAACTGTCTGTAATACGATTCTTTACATAATTTTTCAGTGTGGCTGAGAACCAGTTCTAATCTAGCGAATATTAATATATTTCAAAGCCATACTGGAAATTTCGTTTTAACTAGAAAATTGGGTATAGTCCCTTTCCTGGCAACGCCCCTTAAGGGGCGTTTCTTCGTATTTTCACAGTAGCTATTCTCCTACTTCTATCCCCTGTGGGGGGCTGCGGAGCAATCACCGAACCCAATTTAACCTAACCTAAACTAAAATAACCTATAAAGTGCTATTTAAAAATACGACGAATCACCCCTTGAGGGGCGTTGCCACGAAAGGGTCTATACCTTAGAAATTGTCTACATAATAATACATATTTTTCAGTATGCATAAAAGTCGGTTCATTCAGAAGGAAATTTTGATTTGAAATACATACTGAAATATGTTTGTTTATTTACTTCACCCTACCTTATAATTAATATGGCTTGGTATTTGATGTATTGGTTTGTTTGTATACATCGATTCTCAAAAATGTGAATAATAAAATATTGCTATGTAAACATATTGGAATTCAAACAATCAAATTTAATATTTGAATTTAAAAATGTTAACAGCATTATCCTAGATAATTATTAATTTGTTTTAACATACTCCAAACTTTGAATTGATGGTTATTAATACTCTAATAATTTTAACTGTTGTAACACACACACAATGCTAACTCAGTGTTTACCCTCAAACGGATACATGATTACTACCTGTTTTGACCGCAACGCTACCACAGTCAAACCTAAAGGACGCACGCTCACATGCACACACACACACACACACACACATTTAACACTGAACCAATAAAAAAAATCTGGTTTGTTTGTAAAACCGCTAGTTATATCCTATTATATAAAGTTGTAAGGTTTTTTTTAAGAAGCTAAAGATTTCATAAATTACTGAACTAATTGAATTTCCTTTAAAGGGAAGCTTCACATAGGTCCTGGGATAGTTTTATGCTATTTCATGTTTAGATTTGACCCTCTAGATGGTATAGGTTATTTTTCTGCCTCCTTCTTACACTAAAAGGGGCGCAACCGCAAGTGAATAATAAAAATATAAAACATAGAGCAATATAAAAAAGAATAGATATTATCGATATACAAAATAGAAAGTTTTTTCTGTAGCAAAGGATCTCGTTTACCACTGATCCGATATGGTTCTCTGTATGTATGTCTGTCAGTCTATACCGAAGGATCTTGCTTACCACTGAACCAATATGGTTCTCCTTTACAGTGAAGCTTCCTAAAGGTCCTGAGATGGTTTTAGGATATTTTATTTTTATTACTTTTAATAAAATAACAGGGTCTTTATCTGTATGTATGTCTGTCTGTCTGTCTATACTGAAGGATCTCGGTAACCGCTTAACCGATATAGTTCACCTTTACAGGGTAGTTTCCTATCGGTCCTGAGATGGTTTTAGGCTATATTATTTGTATTCCTTATAATAAAGTAACAGGAACTCTGTCTGTATGTATGTATGTCCCTAAGGATCTTGATAACCGCTGAAGCGATATGGTTCTCCTTTACAGTGAAGCTTCTTATAGCTTCTGAGATAGTTTCAGGCTATTTTATTTTTATGAATAAGTATTGGTATGGCTTTAGGCTATTTGTATACCCTTCCATATTCCAGTGAATATACAACCCATATTTGTTAGGGGCACAGCCGCTAGTAATTAATAAATGGAAAGTAAAATATAGTTTTATACAGGGAGGGAGGGGACATTGAGCTGTAAATTGCCCTGGTACCCAAAGTTTTTAACCACGTTCGTTGGCTTAAACACTTTAGGCATTTTTATTGAAATTTGATTGGTATGTTCAAAACTTTTCAACCTATAATTTGAATTTTCCAAAGGTGTTATTTTTTTCATTATTGGGATTGTATATCTATTTATCGTCCAATGCCTTATCCCTTGATATTCGTGATTTGATGGAATACAGGGCAATGCCAATTTCAAATAAATACAACGGATAATTACAATAAGATAATAATAATCTAAGAAATTGTTAAATGAAGGCAAAGGTCCTAGCTGAGGCACAGCCGCTAGTTATAAATATAGTAAATTGGAAGTAAAATGCAGGGATATACCGATTACATAACCAAGAGGCCGAAAGCCCGGGCTAACAAAACTGGTAATAATTTTATAATTTCATTTTTTGATATTCATGGGAAATTCGTCTCTAATGTAATAAGATGCTATACATCGCTGAGAACCGGTTCTAATCCAGTGGAAATTAATCGGTTACAAAGCCATACTGGAAACAACAGGTGTCCAATATAAAAAAAAAAACACTTTAAATATATATTAGTATATATATCTACAGTAGCCTGTCCCGGATTTGAAAAATTTTGTTAAAATTTTTGCCCCCAGCCATAATATAGTTGATTTATGCAAAATATTGACCCATGCAAAATATTTTTTCTGTAATGCAAAAATTGCGATGGTACAAGCACTGCAAAGTTTTTAAAATTTGCAAAAAAGACCTGTTTTTAAAGCTCTTGTACCATCTCAATTTTAAAGATTTTTACAAAATTTCAATTCTAGTGTGTCTATATAAACCTGAAATTTACCCAAAAAAATGGGGGCAGTTTTAATTCTAACATATAATGGAACAAGGTGTAGCAAGTAATTTTCTAAAGTAAAAATTGCCAGATTTCATACATAAATAATGGGGTTGGGCTGGAATCGATAGATACAGATATCCGGCTGATTCATAATTCTGGATATCAAGTATTTAGGGTTATATTGACACACTAGAATTGAAATTTTGTAAAAATCTTTAAAATTGAGATGGTACAAACTTTTTAAAATCTGCAAAAAGACCGTTTTTAAAGCTTTTGTTTCATCTCAATTTTTAAGATTTTTATGAAATTTCAATTCTAGTGTGACAATATAAACCTAAATACTTGATATCCAGAATTATAGATCAGCCGGATATCTGTATCCATCCAATCCGGCCTAACCCTATTATTTATGTATGAAATCTGGCAATTTTTACTTTGAAATATTACTTGCTACACCTTTGTCCTTCATATGTTAGAATTGAGACTGCCCCCATTTTTTTTGGTAAATTTCAGGTTTATTTTGACACACTAGAATTGAAATTTTTTAAAAATCTTTAAAATTGAGATGGTACAAGAGCTTTAAAAACAGGTCTTTTTGCAAATTTTAAAAATTTTGCAGTGCTTGTACCATCACAATTTTTGCATTACAGAAAAAATATTTTGCATGGGTCATTATTTTGCATGAATCAACCATATTATGGCTGGGGGCAAAAATTTTAACAAAATTTTTCTAAAATGGGACAGGGTAATCTACAGTGATGGAACAATGGACGAAAAATGTTATGAACTAAATTCTGACTTGAATAAAATGGGACAGATAATGGACTTTTATTAAACTTTGATTGGTTGGTTTATTAAGTTGAGAGTCCAGAAGTTTCAACTACTTATTGTAATCTACAGAAGTCATAATTTTGTGAATTATCAAATATCAATGGAGATGTACATCAATTTATTGGCCATTGTCTTATCCCATTAGATCCCTGATAGATATCAGAGAAACAACATCCATAAAATGGAAGCTCTTAAATGAACATTAACAATTGTATAAGAGTGGCATAACTAAATAAACATTAAGATATATAAGTTTTCCGGAATTCTAAAGTTAGGGGGAGATTTGAAATCTGCATCAAATTTTGAGGTTTTTTGTCAAAAAGGTTAAAAATCAATATAGATATATGAACATTCTGATACCTCGTTATAAAGCAAACATTTAAATCGATATGGGCATACGAACAGACGTACACGAAGTATAGAGAAGCTTTGCTTTTGAAATGTATATTTGATTTTCCAGTATGGCTTCCAAATGGATTAATATCCCCTGGATTAGAACCGGTTCTTAACCATACTGAAAAAAATAAGGATAGAATCATAATACAGACCATTTTCCACGAGAATTGAAAAATTCATAAAATTTGAACCAGCTTTAATCTTATTATTTTTCATTATGATATCTGCGGAAAGCTGACAATAATACGATGCTATAAATTAATATTCCAGTAGGGAAACCGATTAGAATCAGCTGGATTAGAACCGTTTCTCAACCATAATAAACTGCGTATAACATTGTATTAATACCAGTTTTGTTCCTATTCTCATATTTTTTCGTTTTAATATCCACAGAAAGCGGTCTATAATACGATACAATAAAAAAAACTAATCCAATTTAAGTTCTAATATTAATAATCTTATAAAAAGGGTCTTTACGTCTGTCCCTTACATTCGCCTAAGAAGAAAATACATGTACATAATTTAAAAACCTAAAAAAAGTCCAACCTTGATAATCTTTCATAGTTTCCTTTGCAATAAAGTTTGGCTTGGTTCAATTTTATGCATAGTTTTAACTTAATGTTACGGTTTATAACAACTTAGATATTCTTAAGATTATTACTGAATATCTTTGTTGTTTAGGCACCCCCAAAATTTTTTTCATTTTACCCCCCCCATTTAAAATTTACCCCTACCCTGGGGGTGCCGTAGGCACCCTCAACCATTTAGGAGGGGCTATTATTTGGGGGGGTAAATACCCCCTTCAAAATAAAAAATCTATAATAACAAAAATTTTTGTGCGCTTCGCGCGCTTTTTTAATACTATATATTTAATAAAATTTAAATTACCCCCCCCAAAAATTTTACCCCAGGGGTAACTTTTGGGGGGGGGGGTAAACTAAATTTACCCCTGCCAACAGATTTCAGGGGGGGTAATTAACCCCCCCAAGCAAATTTTACCCCCCGAGGTAAAAATTTTGGGAGGGGTAAAAAAAATTTGCAGCGCGCTTTGCGCGCCATTTACCCCCCCCAAAATAAAAAGCTTGGACGCCCCTGAAAAATTCAATGAAATATTGCTTATTTGTCTTATTTACATAATTATGCTATGTTTTGACAATAAAAATTCTTGCTTGTTTGGCTTATATTTAGGGATGCATATTCTGCATAACTACTCTGCTAAAAGGGGGATTGGAGAAATAATGGGGGGGGGGGGGAAATGTAAAATTAAGAGAACTAAAAACAGTTTTCCATTTTCCTCCCCTTCTTGGTGAAAAAAAATAAAAAATATGTGGGAGAGGGGGAAAAATGAATAAAATATAGAGTTCTTTAAATATTATTTTCATTTTGCCCCCTCCCCCCAACTTAGTGGAAAAAACTAGGAGGGGGGTAATTTGAAGCAGGAGAAAAAAATGAATCTTGTGCAGAATATACACCCCTGCTTGCATACCAATCAATCTAAATTCTTGCTTATTTGGCTTATATATCAATTAAAAAATATTTTGATAATCAATCAAAATTTTTGTTTATTTGGCTTATATACCAAATATTACAATTTTTGGATAAATTACTTATAAGTAAATAATGAATTTTTTAGCTTATTTTGCTTATATCCCAAATCATACAGTTTTTTCATAAACTACTTATAAGTAATCCACAAAAATATTTGCTTATTTGGCTTATATGCAAATTCATACAATTTTTTCATTATTTATTTATAAGCAATCAATGTAAAGTTTGGCTTATTTGGCTTATATACCAAATCATACAATTTTTTGATAAATTACTTATAAGTAATCAATTAAAATTTATGCTTATTTGGCTTTTATGCCAAATAATACATTTTTTTTTATAAATTACTTATAAGTAATCAATGAAAATGTTTGCTTATTTGTCTTATATACCAAATCATACAATTTTTTGATAAATTACTTATAAGTAATTTATGATTTTTTTTGCTTATTTGGCTTATATCCCAAATCATACAATTTTTTCAAAAATTAATTATAAGCAACTAATCAAAAATTTTGCTTATTTGGCTTATATGCCAAATCATACAATTTTTTCATAAATTACTTATAAGTAATCAATGAAAATTTTTGCTTATTTGGCTTATAAGCCAAATCATACAATTTTTTGATAAATTACTTATAAGTAATCAATGAAAATTTTTGCTTATTTGGCTTACATGCCAAATCATAAAATTTTTTCATATATTACTTATAAGTAATCAATCAAATTTTTTGCTTATTTGGCTTATATACCAAATAATACAATTTTTTGATAAATTACTTATAAGCAATCAATCAAAATTTTTGCTTATTTGGCTTATATACCAAATCATGCTATTTTTTGATAAATTACTTATAAGTAATTAATGAAAATTTTTACTTATTTGGCTTATTTACCAAAACAAGCTATTTTTTGATAAATTACTCATAAGTAAACAATGAAAATTTTTGCTTATTTGGCTTATAAGCCAAATCATACAATTTTTTGATAAATTACTTATAAGTAATCAATGACAATTTTTGCTTATTTGGCTTATATGCCAAATCATAAAATTTTTTCATAAATTACTTATAAGTAATCAATCAAAATTTCTTGATAAACAATTTTTTGATAAATTACTTATAAGTAATTATTTAAAAGTTTTGCTTATTTGTCTTATATACCAAATAATATAATTTTTTGATAGATTACTTATAAGCAATCAATCAAAATTTTTGCTTATTTGGCTTATGTACCAAATCATGCAATTTTTTTATAGATTACTTATAAGCAATCAATCACAATAAATGCTTATTTGGCTTATATACTAAATCATGCAATTTTTTGATAGATTACTTATAAGCAATCAATCACAATAAATGCTTATTTGGCTTATATACCAAATCATGCAATTTTTTGATAAATTACTTATAAGCAATCAATCACAATAAATGCTTATTTGGCTTATATACCAAATCATACAATTTTTTGATAGATTACCTTTAAGCAATCAATCACAATAAATGCTTATTTGGCTTATATACCAAATCATCAAATTTGTTGATAAATTACTTACAAGCAATCAATCACAATAAATGCTTATTTGGCTTATATACCAAATCATGCAATTTTTGGATAAATTACTTATAAGCAATCAATCACATTTGTTGCTTATTTGGCTTATATCAGCCAAATCTTCTCTTTTTTTCATAAACTGCTTACAGGAAGAAAGGGATTAATTATTACTCCTCCTTCTTTTTCTTAACTTCAACTTATATAAGCCACTTTTACTGTAAATGACTGAGTATTTATTTACTCCACCCTCTTTTATCTCACAAGTAAGACCAAATTGTTGTAGAATGCTGATATAAGTAAGCAATTAGTATTCTTTATGGCTTATCAGTAATTTACCACAAAAATGGCACAATGGCACATTTAAGTAAGCCCAAAAAAATGTTAATTGCTTACTTACACGTTTTGAGATTACTAGGGTATGCGTATACACATAGTTAGAGCTATGCCCCAAGCATCTAGTATGCAAATATGTTAAAAAGGTACAGAAAAATAGTCTAAAACCATATTGAGATGTATTTGAAGCTTCCCTAAAAATAGGGGGGGGGGGGGTTGAGGTTCTAAATCAGTTTAGTAGAATGCCATTATTAAATATTTGTCCTGATAATTTATGTTTTTTAGTTTATAATTCTAACCAAAGTCCCTCCAAAACTCTAAAGTCTCTCTAAAAAACTCATAATGATTATGATGTTGATTTTTTAAAGATCAGTGGGAAGGGGAATTTAAACCGCTTAGTCCTTGGGCTTCGCTTCTAGAGGCAAAGTTCGATTTTTTCTATTCCATACAATTCTTTTGAAATAGCTTAATTTTCCTTGTTTACCAGAATTATATCGTTCCATAGAAATTATAAATTACATATATGCATTACATACCCTTTCTTATCTTTTTACAATTAATTCAAGTAAAAATCAGACATTAAGCAAACACTATGAACAAAAAGTGACACCTTTCAAGTGATTGGGTCAGAAAAACGTGAGTTATGAAAACGTTACCTAACGGTAAGAAAACATAAATGTGACTTGAAACCGTATATAAAGAGATACAAAGTATCAAGTAATAAATAACCTATTCATAAGTTGTTAGGTACAAAGTGTGTATATTTGTGTTTGTTCATTTTGGAAGCGGTTCTACTCTATAAAAGTATTTGTTTGTCAATACTCTAATGAAACACAAGAATGTCAAGCGGAGATCCATATAAAATACAAATGTATTTTATACAATCAAATTTCATTTAGTATAAAAAACTTGTTATGGGAATCATTTTCTTGTTATTTACGTTCTAGGCATTCGGAGGATTAGTTATTAATCAAATAATATTTTAGCTTAGCCTTGAACTAAGGTTTGTGTAAGTGAAAATGTCGTATGCCATATAAACTCATGGCCTTATGATATGTGATAAAAGGTTTAAAAAAAACAATCGCTCACAATTGAAACAGTCTTAACCCGACGACTCTGTTTTTTTAGATTCTCAATGTTTCATAGGTCTGTCTTTTTGGTGCCAAAATGTCTAGGATTGGGTTAGAAACCTGGTTAAGGTGTCTAGAGAAAGGTATTTACATGCACCATCAAAAACTTTATTCTTTCTTCATTGACTAACTAATTAAAAACTGCTGAAATATTTCAATAAAAGATTTATTTCTATATCTGGATTTATCAAATTAATTTATGTACATAACTCAAGAAAAATTAAATTCATTTTAGTTTTAATTTTTCCCTTTGACTAAATACCTGCGGTTTCTAAGATCTTACACGTACGTTAAACGATTACATTGATAAACAACTCAAATGTAGAACTTTTAGTACTACTGGTTTTGATCATAGCCTCCAAAGGTGCAGTGTAGATTTCTCCCCCCTTTAATTACTAAATCTTTATATCTTTTTAAATAAAAAAAATATTTCGTTCCTAGATTGTAGGGACTTCTTAAAACTTTTTTTTTTTTGGGGGGGTGGGGATATCTTCAGTTCCGGTTACTTAGACCTAAGCTGAAACAGACAGAAAGATATCGTACTACGCTGTATTATAGACAATGAATAAAATTAAGGATTCATACTTATTTAACATAATCATATGATTTTTTAATTGACTAAAATAAACATGAGGAAATATCTATAGTGTAATAATAATAATTTTTCTGTACAAAAAAAGGCACAAGTTTCAGTTAAAAAAACACATAAATATCATGAATTGACGCTTAATTGCCTTAACGGCCCTAAATCATGCACAAGGCCTCTAAGCAGCAGTTGTATTTGAAAATATAGTTTGCCATAATCGTAAGATCCGACTTGTGTGCTTATTTTTAGTAGCAAAGCTACTCTATATTTCACCTTGTCTGTCCGTCAGTCAGTTCATAACGCCATGAGGGATTATGAGCGATTTTCTGAGATGTTATTCATGATAGACGGCTGATTTATTTTTGAAGATTCCCTGTACCAACGAGCATGCAATATGTAATTTACTTTGTCCGTCGGTGTGTCAGTCATGCTAAAAATAAAAATATCAAAAAATATGAAAATATGTGAGTAAGGTTACGTGATTCTCGATTTTAACAAATGCTCTTTTAATCTCCTTCTACATGATTGTTTTTGTTCTCCGCTACTTATGGATGTTGTTATCCTTGTTTCTTTTTAACTTTATTGTGTAAAATGTGCTTGGTATGAGTTATAATGGCAGGCAAAGAAAACATTGAGCTGTGTGTATGAAATATGTAGTGTACAAAACTATTAGGAAGGGTTTTAGTAGATCTGGCCATATTGACCTAAAATTATAGCATACCGGCTAGAATAGGATAAATAATAAGCTTAGCTATAATTATTTTTGCGGTATGGCTTTGAAACTGATTAATATCCGCTAGGCTAGAACCGGTTTTAAGCAATGCTCAAAAATCATGTATCGCATCGTATTATAAAAATATAAAAATGTACAATCGATATATCGAAACCAGTTTTGTAGGCCCGTGCCTTCGTCATCTCGTCAACTGATTTTAATCTTATACAGAGTGTTTTTTTTATGAGAACTTTTTTGAAGGCAATTTTACCCCATTTATAGTTATCAGAATTTAATGATCAATGGCTTATTTTCTTTGTTTTTTATAACCATTTATAGAACATCAAAAAAATATTTCAGTTTCTATTAAAAAAGTACAGTAAAATCAAAAATTCAAAACCTAGGTGTCAACATCTAAAAATGGTTTTAGCGCATTTTTCTCATGCTCAAATCTTCTACCCTTTGCAAAAATGGCTGCAAAACATACATACTTAAGAATTGATACAGATACTCTTAGGGACATGTACTAGAAATTATCAAAGTTTGAAGGCCATATCTCAACCAGGGAGGGAGTACTGGCCCCCCAAAGTGGACTACTGAAAATACAATTTTTTTCTAGCAGAGGGTAGAAGATTTGAGCTTAAGAAAAATGCGCTATAACCTTTTTAAGATGTTGACACCTAAGTTTTGAATTTTTTATTTTACTGTACTTTTAAAATAAAAACTGAAATATTTTTTTGATGTTCTATATTAATATTTGTTTGTGCTTAATGGGGGAATGCCTTAGCCCCTAAAATGGAACAACTTAATATCATACACATTTGGACTCTTGTACTAAGGTCCTTGGTTAGGTCTCTCACTTTTGGCCTTGAAATCTTGAACTTTATTATAAGAAAGATTTGGTTCACCTAAATCAGACCTAAAGATGCGGTTATCCAGGCTTTCTTGTGCATAAAACACAGGAATGTTGATTTTTTTCAACAATGTACAGTCTAACGCTGGTTTCCTTAGATAATTGCCAATGTTGATTTACAAAACAAAAATACAAACGGTAATTTTTATCTGCAAAGTTTCATAGATTAATTTCAAAATTCCGTCAATAAATAGGGAAACAATAAGGAAAACTAGAGAAATGATCAAATTTTTATCAGTTTGAAATTTTTTAAAAAATTTATCGTAAGTTTTAAGGTTTCTCCATTATAAAACTAATTTTACATAATAAATGAATTACGTTTAAATTTTCTTACTAGATTAAGACACAACTTTTGTTAAAATTTATACACCAAAGCTTCTCTAAATCTAATGAAGGTAAAGTTAGAGGAACAGACGGACATTGCACTTTTTACGTTGTAGAGAAGCATTGCTTTTAACAATAATTGTTAACGCTGCACGTTGCAAAATTGTTATCATTGTGCAAATATATTTGCGTGGACAAAATATCTGAATTTCCTTATTAAGCTTTGCCATAAAGCTTATTAGTACGTCAAATTTTGCAGGTAAGGAAAATCAGAAGGAAAATGTCTAAAACATTTTACGCCAATTATGTAAATATTCGCTAAAGTTATTTTTTTGCAGAAAATAATAAAATGTAGAAAGATAAAAATTAGATATGAATAATCCGTCAAATCTTAGCTAAATAAAACAAAGGTTTGGATCTAGTGCAGTTCACGGTAAAATAATTCTAGTAACCATTATATCCAAAAAACTATGAATTTTTAATGCTGCTAGCTGCCAAACGGGTGAACGTACATATCATGCAAGCACACCGTATTATTGGGATGGGAGACCAGTTACGTGCACGCCGTCCATCCTGCACCGTGCATCAATGATCCTAGGAGCTACACCAGAAGAGTCCTACTGTGCTGGAAAGGTCCTAGGGTAGATGCCAGACTGAATTCTGGTCACTTTCCCCAGTTCAGGGGGTTTGGGTGGGGCTAACAATCCTTCCCTAGAAAAAACCTGCTCACGTTCAATCTGCACAAAGTAAAGACCAATTTAACTTTGGGCTCGGGAACGAAGTAGAGGTTGGAAACAACAATATGATGTTTGGCTGGGAAACCGCTAAAGGACCAGTCAGGCGGATGATTCTGAATTCCCGCAGACCAGCAAAAATTTGCACCAGGAATGTTCGGACAATGTTTCAGTCAGGCCAGACAGAAAACATTTGCCGAGAAATGCTTAAAGCCAAGGTTGATATCCTGGCTATCACCGAATCAAGGTGGACAAATAATGGAGAGTTTAAACATCATTCTGGCTTGAAAATACTTTACTTAGGCCATATGAATGAGGATCTAGGACATAACCAAGGGGTGGCTCTTATGCTGACCAAGCAAGCAGAGCAGGCCATGATCAGTTGGCAACCCCATGGTCCAAGAATCATGGAGGCTTACTTCAAATCCTCAGATAAAAACATCAATCTGAGAATAATAGTAGCATATGCTCCTACAGAACAAGCAGATACAGAGGTCAAAAACGAATTTTATGACCAGCTTGACTCTGTATTTAAGAATGGTCATAAAGAAAAGGACCTGACCATGCTCCTAGGTGATTTCAATGCTCAAGTGGGGAGTAATAATGAGAATTTAGAAGAAGTCATGGGCAGATATGGCCTAGGCTTAAGTAATGGCAAGGAAAATGACAATGGTGATAGACTTGTAAGTTTTTGTACTGAAAACAAACTTGTCATTGGTGGAACCATCTTTAAACACAAGAAGATTCATACTGCCACCTGGAGATCACCAGATCAAAGAACCTTTAATCAGATAGATCACATCTGTATATCTAGACGTTTTAAAGGTTTTCTCCTTGATGTCAGGGTTGAAAGAGGACCTGATGTTAATTCAGACCATTATCTTCTATCTTCTAAAGTTCGGCTTAGATTTAAAAAGCAGGACACAAAGCCTAACCCCAGGAAAAAATATAATTTAACAACCCTTCAAAACTCTGAAAAGCTACAAGAGTTTAAGCTCACTCTAAAGAACAGATTTGAGTTGTTGACTCTTCAAGAGGATGATGGAGTTGAAGATATTTGGCAAAGTATCAAAAAAGTTTATAATGATACTAGCCAAGAAAAATTAGGTTTTAAAAAGGCTAACCAAAAGCCGTGGATCACTCAAAGATCCATTGATCTCATGGATCAAAGAAGAGAGGTAAGACAAAAGACACTCTCTAGAAACTCTCCAGAAGATAAAGACCTGTATAAGATGCTTAGCAGGGAAATCCAAAGAAGTGTCAGAATTGACAAAAAAGAACACTTGGAAAACCTTGCTATGCAAGCAGAAAATGCTGCTAATCAAAATAGAATGAAAGGTGTCTATGAGATTACTAAGAGCATTGCAGGTAAAGTACACAAATCAGGATCACACATCAGGGACAAGGATGGTTCACTCCTTAAAACTGATGAAGATATTCTAAATAGATGGGCAGAGCACTTCACTGAACTGCTGAATCTTCCAGTTCCAGAGGAAGAAACTGAGATTCCACCCTTAGATGCACTTGACATTGACTGTCGAGCGCCAAATCTATTGGAAATCAAGGAGGCCATTAAAAGTTTGAAAAATAACAAGGCCGCTGGACCTGATAACATCCCAGCTGAGGTCATAAAAGCAGACCTAGATACATCTGCTGAGGCATTCCTACCTCTGATCACAAAGATATGGAATGATGAGTTATGCCCAGAGGACTGGAAGAATGGACATATCTCAATACTAGCCAAAAAAGGAGACTTGACCCAATGTGGAAACTACAGAGGGATAATGCTCCTTTCAGTACCTGGCCGTATCCTTAGTAAGATTCTTCTTAATAGAATAAAGAAGAAGGTTAATGAAAAGCTAAGACCTAATAAGGCTGGATTTAGACCAAACCGTTCCACTATTGATCAGATAACCTCTCTAAGAATCATCATAGAGCAATCCAAGAAATGGAACTCTGAGCTTTTTGTAAACTTCATTGACTACAAAAAAGCATTTGATTCTTTAGACAGAAGATCTCTCTGGAAAATCTGCCGACACTATGGCATTCCAGAAAAGATAATCAATATCATTAAAGCTATCTATCATAAAGGAGGTGGAAATGTAATGTATAAAGGTAAACTATCAACCTTTTTTGAGATTGTAACAGGCGTCAGACAAGGATGCCTTCTTTCTCCCTTCCTTTTCCTCCTTGCCATTGACTGGATCATGAAGAACTGTGAAAGTAATGATGGCATTCGTTGGGAGCTATTTGGCAATCCCAAATATTTAGGAGATCTGGACTTTGCTGATGATATCGCTTTGTTAACAAGCAATAGAAGTCAAATGCAAAGAAGGACTAACAGGATAGCTGAAACTTCCAAGAAAGTTGGACTAGAAATAAATTTTCCTAAAACCAAAATACTCAGATTAAATGCAAATTCCCAAAAACCAATTACTATTGGAGACCAAATTCTTGAGGATGTAGATTGTTTTGAGTATCTTGGAAGTAAAATTGATGAAGCTGGAGGCACTTTAACAGATGTTAAAGCTAGAATTAACAAATCTAGGACAGCCTTTGCCAGCCTGAACAAAATTTGGAATTCCAACAACATCTCCATAAAGACCAAGTTAAGACTGTTCAAGTCAAATGTTCTCTCTGTTTTGCTGTATGGGGCTGAAACTTGGTTCCTAAACACAGCAGTGGTCTCCAAGCTACAGACATATGTCAATAAATGTCTAAGAAGAATCCACAAGATCTTTTGGCCAAATAAGATCACAAATGCTGAGCTTCTAGAGCACAGTGATATGTCAGACATTAAACTGACAATAAAACAGAGAAAATGGAGATGGCTGGGGCACACTCTAAGGAAAGAGCATGATGATATAACCAATCAAGCCTTGACTTGGAACCCCAACGTAGGAAAGAGGAAACCAGGTAGACCAAAAACAACCTGGAGGAGAGAACTCTTAAGTGAACTGAAAGAAAAGAAAATTCCATCTTTCAGCAATGCCTCAAAACGTGCCCAAAAAAAGGAAGATTGGAGAACCATTGTGCATGGCCTACGTTCTGCCGAGAACTAAAAGGCAATGATGATGATGACACCGTATTAAACGTCATAAGAATAATTTAAGATAGCCTTTTGCGCATTTATGTGTACTGCGAGATAACTGTGCATTATTGATTAATGACTTCGTCCTTTGTCGTTAGAAGCCTTTAAAGTTCATTGATCTTTTGAGATATTCGTTACCAGGCACATTTTTCCGTCAACTGCACTTGACCTAAAAGCATATCTTATAATTATTATTATTGTAATGTATTTACCTGTAGATGTTATGAGTCTGCTTCTAACAAGATCGACCTTGTTTGCCACCAGTATAGCTGCCTATAATAGAAAAAACATTGAATTCAAAATATGTTAAGAAAAGTCATTTGCTT
Source organism: Acartia tonsa (assembly GCF_053477335.1). Lineage (NCBI taxonomy): Eukaryota > Metazoa > Arthropoda > Copepoda > Calanoida > Acartiidae > Acartia > Acartia tonsa. The sequence goes on from NC_137260.1 coordinate 46,860,142, forward strand.
GATCATATATTGTAAATTCGCAACAGACAAATCATTTAAAATTCATTTCTAATTGAAATTGAAACAAACATGAACTTTTAAAGTGTAATAACTCTTTACCTTAAGTTTCATTAAGATAGTTTAATTATATAACTACTAGCGGCTTCGCCCCTAGCCTCTAGGGGCTTTGCCCAAGAGGTGATAAAAAAAAATTATTGCGAGAGACCATAAAGGACCATGGAAACTCCTTCAAAAAAAAAAAAAAAAAAAAAAAAAAAAAATGGGGGGGGATTTTTTGGTTTTTGGGGGGGTTGGGGGTGTCCCACCCCCCGAGAAAATAGCTTAAAACCACCACAGGACCAATAGGTAGATACCCTGAAGAGTAGAATCCGATCGGTTCAGTGGTTACCGAGATCTTAAGGGACAGACAGACAGACGGACGGACAGACGGTCAGACGGACAGACGGACAGACAGACATCGTTCTACTTTGTATTATAGATAAAATATTTACTGAATTATATAAGAGTAATTACAAAATTTTGCTTACTTATTTGATCTATTTTATAATTTAATTAAGCTATACAATCATTCACGTATACGTCATGTTAAGTCTTTAATCTTTAATTTATACTTATGTTCCCAGCGGTTACGCTCTAGGGGCATATATGGGCATTAAAGGGAAAGGGGGGTCACTCATCTTCTCACTTTTAATACTAATTTTAAAAATAGTAAGTGGGTTATTTGTTTCAGGGGTAATTTATCTTAGGAGGATGGAGGTTTCCTCCCTCAAATAGTTATAAATCTTTTCCAGGACCTAGGAAAAGCTTCACTTCAATAAGAGGGAACCATATTGATCCAGTGGTTAACAAGATCACTCGGTACAAACAGACACACAAAAGACAGAGAAACATCTTGTTACTTTTTTTATTTTATACATGGTTTTTTTCTTCTGAATTTCTAAACTATTTTAATAAGCAATTAATTTTGGTTTAAACAATACACTTTTAGATAAATGCTTAAATTATTTACACTGAAAATTATTGTTTTCAATAATTCATAATCTTTTTTCCTTATTCTTATGAATTTATGGCTCTATATTTGTGGTAAAATTTTGTACAGTACACATAAATTATGTGCATATGGATTATTCTCGTGATTTAAAAAAGAGAGAATTTTGAAACCAACTGTAATTTAAAAAAAAATAAAGTAGTATTTGGTGGAATTATTTGTTGTGCACTTTTTAAAATTGCGTACATTCTCGGTCTACTATATATCTCTATTCGTATAATGGGTTTGGTGTATGCTGCATATAGCTTCTAGCTGGTTGTTTATTTTGTATATTTTAATATGGAGAAGGAGGGGTAACCAACCAATCCCTCTTTGAGAAATATCCCTTGGAAAATATTTAACCACTTAACTTAAAAAAACTTAACTCTTATGAAATTTGCAAAGAGGCCATATGGGGCGAAATTACTAGTACTTTTCTAACCTTACTTATACATCTATTTATATTGTCCACAAAAACACACATGAAAAATTTATGTATGAATAAGGATGTCAACATTTATAAAAGCAAATCTTTAAAAAGGTTGGACAAACGAACATGATTTGTAGAGTGTCAGAACTACATAATTAGAATATAAATGTATAAAAGTCTAATCAAAATTGTAAGTAAATTTGTTGAAAAACTGCTTAAATACAGAACAATGTTTATGGACATACTTACATTTTTAGAATTTGATTATAGAGATGTTTCGCATATAATATTAAAAAAACAGATAAATGGGATAATTATGTCTCATAAAAATTTGTTTTAAAAAAGTGAAAATCAGCATGTTCAAAATGGACGTACAAACATTCAAGTGACGATTATAGAGTTGCTACGTTTTCTAAATCATACCTAACTACTACAGTCTACAGGCATCACTATGCAAAGTTTGTAATCGATAGGACAATTCTAACATGCTTAAATTAACGAAAAAAGCTAATTATAGAAAAGCTTTCTCTTTTAAAAACAGCGTAAAAAGGTTAATTTACGGAGGATGGTAGTACACGTGAATTAATGGCTTCCTACAGGAATTTAACATATTTAAGGGGTACACATCTAATAGGCGAAGAAACCATAAATTTCTTATCATAATCTATCATTGTTCAGAATAACCTACTACTAGCGGCTTCGCCAATAGAAACCTAAATTGCGAGGATAATTCGACCACCTCCCAGTTTTCTTAGTGAGATCTAAAAAGAAAAAGAAAAAAATATTTTTTATTTAGAGAGGGCGTCTATTTTTTGGGGGGCTGATGAGGATGCCCTTCCCGAAAATAGTTAAAAACCTTCCATGGACCTATAAGAAGCGTTACTATCAAGGAGGAACACATTGGTTCAGTGGTTAGCGAGATCCTTCGCTACAGACAAAAAGGCTTACCACTTTGTACAATAGGATAACTGAATTTAACAGATATAATTGCTTAGATTTTATGAGAACAGAATAAATTTGAATCAATGACATAAATTTACTCAAAATTGTATTCAATCAAAATTTTAATTAATTCAACTATTGAAATTACTTGATTATGAATAAAAGATTAGTTATTTTTCGCATCGTATTATAAACACCTTTCCGCGGATATAAAAAAATGTACAATTATAAGATTAAAACCACAGTTTTTATATCCGTAGAAAACAGGATATAATACGATGTTAGACATATTAATTCAGTATGACTCTGAACCGGTCCTAATCCACCTGATATTAATACGTTTCGAAGCGATACGGGAAGCCAAAATATAGTATTGCTTCGAAACCGATAAGAATCCGGTGGTTAAGAATCGGTTCTCAGCCATACTGATAACAACTCTATTCAATAGAATTAAAATTTCTTTTGTTCAAAGTTGTATGACATACATATTTCAAAATATAGATTTCTAATCAATATATTTTTTATTTCAATTTTTTAAAGAAACTTTCTTTCAGTTTTCTCTTTTTTTGCAGTGCTTTGCAGCCACAGCTTTTCCTCACTTATCTTAATTAACTTTAGCCAGCTTATACCAACAACGAAACTAATTTGGAAAGAAATCACCAAACCTATACGTGATATTCAGCTGTTGTTGGGGGGGGGGGGGCAACTCTTAACGAAATTGACTACCTCGTTATCTGCCCACCCCCCCCCCCCCCAAAAAAAAATAATAATATTATTTTAGATTTATTTCGCTTTATTCCTGAATTTAACCTGACCATGATTCTTCAATGATTAACCATGAAATAGAAAGAAATTACTGATTACTTGAGCTTGTAAATAAGCTGTTTTATTATCATAGGTCTAAAAAAATCTGTTTTGTAAGCATTTTTCACATAGTTATGGCTATAAACATGATCGAACATATATAAAAAACTTACAGACTGAAGATAAATTACCTGCGTGAAAAGGAACTCAGTTTTCTGAAGGATTTTAAGGATCGTTTCTGCCTCATCCAGAGAAGACTCATCGTCAAGAGCAAATAGAATAAGCGCAGCGTCAGGACATTCTTTTATTATCAACTCATTCAACTGAATAGAAGAATATGTTAAAAGTAGCATAGTTAAATTAGTATGTCTTGTTCTCTGAGTTTATAATGATTAGACACATGCAAGTACTTAATTCTAAGAACTTTATTGTATAGGAATTATTTAGAAATCTGTTTTAAATATTGACATCATCATATTAATGTTATATTACTTTATTATTTTTTTTTAAATAATGACGATTAAGTCAGAAATTAGGAAAGCTATAAAAAGTCAATGAGTTAGAAAATTAGAGAAAGAAAAACATCAATAGTGTTTTAATTTTCAAAACGGGACAGAGAAAGTAAGGGGAAAGGGGAGGGATGGTAAAATTATAAAAAAATATAGTAAAGGAGTAAGGAGAAAGACAATTTAAAAATAAAACTCGGAAAAAACTAAAATATAATGACATACATACAGACACAATCCTTATAGAGTAACTTTGCTACTAAAATGCGTTACAACTGATAAAAGACAACATAAGTGATTTGTAACAGGGAGTAAGGGAGGGGACAATGGGCAGTTAATTCAATTTTATAGTTGTGACCCTTTAAGGTTGAAAACCCAGATATTTCCAGATTAAACAAGTATTTGCAATATAGCAACCTTTAGTGGAAATTTTTGACTTTTTGAATTCGAAATGCACCATCCTTAAACTGATGCTTTACTACAAGCCTTAGATTCTAGAGATCAAATCCCTTGTTTACAATTCATTTCCATAATTGTTATTATTTAAACTTCGGAAAATTAAGGAAACATACCATTTTACTTTTACAACTTCTTTTACCCAAATTTTTTTATTGTATTGATTAAAAAGCTTAGACATGAAAAAGCCTTTAAATAATTACATTACAAAACTTACTAAAACAATTACCTTCCTACAGAACTTTTAACTTAAGTTATTTCATTTAACGAAATAAAAATGAGATACCTTGCGTCAAAATTTCATACTACATAATAAAATAGTTGAGAACATAAGTACATCTTAATTTTAAAGATCTTAAGGTTTAAGTAACATATCTTAGGATAACTGGTAGCTGCGCTCCTAGCATCCAGGACAGAAAAATAAAATAACACCATCTTGAGATTTTAATGATAAACAAACCTTGAACAACTCAGGACTTCGTGAATTTTCCCTAAAAGAAGGTGTATCAACTTTTTTTTTATAGCTAGCCGGTTCTTTTAGTAAGTAGTAGATGTAAAATTTTTCATAGAATTCAGATATGCAATCGGTTTTTTTTGTAGACCTCTTATTTTTTAAGTAATTTAAGTTTAAAAAAAAAAATTAAGTCGATTTTAAGGTACTAAAATGCAACAAAAAAAAGAAAGAAAATGGCCATTATGAACAAAAATAGTAAGATCTTTAATTTGACACCTTACTTTTTCAATTCTGTCAGGTAATTATTGAAAAAATCGATTTTTTTAAACCCACGAGAATAAAAACTTTGACATTAATTTTATTATTTCACAGGTAAAAAAATATGGGTTCATATATACCTTTAGAATCAGAAAAATATTACGAATTCATTGTAAGCAAAATTGAAAAAAAAAGTTTACAATATAGTATATAAACTACAATAAAAGGAATTATATGAAAATATCATATTATATTGTACAGGCAACGTCTTAATTCTTGAATTGAGTATAAAAATGGGAAGGGGGTAAAGAGGGGGTAAAAAAGGGAAGACGATAGTGTTGCCTGAACAAAAAATACAATTGGCCATTTGTTTAATTTTTAATTTTTTTACTTTTTTTCAATTTTGCTTACAATGGATTCGTAATATTTTTCTGATTCTAAAGGTATATATGAACCCATGTTTTTTATGTCTGTTTGAGAAAATATTTAGGTCTAAAGTTTTTATTAAACCAAGGTTAGAAAAATAGATTTTTTCAATAATTACTCAACAGAATTTTAAAAGTAAGGTGTCAAATTAAAGATCTTACTATTTTTGTTCTTACTGGCCATTTTCTTCTTTTATTTTGTTGCGTTTTAGTACCTTAAAACCGACTTAATTATTTTTTTAAAAAACTTAAATTACTTAAAAAATAAGAGGTCTACAAAAAAACCGATTGCATATCTGAATTCTATGAAAAATTTTACATCTACTACTTACTAAAAGAACCGGCTAGCTATAAAAAAAAAGTTGATACACCTTCTTTTGAAATTAATCGGATCATTAATTACAGAAATATTAAGCTAAAGACAAAAAAACGTTTGCCTTTACATTAAATCAATAAGAAACATCTTACATGTCTAAAGTAACGAAAAGAGCTAACCGTTACGGACGTACAAATGTGCGGGACCTAATTATAGGAAGGCTTTGCTCATAATAACTAATAATCTTAATATAATTTCTTTCTACAACGCACTAATCGGAATGAATTAACATTAAACAAGAATTAGATATAACAAGGATGACAACATCCATAAAAGCGAAGCTCTGAAATGGAAGGACAAACGGACATAAACACTTGTATAATGTCAGAACTGAATAATCAGAATGCGAATGTATAAGAGTCAAAGCAAACTTGTAAGTAAATTTGTTGAAAAACTGCTTTATACATGATAATGATTATGGACATATTTACATTTTTAGGACTTGATTATAGAGTTGCTTTGCTTATGATATTGTACTTTGTTGTCCTAGGAATCAGTATACCAAAAATTAGACCAATCGGATAATTAGGTCACATACAAATTTGTTGTTAAAAATGTAAAAAAATCAACATGTTTAAAATGGACGTACGGATATTCTGGTAATGATTATAGAGTTGCTACGCTTTCTAACTCGTACCTAACTATTACAGGAATCACCATGCAAAATTTTAAATCGAAAGGACAATTCTAATATGCCTAAATTAACGAAAAAAGCTATTTAAAAAAGTAAAAAAAATCAATATGTTTAAAATGAACGTACGGACATTTTGGTAATGATTATAGAGTTGCTACGCTTTCTAAATCGTACCTAACTACTAACAGAATCGCCATGCAAAATTTGAAATCGATAGGACAATTCTAACATGTCTAAATTAACGAAAAAAGCTATCCGTTACGGACGGACGGACGGACGGACGTACGGACGGACCAATCCTAAATATAAAAAAGCTTCGCTTTTAATAATTATAGAAAAGCTTCGCTTTTAAAAAATGTAATGATTCAATTTACAAAATAATTTTCAAAATCAAAATATTCTGTCTGTTTGTTATTGTTTATCTTTTTGTTGACGTGCTAGTTTGCCGCGAGATTATGCATGATTTTGCGTGACGTCATTCATAATTGGTCCCCAAGATTGGTTAGAAACTGCTAAATTCTTGCATGTTCCCTTTAAGCCAGTCCCCAAAGTCTGAGACTCCTAAAAATTGAATATTCGATCCATTGTCCCCTCCCTTACTCCCTGGATTTGTAATGCAACAAACTACTTACCAAACCAGAGCTGTCGTCTTGTTCTATGATCGTGAGTTGGGTCTCATTTCCATCTACATTCACAATAACCTCCTTAAATCATACAAAAAAAATCAATTAATTAAACAAATTATAACAACTTTCCAGTTTCTTCCAATGAATTGTTGTGCTATATTTTAAAGATATTGAAAGGATTTAAAGATCTTTTATATCATATTTTTTCATAAGACTTAAACGCAGCACTTAAATTATTAGAAAATTATAGACAACATTTAAAGTGCCACTAGAGGCCTCTATGGGCGTAGCCGCTGTACAGAATGTACATCTAGAGCAGCAAAATGGAATTTCACCTTAATCTTCTGAATTTTCTAGATCATCATTGGCAGAAGAGTCCCCATTGTCAAGAGGATCCTCCAGATGATTATTTCCACCAAAGATCAAGAAGATTTAGTTATGAAATTATTATTTAAACTTGTTTAGCTTGAGTAAGGCTTTATGTAAATAGGATGCCAATCTTAATGATTCTATGTAACTGTAAATGTAAAAGTCTAAATGATTCTTTTCTTGATTTTGCTTTTGCTGCATTTAATTCCCTTAAATTAACTTAAATTAGCAGTCATAGGCAGGAAAGATAATCTATGAATAGACCTTATTAATTGTTAATTTTATTTCCAGATATCCTAAGTGTTTTATTTAAAATGAATGTATGAAACAATCTGAAAGAAACCAAAGATTTAAAAAGGTAGAATTTTGACTCTTTTTTACAATTTGCTCAGTAGCCAAGAGAGGTGGGGCTGAGGCATTGTTGATGTTGATCCTGATCTTGTCTTGTTAAGGACTGTTGCTGCTGATGGTGATGGTGACAGAGATGATCTGGTAGAGTTCAGAGAGGAGGATCAAGCAACACTAGAGTTGGTCAACTGTGGATAAATGTCTGGCACTCAAATCCCCAACACCCTACCAAACAAGGGTTGAGCTTGAGTTGGGAAGCTTGCAGGTGTGTAAAGTTTAATTTAATGCTATCTGATGTTTAAAGCAATCAAATTCATGCAAGCAAAGTTGATCTCCTTAAAATTGAATCTGGCACTGAATAGTTTAAATTGTCTGATGATTATGTATCCATTCAATCCTAATCTGATGATCTTTAGGAGTGGCTTGGAGTGGAGCCAGCCCAGTAGAGAGGGAACCCTGCAAGAAGTGGCCTACAAGCAAAACTGCCACTTGAAAAAGGTACATACATTTAAGAGTCAAATTTAAAGAGCCTTGAAACTAGCAATTTCATAAATATCAGCAATTGAGTCCTTTAAGTCATCTTTAATAGTGTTGAACAAAAGAATCTTAAGTCAAGTCTTTAAAATAACTGATGATTCATTATCATCATCTTCCAGCTCCTCAAGTATATCTTTTTTAGAGCTGCAGCTGCTGACAATCACAAGCTGACAAGGAGCACCAATTGACAAAGAAGTACTAGAGGATGAGATAAGAGTTGATTGCTGATGATCTGATCAAGATGATGATATAGTTGATGATGATACCAAAGATGATGATATAGTTGATGATGATACCAAAGATGATGATGAAAGTAATGATGAAGAAGCTATGAGTGATGAAGTTATTGATGTTGACAGCCAAGAAATGTTGAAGTAAAAGATGCTTGAGAAAGACTATGTAAGTTTAATTATTATTGTAAACCAATTTATTTTAATTTCTTTCTTCAATAATTCAAATTCAATCAATTTCTTTTACAAAAGCAGATAAAGTTTGACCTTCTGTCACTAAAAAATATTCAATTCAAAATCATTCCAAAAGTTTTATTTTTATCAATTTTAAACATTTTAAATTTTAAATCAAATGCATATATTTATTGTAAAGGATATCTGGATTAGTCTAATGGTCTATTCTTTTTAGGTTTACCGCACCATTGATGTAAGAAACTATTGAATAAGAATAAGAAACTGTGTGTAAATAAAGTTCAAATATTTGCAGAAGTCAACACAGAATGGCTAGAAACAAACTTTAAAATTCTACCTGTGGGCAGTCTAGCTGAAATACTATGCAGGTCAGAACAGTAAACATAGTAAATCTAGTGGACCAGTTACTATAAGCCAATGTCTGAATCTGATGCTTCTGAATTACATGGATTTAGCCTATCATCAACTGAAACAGCAATCAACATATCACTGGAATTATCAAGAAGGATTGAAGCTCTTGAAACAGAACCAGAATCATCTGTTGGAAGTGCCTCAGGATTAGATGATTATGATATAGATCTTACTGGTACTGAGTATATTGTTGAAGATCCTCCTGTTAATTATGCTAATAAAACAAGTGTTCCTCTGCTTTTGTCTCTGATACTGATGGTACTGAGGAAGATGAAGCTAATGCTACCATTAGGGATCTTGAAAAGTATATTAGTGCTCCTACAACTCCAGTACCCTCAACCAACAACTCAGCTCTTTCTCTACAAAACACAGATACAGTTGTTGTAAAGAAAACAGTCTCCAAAACTATGGCAAAAACAATTAAGAAGCATCTCACCCAACTGCTTGATGCCTCTATGGTCTGGGAAGATGACTTTGAGGATGTTGATCCTACTAAGATTACAGCAGCTGCTAGAAGTGGCTTGGTTGAAATTAGATAAGATAAGATAAGATTTATTTTCCTCAAAGGTACAACATATTTTATTAGATATATATCATAAATTAGGTTACTATGCTTTGATTGGTTTGATTGTTCTGGTTTGTTGTGTTTGATGCAGGTTTGAGAACAATTTACATAATAACTATTATTAAGTACCTAGCATGGAATTGACCGAACTTCGTCTCCACCTAGTTACCAGGCCAGTTCGAATAGAATAAAGATAACATTTTACAAGAAAAATTCCATGCAACATTGTACCAGATAGTTGGCATAACCCTTTAAGGGTTGTGGAGCCACTGGTGTACTTTGACGCTTGCCAAGCCGATACAATGTTATATGTGCAAATAAATAATCTTAACAGTAATGATAATAAAATACAATATCTTGCTGTGTATTTCAGACATCCTCCTACTATCAGTTGCAACTTCTCCAAGCATAAATTCGGAACAATTAAGGAACCAAAACCTTCAAAAGAAGTCGCTATTCCCGTTGTGATCCTTTTTCAGCTCTACCTAGACAGTTTCCTTTGTAACAAATTATTCTCATTACAGAGTGGAGTTTTGTCCGTGTATAAGGACATCTCCACACCAATAATTACAGGGTAACGATAAATATCGCGACAACGCTGGTCCAATCCAAAAATAAAATAAAATAAGATAAGATACTCCAATGATGTGTCCATAGATAATAAACCGTACCTATATAACGTATTTAGGTACCTAAGTGAACAAGGTGTAATGATTGGTTTCGATTCCTACGGAATCTGATTTTTATTTCTTGAGAATGGATATAATAATCCACTAATATACAAAATAAAATAAAATATAGGTCATATGCGATTCCTACAGAATCTGATTTTGGTATTTTGAGGTAGTGGGAGTGTGTCCCTAAATGTGTAATGTTCGATTCCTCCGGAATCTGATTTTTATGTTTTGAGAACTTGTCACAGCATAGCTGTGTATGGGGCATCAATATATAGTGAGAAAGGAAGAAAAAAAGGGGGGGGGGTGGGTGGGAGAGGGGAGGTGAGGGGAGAGTGGTTTGTGCTCAAAAAATGTTTATATTAGTCTCACTCTTTTTTAAAAGAGAAGGGTGAAAGTGGGTCATGGTAAGATTAAAAAACTGTGGCGTGCTGTCGCGCGCTAAATTTTGGTCATAGCTTAGCTTTTAGTGGAGTTTTAATCCTACTGTTGTTTAGACACGAAAATGTTCGGAGAGGAAGAATACCAACAAATGTGGCAGCCGCTACGCAATAGATTGACAATAACATATCAACGACTTCTCAATATAGTTAATGGTGACAATGTCAGCGAGGAAGTGCGTCGTGAGGTAGCCCGTCTACTATACCAGCAAGGTTATCTTGAAACCGAGTTGGCACTCACTCTGTATAACCCCAACAAAGACATGGAGTTTCATGAAAATAAATTGGGTGAAATTGCTCAGCAGATAACTGCTCAAGAGGGGGCCTGTCTCCAACTTTAGATCTAGAAAGTGGCCATTACTGGTCAAGACTAGTTATGGTCAAATTCTCTACGACTTCATTTACAAGATATCCGCAAAAATCCGCAAAAATATCCTTAAAACATCCACAAAAAATCAACAAATAATCAACAAATAATCAACAAATAGTCAAATATGGCTATTAAAAAAAGTTTTGTGAGAAATAGTACTTTAAAAAAAAGAGTTAATTTGTGTGCTTATTTAATTTTAAAATGTACTATAAATTCATCAATTTTGTTTTAATTAATAAATCCTATATATCTTGCTATGAACTTTCATTAATATTGTTTATAAGATGTATATAAAGCAATAGGATGTCTGTTAATATGTTGCTATGGGTCAAACCTAATAATAATATTGCATTAGCATCAAAAATAAAGATAAAAAAGTATAAATTGGTGAAGTAAGAGACTAGTTAAGTATGTGGGGAAAATCAGGGGATTGAAAAGGTATGGGGGAGGAGGGGGGGGGGGGGAAACGAAGGGGAGAAAATGGGGCGTGGTGAGTGGTTTGTCCACGGCCGTGGCTACCTACCAGACAGACGGAGCGGCGCTTATTGTTTGGTATAGGTAGAAGGGGGAAAAAAGGGGGTGGGGGGAAGAATGGTTTCCTGGTATAGCACAGAAGACTAAAAGAAAAAGGGCGGGAGGGAAACAATTGGTTGTGAAGCATAGGGGAGACCAAGAGACCAAGCAACTAAAACCAGAGAAGTTATCACTTTCTTCAATGAGAATCCTTCTGATCAGTTCCTTGAAAACAAATTAGAAGAAGCTAACCTGCTGAGGAAGAAGTTCTCTACTTTTATCAAAGCAGCTAATGAAGCAGAGCATGCCACACCTTCCTCTTCCTTAAACACTTCTTCAAACTCCATATCTGATGAGATTTCTGGTGAAAGAGCCTTGGCTTTGGAAGCCCCAGTCTTGAAATTGGTTGATAATGTACTTGCAGAGTTGAAAGCTGTGAAGGAGACATCTGTCAAGACAATGGCTAACTATAAGTCTATGGAGGCTAGTTATGAGGCAGCTGAAATGGAAGCCAGGGAAGTAAAGAGTCAGATTGATGACATTGTAAAACATGCTATTGCTGCTGGTAAGAGAGAAGCTGTTCATAGATTAGATCTGAAGTCTGTTGAAGTTCAGAATGCTAAACAGGATGCTAAAACTGCTCTTAAGGCTGCAGCCAAGAAGCTTGGAATTACACCAGGAAGCACTAAGAGTAAGGCAGATATCAAGTTCAAGGTTCCTGTATTCTCTGGCAACTATAAGGAAGGAAATGACTACTTCACATTCTCTACTCAGCTGAATGATTACTTTGATTGTCAAGGAGATTTTAGTGATCATGAAAAGTACCTGAAGCTAACAACTGAGTGCTTGCACAAAACTCCAAAGGAAGCCTGTGCTGGATTGACAACATATTTGGAATGTATGGAGCTGCTGGAGTCAATTTATGGTCAGCCAAAGATTCTCTTTAGTCAGAAGGCTGCTGAAATTGAAGAGTTTGGTAGGTGTCCCACAGGTTATATTGAGAGGAGAAATTGGGCTATTAATGTGCAACACAAATTGTCTAGTCTGCACCAGATGGCTACCAGTCATGAGATTACTGATGTTTATGGATCTACTGATATTCTGTCTATTGTGCAACAGAATATGCTTCCTCATGATGTGCTAGAGTTGAAGAAGAGAGTTAAAAGTAAAAGAAGAGCTTATGGTGGATTGATGCCTGGCAGAGAAGAACTGATGATGTTACAGATTGAATACTTACAAACTATGGTTGATGAAGCTACCTTTGAGCTTGAATATGATATCTCTATCTGTGGAAAGACAATTACTGATCTTGGCAAGAAGAGCCTTAAATCAACCAGGAGTGGCAAGTCATATGCAGCTAAAGTCAATGATAATACTGGTGATAGTGATGATCATAATCCTACTGAAGCAAGTCAATCTGTTGGTACTGTTGTTGCAACCCCTTCTCAACCTGTTACAAGTACTCCAATCAACAGTCCAACTGCTGCCAAGGAGAAGAAAAGTAGTAATAAGTCTAAGAATGCTGCTCATCAAGTGAATCAAGCCAAGGATCCTAAAGTTGTCCCCTGTTCTTGGTGTAACAAGAAACACACTCACTTGTCATACTGTAAAAGATTTCTGAAGAACAAGTCCTATGAGAGGTTTAAGCAAGCATGTGCTACTGGGAGCTGCATAAGATGCCTGAGAATGGATGCTGGATTTACATATGATAAGAGAGAGGAATGGTTCAAGCAGCATAAGCCATATTGTCTTGATAAGTATGTTTGTGATCAAGAGATATGTAGAGACAAGGAGCCATGGAGACAGAATCATATTTTATTGTGCAAGTTTCATCATGAGGAGAATGAGAAAAGGAAAGAGGAATATATTGCTACTTTAGACACCAAGTATATGCCTGCCAATGCTGAGATCCACTTCAGCAGTTTTCCCATCTTCTTCACTGACAATAAGATTGATTCTGATGATGTACCTGAAAATCCTGCTGTAGTTAAGGATGTTGATAGTCCTCCAATTTATATGATGCAATATGTACCTGGACCCAAGAATGAAAAGTTGCTCTGCTTTTATGACAGTGGTTGTATGGGAGCTGTGTTGTCTGAAAGAGCCTTTTCAATACTTGATTCTTCATTGACAAGACCAGGACCAACAGTATTGGAGGTAGCAGGAGGTGGAACTGTCAGGATTCCATATGGTGACTATACTGTTCATTTACCACTTGTTGCCAAGGATGATCCTAATAAGGTTGCTGAAATGACTATGCTGAGGATGGACCAAGTCAGCTCTGAATTTCCTGTTTGGAGACTCTGTGAAGCCTGGGATGAATTGAATGAATCCTACAACAATGATAACCCTGATGATAAACCACTACCTACTGTTGAGGATGAGATAGGTGGAGCCACAGTTGATCTGATGATTGGGATCAGATATCTCAAGTATTTTCCTGTGTATGAGTTTTCCTTAAGTTGTGGATTATCCATCTTTACAGCCAGATTTAAAGGAGTTAATGGCAAGCAAGGAGTCCTTGGAGGATCACATAGCTCATGGAGGAATGCAAGGAATGCTGCTCAAATGATGGGCCCAAAGATGTTCTTAACCATGGAAATGAGAACATACAACTTTGTCAACTCTACTCTTTATGGTCCTACTTTTCCTGTAATGGAGTGTTCTGAGGAGTTCACCAAACCACTAATTTGTCAAGTGTGTGAGTGTGAGGAGGATTATGAAGATTACAAGGTAAGAGTGATCATTGCAGCCAACTCCCCTAAAAGAGAGATCAAGGAATTCCAGCTACTAGAAGAATATGGAGGTGAGGATAATTACAGATGTCAGAAATGCAGAAATTGCCAAGACTGCAAGAATGCTGAGACTCTTGAGGAAGCTAGTCTTAAGGAGGAGCATGAGGATTTGCTAATTCATGACAGTGTTACCTATGTACCTACTAAGAAGAAGTGTACTGCTAAGTTACCATTTATCCTTGATCCTAGCAAGTATTTGGCTGATAATAAGTATATTGCTGTAAAGATCCTTGAGTCACAATTGAGAATTGCCAGTAAAAGCCCTGAGATGATTCCTGATATTTTACATTCCCATGAGAAGCTAAGATCAAGAGGATTTGTAAAGAAGATATCTGAGCTGCCTCCAGAAATCCAGAAGTTAGCAAGAGAGGATGGATATTTTATACCTTGGAGATGTGTATTCTCATCATCATTGAGTACACCATGCAGAATGGTCTTTGATGCATCATCAAGAACAAGCACTGGTTATAGTCTTAATTGTATTCTTGCCAAAGGATCCAATATGCTTGCAACACTTGTAAATCTTCTGATACAGTTTAGAGTTGGTGCTTCTGCTTTTACAGCAGATGTTCAGATGGCTTACAATGCAGTTGAATTGGAGCCAGAGTTCCTGAAATATCAAAAGTATCTCTGGTGTGAAGATCTTGACCCTAAGAACCCAGCTGAGGAAATGGTTGTTTGCACACTTATCTATGGAGTAAGACCCAGTGGAAATCAGACTATGGTTGGTTTCAAGAAAACTGCTGATTTTGCTGCTACTATCCCTGAGCTTGAATATACTGGTGGACCTGCTGTGCTTAAGAAGAAGTTGTATATGGATGATTCTCATTTAACTGATCAAGCCAGAGATCTTGCTGCACAAGGATTGATTGATTCTCTTGCCCTTAGTCAGATGGGTGTTAAAGCTATAACCAAGAATGGGGAAGATCCTTCTGATATAGTATCTGCTGATGGAGAATCTGTTGGAGTGTGTGGATATGTTTGGAACCCCAAAGAAGACACTATTGGACTAGACATCAAACCTCTCTTTTTTGGTAAAAAGAAAAGGGGGAAAATGCCTGAACTTGTCACAGGTGATGTTAAGGAAGCTCTTACTAAAACATTTACAAGAAGAACTCTTTCTGGTAGAGTTGCTTCAGTTTATGATCCTCTGGGTATTGTTGTTCCAGTGACTGCTGACTTGAAGGTTGATCTTAGCCAGATGTGCAAGCTGTCTGAAGGATGGGATGATCCCTTGCCAAATGAACATCTTGACAAGTGGGTGCAGAATCTTGCTAGTATTCAGCTGCTTGGAAATATTAGAATCCCTAGGACAATCTTCCCAAAAGAAGGTCTTGACATTGATAACATTGAGCTTCTGATTGCTACTGATGCCAGCCAAGTTGTTGCAGTTGCTGCTGTTTATGTTAGACTCCTCTGTCCCAATGGAGAATTTGCTTGCCAGTTGATAGCAGCAAAGTCCAAGCTGACATCAAAGTTGACAGTGCCTAGGGCAGAGATGAAGGCTTGTACAATGGGAGCAGTTCTTGGTGATGTTGTCAAGAAGCAGTTTAATGGTTTAATCAAGAGATGTCTGTATGTGACAGACTCTACTGTGGCCCTCTCATGGATTCACCAAGACAGCAGGCCATTGCAAGTTGGAGTAAGGAATTGTGCTATCCAGATAAGAAGGTATTCTGATGTTAATGAGTGGAGACATGTTGAATCTGCACTTAATCCTGCTGATATTGGTACAAGGCCTTGCAAAGTTTCTGATGTAATGGAAGGATCAATTTGGCAGGTTGGACATGAGTGGATGAAGCAGCCCCAGCAACAGATGCCTGTCAAGACTGTTCAAGAGATGACCTTGTCCAAGGAGGAGAAGATGATTGTTGCCAAAGAAATCAGAAGCTCTGATATTCAAGGGATCATTCTGACAAACTTGGTTGCTAAGGTATCTGAAAGGTATGAGTTCTCCAGATATATAATTGATCCTTGCTCCACCACTTGGCCAAAAGTTCTGAGGAAGTTGGCAATATTGGCTAGATTGACCAAGATTTGGAGAAAGAAAGCTAAGAGTCTTGAAGTAGTAGCAGAGAAGGTTGTTGTAGTTGTTGATGATGAAGATGAAGAACATGCTAAAAGGTATCTGTTCCAAGTTACAACTAAGGAAGTGCAACATTTTAATAATCCTTCCAAGTTGGTTGATGGTAAACTTGTTGATGGTGTTCTTAGACATGATGGTAGAATCCTTGAAGGGGATAAGCCTGACAATGTTGCCAATGTGATGGTGGATCTGAAGCCCTTCACCTTCTTCAACCCTATCTTGGACAGATACAGCCCTGTAAGTTATAGCATTATGACATATTGCCATGTTACAGTCACTCATCATGGTGGAATCAAGAGTACTTTGAGAGCTTCCAGAGATATAGCATTCATTCTTCTTGCTGACAGTTTGGCTGCTGAGATCAAGAAATCCTGTAAGTTTTGTCAGAAATACAAAGCCAGACTTTTAGAGGCAAAGATGGCCAAAGTTCACCCATCAAGATATACTATTGCTCCTGCTTTCTACTCAAGTCAAGCTGATCTTTTTGGACCTTTTGAAGCTCATTGCAAACATGGCAGGAGATCAACAATCAAGGTGTATGGTGTTGTTTTCAAGTGTTCTACAACTAATGCTTGTGCTGCTTTTGTTATGCAAGCATATGACACTGAGAATTTTGTTGATGTGTTTCTCAGATTTGGCTCCAGATATGGTTATCCCAATCATGTGTATATTGACCAAGGATCACAGATTGTTGCTGCTTGCAAGAAGATGGAGTTGTCTGTTGTTGACCTCACCAAGACCATCAACACTAAAACTAAGACAAAGCTTAGTTTTGAAACTTGTCCTGCTGGTTCCCATAATTTCATTGGTGGTGCTGAGAGAGCTGTAGGAAGGATCAAGGAGTTGTTTAATGCTGTGTTTAAGGGATTGAAGTTGGATGTTCTTCATTATGAGACTGCCTTCTGTTGGATTACCAATGAACTCAATTCTTTGCCTATGTGTATGGGGAACAGGTACACAAATTTGGATGAGATGGATTTGATCACCCCTGCCAGGTTGTTGCTTGGAAGAAACAACAGGTGTGCCCCAGCTGGTTCTATCACAATGGCATCAGGAGGCCAAATGCTTAAGCATATGGAGTTAGTTGAGCAGAGTTGGTGGAAAGTTTGGGCAAGTCAGAGGATTGCTGATTATATTCCCAAATCAAGACAGTGGCATGGTGATGGTATTCCAATAGTGAAGGTTGGTGATGTTGTTATTTTCCTGAGAGATACTGGTGTTCAGCTTGGTGGACTATCATGGAGAGTTGGTATTGTTGCAAATTTAGAAGAATCTCATGATGGTATTGCCAGGTCAGTGAGTATCAAGTACAGAAACAAGATTGGAGGGAAGTATTACTACACCAAGAGATCTGTAAGAGAGATTGCTGTGTTGGAATCTGAGGATGAGGTGGATTTGCCAGGCCAATTGAGTGAAGCCCTTGCCAGAGCCAACATCAACCTGACCATCAATACTGTAAGTACAGCATGAACTCTCTATCTTTCTTCTTCTATGAACTTTAAATGTCCTTTCTTATTAGTGAACTGGCATACATTTTGAACTGTGTGAAACATCTATGCCACAGTCAGCCTTTATGGCACTCCTAGTTTTAGTGATTTTATCTGATGAATTTTATTATAAGTCTGTTGGAACACTTAGTCTGTAAGAAAAAACTTTGAATCTGATGAATTGATATGTGAAACAAAGGACATTTAAATATTTGTTTATTTCCATGTTTTCCTCTATCTCTATTATAGTTGGCACAAATTGTGTCATTTTATGAACATTTTATGAAACCTTTAAAGATTTTAAAGAAACTAATCAAAGCTCAAATAACCAAATCATATCAAAGTGGAGCTGGAGTTCAGTCAAGATTCAAGTACTGGAGTGTTGAAATTCCATTGTGGCTAACTTTCTGTGGTGGGACTGTACAGAATGTACATCTAGAGCAGCAAAATGGAATTTCACCTTAATCTTCTGAATTTTCTAGATCATCATTGGCAGAAGAGTCCCCATTGTCAAGAGGATCCTCCAGATGATTATTTCCACCAAAGATCAAGAAGATTTAGTTATGAAATTATTATTTAAACTTGTTTAGCTTGAGTAAGGCTTTATGTAAATAGGATGCCAATCTTAATGATTCTATGTAACTGTAAATGTAAAAGTCTAAATGATTCTTTTCTTGATTTTGCTTTTGCTGCATTTAATTCCCTTAAATTAACTTAAATTAGCAGTCATAGGCAGGAAAGATAATCTATGAATAGACCTTATTAATTGTTAATTTTATTTCCAGATATCCTAAGTGTTTTATTTAAAATGAATGTATGAAACAATCTGAAAGAAACCAAAGATTTAAAAAGGTAGAATTTTGACTCTTTTTTACAATTTGCTCAGTAGCCAAGAGAGGTGGGGCTGAGGCATTGTTGATGTTGATCCTGATCTTGTCTTGTTAAGGACTGTTGCTGCTGATGGTAATGGTGACAGAGATGATCTGGTAGAGTTCAGAGAGGAGGATCAAGCAACACTAGAGTTGGTCAACTGTGGATAAATGTCTGGCACTCAAATCCCCAACACCCTACCAAACAAGGGTTGAGCTTGAGTTGGGAAGCTTGCAGGTGTGTAAAGTTTAATTTAATGCTATCTGATGTTTAAAGCAATCAAATTCATGCAAGCAAAGTTGATCTCCTTAAAATTGAATCTGGCACTGAATAGTTTAAATTGTCTGATGATTATGTATCCATTCAATCCTAATCTGATGATCTTTAGGAGTGGCTTGGAGTGGAGCCAGCCCAGTAGAGAGGGAACCCTGCAAGAAGTGGCCTACAAGCAAAACTGCCACTTGAAAAAGGTACATACATTTAAGAGTCAAATTTAAAGAGCCTTGAAACTAGCAATTTCATAAATATCAGCAATTGAGTCCTTTAAGTCATCTTTAATAGTGTTGAACAAAAGAATCTTAAGTCAAGTCTTTAAAATAACTGATGATTCATTATCATCATCTTCCAGCTCCTCAAGTATATCTTTTTTAGAGCTGCAGCTGCTGACAATCACAAGCTGACAAGGAGCACCAATTGACAAAGAAGTACTAGAGGATGAGATAAGAGTTGATTGCTGATGATCTGATCAAGATGATGATATAGTTGATGATGATACCAAAGATGATGATATAGTTGATGATGATACCAAAGATGATGATGAAAGTAATGATGAAGAAGCTATGAGTGATGAAGTTATTGATGTTGACAGCCAAGAAATGTTGAAGTAAAAGATGCTTGAGAAAGACTATGTAAGTTTAATTATTATTGTAAACCAATTTATTTTAATTTCTTTCTTCAATAATTCAAATTCAATCAATTTCTTTTACAAAAGCAGATAAAGTTTGACCTTCTGTCACTAAAAAATATTCAATTCAAAATCATTCCAAAAGTTTTATTTTTATCAATTTTAAACATTTTAAATTTTAAATCAAATGCATATATTTATTGTAAAGGATATCTGGATTAGTCTAATGGTCTATTCTTTTTAGGTTTACCGCACCATTGATGTAAGAAACTATTGAATAAGAATAAGAAACTGTGTGTAAATAAAGTTCAAATATTTGCAGAAGTCAACACAGAATGGCTAGAAACAAACTTTAAAATTCTACCTGTGGGCAGTCTAGCTGAAATACTATGCAGGTCAGAACAGCCGCTAGTTTATTATTAAAGGAACAGAATATATAATTTCAAAGGTTTGTGATAAATACATGATCTATATGTAATTTGTTAAGAAAACTGAATTAATGATTTAGATATATTTGTTATCAGACGGACCAATCCTGACATTCAAAGATTATGTATTTGAAATTTATAATTGTGTAATCTCCCCCAATTAAACAAATATTGAGTAACATTATGGGGGGGGGGGGGGTGATTGAAATATTAAATTTTGGCCTATCCAACTTGAAATATACTATAAGATAAGAATTTGTTATTTTAAACGCCTGTTTGTAATTTTAGTAGAAAAGCTACTCTATAATTCACTTTGTCGGTCCGTCCATTCGTCCATAAGTCCTTAACGCTGTGGATGAAATTTGATTTTCTTGGCTGCTATATAAAATAAACAGCTGAATTTTCATTGCAAATATTCCATTAACGAAAAGCTTCCATCCAGTATGTTATTTACTTTTCCGTCAGTCTGTCAGTCACGCTGCGAAATTTTAATATAACAAGGATGACAACATCCATAAAAGCGAAGCACTGAAACGGTAGGACAAACGGACACTAACACTTGTATAGTGTCAGAACTAAACCATCAGAATATAAATGTATAAGTGTCGCAGCAAAATTGTAAGTAAAATTGTTGAAAAACTGCTTGATACAGAATAATGTGTATGGACATACTTACATTTTTAGGACTTGATTATAGAGTTGCTTCGCTTATAATATTGTACTTTGTTGTCCCAGGAATCAGTATACCAAAAATCAGATCAATCGGATTATTAGATCACATAAAAATTTGTTGTTAAAAAAGTAAAAAATCAACATGTTTAAAATGGACGTACGGACATTCTGGTAATGATTATAGAGTTGCTACGCTTTCTAAATCGTACCTAACTACTACAGGAATCACCATGTAAAATTTGAAAACAATAAGACAATTCTAACATGCCTAAATTAGCGAAAAAAGCTATCCGTTACGGACAGACGTACGGACGGACCGACCCTAATTATAGAAAAGCTTCGCTTTTAAAAATATAGAAAAAGGGTTCGTGATTTTTTCCTATTAATATTATTCTTGATTTATAAACACTGCACAGATGCAACTAAATCGCATTATCTGCATTTCCATCAAAGATTTTTTGGGCTTCTTGTGGATGTTGTCATCCTTGTCATAAGCTTAGTCATGGTGGGGCTAAAATAAAATTTTGTTTAACCCCAGTTATTTGCACATGTTTCGCAATGTCCAACATATTTTTGAATACAATTGTTATTATAAATACACTTTGTTTTATAATAACCGTATTCTTTAATCTCTAGTTCTTATGAAAGAAGGGAAACCTGTGTTAGTAGCGAAGCTATTCTATAGCCTCAACTTTTGCTGCACTGTCAGTCCTTACATCAATTGGAAAAAGTATTTTAGACTGTTATTTCGTAAATTTTGTTAATATCGTTTTTCCTAACAATTGATACACCAGTATATAACTAAATCGGTCTGTCGATTCGTCAATGTTCTGGAAGATATCATGATAAGATGTTTTAAAAATGGTGATGAGATTAACTTTGACTCAATTTAAGATAGACGGCTTTATTTTATTTATAAATGTTCCTCTGGCTATTAAGAACTCCCTTATTGAATCAATAAGACAAATCTGAAATGCTTATTACTTCATTTGTTTATAAAGCATCCAGTTTATAACTTTGATGTACGTCGGTAGTTTGGAAATGCTCTAAGAAATATTCAGGGAATGTGATTCTGACAAACAATTCTAAAGAAAAATTTTTCCACAACCCCTATCTCTTTTTTCTCCCCTTCTTATCCACTCCCATTCAGTTACGTAAAAAAAAAATTTAATCCAACTTCACTCCTATAAAATATTAAATTTTGCAGCATTTTTGATTGGAATTAATTGGCTGAATAGCAGCCCCTGGATATATTGAATTCTTATATGAAAATGTCATTTACGAAATTCAATGATTCAATGTTAGTTTTTCTGATAATTCTTAGGAATCTACCTCGCATGCAACGTAGTTCATTCGTCCATTTGTCATTTAAAGTTAAATTTTTCTTCTTAGCTTTTGCTATAACTTTTCTATGAATTAATCACAACTCTTTTTTATATTCTTTGCTGTGCTACTAATAGACGTTGTCAAACTTGTTTCTAAGTGTTCTTTTTGCCACTCAAAATCACGTGTCAGCAATGAAAAGGGGTTAGAAAGAAACATATATAGAGGTAATTCAGGAATATAAAGGGATAGGGCAATTGCCAATAAATTGATATAAATCCCCAATGATTATACACGGAATTATCCCTGCTGTATATTTCAATTATTGGTTAAAATGTTTGAACACTCAACTTAATAAAACAACCAATCAAAATTGACAAAAAGTCCCAAAAGTTGTTGAGCCAATGAATAAGAAAACATTCAAAAAGAATTTGGGGACAAGTGTAATAAACAGCCATCCCCTCTCTCTCTGGAGTTATTTGCACATAATAATTTACTTATTCATCAAAGTTTGTCAATACAAGTAAAGACATTAGGTACAAAAAGTTGTATAATATTTAGTATCTGGTGCAGTTTACGGTAGAATATTTCTAGAATCGATCATTTCCCTCTTTAAAAAAACTAAGAACTTTAAAGACTTTAAAATCGGCTGAACTTCCATATTATGTTCGCACATCATTGTAATCTGCAAGCAAAGGCTTACCTTAATAATGCACAAAACAGCGGCGTAAAGTGCCTCCAAAAAATGACGTCACACAATAGAAAGTATTTTTATGCCACTTATAATCATAGACGTCCAATGTGGGGGGGGGGGTAATGGGGCGATTACCCCCCCCCCCCCCCCAATTTCAAATTTACTCCCTCAAAATAAAAAATCTCTAATAATAAAAATTTTTGCGCGCTTCGCGCGCATTATTAATACTAATTATTTAATAAAATTTTAATTACCCCCCCAAAAAATTTTACCGCGTGGGTAAATTTGGGGGGGGGGGGTAACTAAATTTACCCCTGCCAACAGATTTCAGGGTAATTACCCCCCCCCCCAGGCAAATTTTACCCCAGGGGTAAAAATTTTGGGGAGGGGGGTAAAAAAAATTATAATGATAAGCAGACATAACATGTACGTTCAGTCGTTTGGCCGTTTTTGGTTAATAATATTACCGTAAATTGCAGCAGATCCATTATTTGTTTATGTTATTGTTTGAAGTTATTCTAGAATTTGTTTCATGTTTTTTTTAGCGAATCTACTCTTTATTTCAAAATGTATGACTGTATGACTAAGTTTGCAGAAATGATTAATAAATAAAATATATCAAAGTGTAGCAAAGGATGTAAAATTTAGTATCTCTATAACAATATAACGCTTTCATGAAAAGTAAACCCTTACTGATAAAGTTTCCTTTGAAACATCAGAGAACTTTGATACAAAAACTTTTAACTATAACACCTTTTACACCTTCAAAAATTGTACTTAAAAATCGTCAGGCCCACAACCCATGTGTAGTTTAATTAATGTAATTTCGATAACATGTCATTAATGACAACTTTTAAGTAATATCTTATATTCACCACAACTGGTAGCAAATGGTATCATTTAACTATGTCGATAGCATGTTAAAAACATGTGGACAAAATGTTACCAGCAACGCATAATCCTGATATAAAAGTAACAGGGTGTCTCTCTGTCTATATGTCTGTCTGTGTATCGCAAAGAATCTCGCTAACCACTGTTCTCTATTTCAGTGAAGCTTCTTATAGGTTCAGGAATAGCTTTAAACTAATTTGAGGGAAGGAAACGTTATGAGCCCCAAAGAAGCTTTTATAGGAGTGTAGCCACTCGTAAATTTTTTTTGTTTAGGCAATCAAAGATCTATGCATTATGTACATTTAAAAGCTAGAAAATCTATATCTAAAAAAATGTTCGGACAGACCTACAGACATCAAAGAGTTAAAAATGAGCACTTAAATGATAATGAATGCCTTTAATCAATTAACACGGACAAAGCAATCATAGAAAACATTTCTTTAAACACTTTTATGTAACACCAGTAGAATCTTTTAGCTCTTCTATAATTCATTCAGACATTTCGATTATTTAAGCATTTTTTTATTTTTCGGTGTCTAATTTTCTTCAAACTCTTTCATTCACTTTTTAAATTCAGAATTTAATCACGCAACCTTGACTTAAAATAGCAAATAATAATATTAAATTACAGTTCCTAAATTGTTTCCTCATCTTAATAACAAACTCTAGGAGGTCCAAGGGAATGGGAAAATTGATATCCCAGCAAAAACTTACAGACGGGGTAAATACCACGCTTCCCTCCAAGTAAATTTGACCAAGTTTTTGGGCGTTCAAATTTTTGTGCCATCTTTCCTCCCCCCCCCCTTTGAAATAAAATAAAATAACGTCCTTGTTAAAATAGCAGGTTGATTGTTATGAAATATCTGCAAGTAGGTTTTATGGGGCTATTGTGCCGCATAATGTTTTTTTTTATCCTGGTACTGTCTTTCAGCACAACAAATTCAATGTAACGTGTTTATGCTTTTCAACCATTAATTTAATGTAAAGAAGGGGTACTTATGTTGATAAACATTGGGGATGTACGTTGTTTTATCCTCCTCCATTGTCTTATCTCTTTCTCTCCCTGTCCAAAAATATATCTTACCTTTTGTAGGCTTTCCAGGAAATCTGAAACAATAGAACAAAATATAGAATACTGAAAAACCAACAAACAAAATTAAAATATAAAATATCTCTAAAAAAGATTTTTACATAAAATAAAATAAAGGTAAAGTTAAAGTTATACTAAAGTAACAGAATGTCTGTTTATGTGTACGTTTGTATTGTCCAACTCTAATCTCTAATTACACAATATTTAGATAATATTCAAAATTAACGGCTGCGCATATAGCCTCTGTTTTCAAGGGGATAGGAATGAGGTCGAAAATACCTAAAACCATTTTGAAACCTATGTAAAGCTTCCTAAAACAGGAGAACTCAATCAGATCAGTAGTTATTGAAATCTTAAGGTTCAGACAATAATCGTATCTTCTTTAAATTTTGTGCGCACTTCTGTAAATATGCGCACCTTGATCTTAGGTCGTGTTTATAGAATAGTTATTTATCGCATCGGATAATAAAGAGCTTTCCGCGGATACTAAAATAAAAAATATAAGATTAAAACCAGTTTTGTCAACCCCGAGTGTTCGGAGGACCGGTCTAACAAAACTGGTAAAAATGTTATGATTTCTATATTATTATTTGTGGATAATTGTCTGTACTACGATGGTTTACAGGATTTTTCAGAAAGGCTGAGAATCGGTTCTAAACCAGCGGTTTTTAATCGGTTTCGTAGCCATACTGGAAACATTATCATTGACTGCGAGGCTCCGTACAAAATATATGTCTACCTTGATTAGCAAAAGTTTCCACGTGATCTGAAGTTAGAAATTGAGCAGCAAGTGATGATTTTCCAACCTTCATAATAAAACTTTTAATTCAAAAGTAATTTCATAATAATATAACACCTTTAGCAATTTTTGTCATTTGTAAGTATGTAATGAAATACTGACCCCTATTTTCCTTTCAAAGAATTCTGTACTCTTTTTTTAACTTTATAATTTAATCGATTCACTTATTTGTGAGTTGGTTCAAGGGTAACATTAGAAGGGGTAAGGGGTTAAATAATGCCCCCACCCCTTGGACCCTGTGCCGACGTTTATTTTGGTATCTGCATATCAGCCAATAGCATCGTAAATATTAACACAGCCAAGTCGCTACAACAGAGCAGAAAGCAATTTGCTAGCAGACGATCCAGTTAGTTACCTGGAATATATGATATATATCTATACCTATACATTTATTGGTGAAAAGGAAACAGCTAAGATATTCTAATGAATCTATTGCATTATTGACCGACTGTCAACCAATAAAAAGATTTTATAGAATTGCTTCGCACATATGAAATGTCAAAAAATATATAGTTTATACCTGTGGCCCTCCCAGAACTGCCACTTTATAGCATCTTGGCAGATTTTCACTGAAAATAACATGGTTTTAACTATTCCTAAAATGACACAAAAATAACATAATTTGTACTCTATTATGTCTAAAAAATCCTGATTTAAACACTCTTCGATTAAACTTATTTTCTTAAATGCATGTCTTTTTCTTTTCCAGGGATCTTATGGGATAAGACAATGGACGATAAATTGAGAAACATTCCTCTATGATTATAAACAAGTTTACAACTTTTGTATATTAGAACTAAAACCACGCTTATAGTTTGGACTTACCAATTAAAATTTAATACAAGTACCCAAAGTTTATCAGCGATTTATTAATTTTGGGCACCAGTGTAATTATAGTCCAATGCAACCACCTTCCCTTCGCTTTCACTTGGCTATAAAATAATTTTGACAGTAAAAAATGAAGTAGTTTTACCTATTCCCTGAATTTCTTCTGCTGGATGATTTTGAGTGTATTGGAGAATTTCTATCAACAGAACTATTCCGAGAGTAAATATTGTTCTTCTGGCTCTGATCTACATATATAAAGTTTAATACATTGTTTTGCATAATTGTAAATATTTAAGTAATGCATAAAAATTAGGGCCTAGCAGCCGCGCGTCAGCCGCGACTAATGTCTTAAGTTTAGACTTGGCTGATTTATAAAATCCCTAAGGCCAAGTCTGGATAAACTTCAATAGGGTGTTTCTAATTAAAATTTCTTTCAGGTCTTTCTTTTGACTGTTAGAACAGAATGGTCCAGGATTCAGCAATATAATTTATCTTAAAACGGACGGACACAACAGCTTCAGAGTTGCTTATTGCTCAGTTTTAGCAGTCTGTCTTTGATAACAACTGCGAAATATCTACTCAAAATTTTAAGATGTTCATAATTTTCTTCAGAAATTAGAGTATTACAAACACAACTACGGACCAAGTGAGTATATAGTACATCCTTATTTGCCAGGATAACCTTTTTGAAAAGCATTCGGTACAAAAGTACATTTTGAATTATCGAGTAGCTTGGTCTATAAAATGCCAACCTGACTTGATAGTTTTAGCAAAGCTATTGTTGAACTCTTGAAAGGATTCTGAGCTTGATTTAATGGATTGACTCCTAAAAACAAGATCAATTAGTTTCAATATTCGCAAAGCTCACCCTCATTATTCTTACATAAATAAACCCACAACTTAGGAGTGAAGGTGATAGGTTTGAATCTCGGCCCAACTAAAGACGTTAAGAATGTTTCATACTGATCCTATCAGGTGTGCGACGTAAATATTCAAAGTAGGTATAATGATTTGACCCAAAACAGGTGCAACTCATTACTTTTTAAAGTTAGGACTTCCAGACAAAAAGAAAGAATTGATTGTCTGAAGTTCGTTTTATAATTTATTCATGCACAAAAAGATGTATTGGATCTTACGTCAGATTTTCATGTTCTCTAAAAAGTTAAAAAAGCATTGTTCTGTATTAATTCATGCACACCGAAAAGCATGATACAGTTTAGAGCTACACCAAAATTAGAACTAGAAGTGTATCCACAATGCGTATGAAGGTGCTTTGACTTTTGTGTCGGAACCTAAATTGGGACATAGTGCATTTCATTACCATAGGTTAGGTAACTTCATTTCACTTTTCAATAAAATCTATAATGCAGCCGTTTTTGAGAAAATTAGATTTGAAAATTTCAAGTTTAATTTTTATCCCCTAGGAGTTACCGCATATTCATGACAAGAAAAGCAAATATTATTTATTTAAAATTTTGAACAAGTTTGATTTTATAAAGTTCTTCATAAAACCACTCCTGAAGTGAGTTGATTCATGGCCATTTTTTATCAGTTGCTTTGCTAAGGTCACGAAAATTCAGTCTTAAATAAATCATATATAGATAGATCCTAGAGGATGAAAATTAAACTAAAAATTTTCAAATCTTATTTTTTAAAAAACGGCTACATTTTAGATTTTATTGAAAAGTGAAATGAAGTTACCTAACCTAGGGTAATGAAATGCACTATGTACCAATTTAGGTTCTGACACAAATGTCAAAGCACCTTCGAACGCACTGTGGTATCCCGTTCCTCATATGCGTCTTACATAATTATATTTCATGTCAAATTAAATTCAATATTGAAAAAGTAATAAAATTCACAATAGTTAAGTTAAAGTAAAATCTGGACCTTTCTGAGAAAAAAACATATTTAGAATTAAATAATATTTTACATAGCGAAGCCACTCTATATTTATCTTTTCTGTCCGTCCGGTCCGTAATGCATGATGGAAATTGGATTTTCTCAGTTGCTATTTAGGATTTAATGCTGACTTTCTCGGTCTGTCAGTATGTCGGTCATGCTACAAAAGACGTAATTATTTCTGCATTACAAAATGTTTCTTGACTTTCTTTCTATTTCTTTTTTTATGGGCATTGAGTATATGCTCTGTAACGAACTTCGCTATTTAATAGTTATGAATTTTGTCAACCTGGTTATTTTGTGTAATGAAAAAGGTTTTATAATTCAAATAAAATATATTTAATTCTGTACATTAAATATCATGTTAATTAATTAACTAAATAAAATACAAATGATGGAAATGGTAAAGGAATGTTTTCTCATTTTTAGTAATCCGAGATTGAACCTGACCAACCAAGATAAATTGCTGGCATATGACGTCATTAGCAAGACTAGTTTTTGTAATGCCTTGGTCAATAAAAGGGTTGTAAGTAGTTGTACATTGAAACATGCACAACAAGTTCTCACTCTAATAAACCAAAATGTGATTATCATCTGCAACCTTTAAAAGGGCTGGCATCCTGCTGGAGATCTGGAAGATCAAGGCCTGCAGGGTCTTACAAGGAACTTAAAATTGGCTTGAACACGTAGGTTTTTATCATAGTGGATAATTAATTTATTTCAGCTTATACCAACAATGAAATGAATTCGTAAAAAATCACGAAACATATACAAGTATTTCAGCTGTCGTTGTGTGTGAGTGGGGGGGGGGGGGTAACACATAGTAAAATTGACAACCTCTCCATCTGCCCCCTAAATATTATCTTAGATTTTTTCTCTTTTTGGTTATACCTTATTCCTGAGTTCATTTTGTTATCTATGAATGTTTTATTAAATTCATACATTTGTTTTCTCTGTACCTAGATGAACCTGTAGCCGCCAGGATGGCAATAATAAAAAAATATGGATAAATTACTATTTGATCCTTACACCAGAATTTCATGATTTATAATAAAGTGAAAACATTAAGCTGGCTAAAATAACGTTTACCCACCCCCCCTCACCCCCTTGACCCCATACAGTCCCCTCCTACTAGATGAACGCCTATAAAGCAGTCCCATGTTAGCAAGATAAATTGACAACAATTTTTCCACTGTCATAACATCCACGTATATTCTACATCCATTGATAAAATTTTATAGTTAGTAAGTCATAGCTTGGAACTTAGTTTACCTGGATTTACTTGAAATCAATGAACGCGGGCTTGATGTTTCATCACGTTCAAAACTGAAAATAGTTAATTATAGCATCGTTTTATAGACAGCCTTCCGCGGATAACAAAATGAAAAGTTATAAGTTTTGTTACCACGGTTTTCATCAAATATATTTCTACTTTTGTAGAAAATTGTCTGTTATACGATGCTATACATGATTTTTCAGTAAGACTAAGAACCGGTTCTAATCCAGCGGATATAAATCGGTTTCAAGGCCATACTGGAATCATAATTAATATAATATTTCCTTTAGTATGCTTTTTTACTCAATATTGTTAGAAATATGTGTACTTCAAAATTAATTATGATTATTTGAAAAAGACAGGCAATAATTAATTGGAAATTGCAATATTATTTCTGCGCAAAACAAATGAAATTACTTTTTCCAATAGAAAATTATTCAAAAGAAAAAAGATGTCATTATTGCCAGGATAATTATATTCATTTCCTACTAAAAAAAGTAATACGGATGTTTTTGTCTGAAGCTTAAGATTTCAATAAATACTGAAATGATTAAGTATTCCTTTTTAGGGAAACTGTTAGAGGTCCCGGGATGGTTTTAGGTTATTTCATTTTTTGATTATAACTTAGATTTGTTTTAGCCTATTTTGTGCCCCTCTTCTTAAACCTTTGTACACAGAGCCCCTAAATGATAGGGGCGCAGGTGCTAGTGATGTATTATAATCTGATCATTTTAATACATCACTTTAGAAAAATATGATGAAGTTGAAATAATTGCAGATTGTAGACAGCCATATAGGAAGTAAATTTTCTACAACGCGAATAAACAATTACAATGTATACTGACCAATCATTGGTCATTTGTATTGTATGACGTCACTTTTATTTGGGCAATATAAGCTGCTTCCCATTTGTTTATTTAAAATCAGCAAAAAAACTTTGCACCCCCTCCCAACTTCCTGTACAGAAAGAGAGGGTCCCTTGGGCTGTTTATAACACTGGTCCCCAAAGTTTTATAGTTTTTCTAATGCTTTGGCTTAACAACCTTGGGGACTTTTACTGAATTTCGATGGTTTATTAAATTGAGTGTTCAAACGTTTCAACCACTAATTTTAATCTACAAAAGTTGTAATTTAGTGTGTCATCATTGGGGATGTACATCAATTTATCGGCTACTGTATTTTCCCTTCAGATGCCTGCATCACTTACCTGGAGGACCTGGAGGATGGATTAGAGGTTGAAAGAAATGAGTCTCCCTTGTTCACAACTCTCCCGCCACATATTGAAAAATTTCGGGAACGACTGAAAAAATTATAAATATTTTCTTTTCAATAGCAAATGTTTTCTATATATAAACCCCGAACCACTTCATTATGCAATCTACATTTTCCTGGATATTTTGTCTACGGTAGACCATAAGTGTACAGCTTTACAGTACATTGTTTCTATTTGTTAAAGCAACACGTATGATAAAAGAAAAAGATTCTGTTTAAAGTAAAGTGCTTATATTTCAATCAAAATCTATATTTTTTTTTTTTTTACCGATCCACTTCATTATGCAAATCAAAAGAAAATCAATGAGAAAACGTTTGTTTTGCCCTTTTCTCCACTTTTAAAAAATAATTCTGATAAAATAACAATTTTTTAAGGAGTTTATGCATTAATTATAATGAAAAACAGTTTAAGGTA
Organism: Acartia tonsa; assembly: GCF_053477335.1. NCBI lineage: Eukaryota > Metazoa > Arthropoda > Copepoda > Calanoida > Acartiidae > Acartia > Acartia tonsa. Next base: position 46,891,461 of record NC_137260.1, read on the forward strand.
GATTTTATTGATTTTTCTAAATAAGAAATAATTGAAAAAAAGAAATTATATCCCTATAACTTTAGAAGACAGCTGCCGACCCCCAGTCTTATGGATGAAGCTAAATACATGTAAAAAATATAAATTTGCCTGAAAAGTATACAAAAATGTTTTTTGATGTGTTAAAAAAATCCATTTTAAAATCTTGATTTTGAGGATGATGGCCTTTAAGATGCTCTTACTGGTGGTGATGGTGAGCTAAATGTTATCAAAGTGCATGCCCTTGAAGAAAACTTATATATTGAACTATGGTCCAATTTTTGTAGTCATAGCTGCCTCCAGCCAAGCAATATTAAAAAAGAAAAAAATTGCAATTTTAATTACTAAAATTCATAAAGTAAATAATGTAGTTTTTAGATAATGGTTATATTTCATGTCGAGAGGCTCCACTGGAGGCTGCTATGACTACAAAAAATGGTACATAGGTTAATAGACAAGTTGTTGTAATGGTCATGTACTTAGATAACATTTAGCTCACCTTCACCACCAGTAAGAGCATCTTAAAGGCCATCATCCTCAAAATCAAGATTTTAAAATGGATTTTTTTAACACATCAAAAAACATTTTTGTATACTTTTCAGGGTAATTTTTATCTTTAATATGTATTTAGCTTCATCCATAAGACTGGGGGTCAGCAGCTGTCCTCTAAAGTGATAAGGATAGAATTTCTTTTTTTTTAATTATTTCTTATTTAGAAAAATCATTAAAATCTACCTTAAACTGTTTTTCATTATAATTAATGCATAAATCCCTTAAAATATTGCTATTTTATCAGAATCGTTTTTTAAAATTGGAGAAAAGTGCAAAACAAACGTTTTCTCATTGATTTTCTTTTGATTTGCATAATGACGTGGATCGGTAAAAAATAAAAAAATATAGATTTTGATTGAAATATAAGCATTTTACAGTTAGGGAGTTGAATCCATTTTTATAGAAGCAGAAATATAATCTATGATTATGGTTTGGACCCTCTAAAACTCTAATCTACCCTTCCACTTTCCCCTCTCTTGGTGAAGATATCTTCACCAAGAGAGGGGAAAGTGGAATCTTACATTTCAAAAATCGTATCGGCGTTGAAGATATCTTCACCAAGAGAAGGGAAAGTAGAATCTTACATTTCAAAAATCGTATCGGCGTTGAAGATATCTTCACCAAGAGAGGGGAAAGTGGAAAGGTAGATTACAGTTTTAGAGGGTCCAAACCATAATCATAGATTATTTTTCTGCTTCTATAAAAATGGATTCAACTCCCTAACTGTTTTACTTTAAACAGAATCTTTTTCTTTTATCATACGTGTTGCTTTAACAAATAGAAACAATGTACTGTAAAGCTGTACACTTATGGACTACCGTAGACAAAATATCCAGGAAAATGTAGATTGCATAATGAAGTGGTTCGGGGTTTATATTAAACAAAGCTTTTTTATGGCTGAGGTCGGTCCGTGCTTACGGGGTTCAACAAAATAGATTTTTTTCAATTATTCAAAAGTAAATTGTCAAATTAAAGATCTTACTATTTTTGTTCATTATTTTCTTCTTTTTTGTTGCGTTTAAGTACCTTAAAACTAACTTAATTTTAAAAAAAGATTAAATTACTTCAAAAATAAGAGGTTTACAAACAAAAAAATGATTGCATATCTAAATTCTATGGATCATTTAACATCTACAACTTGCTATAAACACCGACTAGCTATTTTTTTTTAAAAATCACAAAAGTTAGGACACCTTATTTTAACATTTAAATTTAATCTCTTTTATAATTTTTCCAGGATGTTTTGAAAATGAATTATTTGTATAATTGTTTAAAATTGTATAATTTTGATATTTTAATCCTTTAAAATAAATGTATGAAGAATAAGATCCTCTCAATACGTCAAATTTAATCTGGTATATTTCTCATTACAATATTATTTTAATTTGAAATGCATTTAAATAAATATCAAATAAGATAAAATATTTCTCTGTGCAGTATTTTTCGGTCTAGTTATTTTTTAGAGAGAAACTTCTTTTTGTTTTGAATTTTTATTTTTTATTTTAAAAGTATATTCACTTTTTGCAAAAATTGCAATTGTACTTTTAAAAAAATCGAAAATAAGAGAGGATTAGTTTCATTTCCCATGCCTAACCTCCTGCGAGGGCTCATACAAAAGTTATCTTAACCTTGCGGGGCTACCAAGCCCCCAATCAAAACTAATCTATCCTGACCTAAAGTAATAAACATTCAAACAAAAACTAACTGTATTATTTCTATTTGATGTTCTCGACTGGACACATTTAAGGATAAAATAAGTCTTTACCTGGGAATGGCACAGTTTTCAAGTCCAGACGGCAGACTTGATCCTCTATTTCTAAATAAAAAAAATATTTTATTGAAATACAATCCATTACAAGAAAATAAGATCTGCTTATTTAACAAAATTCTTTTGAATATCAATCTATCGGACATACAAACACAAACTTGAAATGCCGCTTCGCTACAAACATTTAATATTCATTCCTTGAAACCTCTTTTTAGTGCCTGTAAAAAAATGACGTCATAAAATATAATTGACCAATGATATGCCAATACACAGACTAAATTACCAATGGCAGGCCAGTATACATTTCAATTTACCAATGGTAGGCCAGCATACATTTCAATTGACCAATTGGAGAACAGTATGACGTCATTTTTATAGGCACTATAAAAGCTACCATTCCATATCAATATTTTGTAAAAAAAAAACTCCCTGAAATATCTGTTAAATCTAGAAATAAAGTGTGAAAAATAACCTACGTCATAGAGTCATTAAAATCCTGAATGTAACGTTTAATATTTTAAGATTTTAGTTACGTCATCCTTTTAATTTCAACCACTCTGATATAAAAATATATATTTGGTAATTAAGAGTTTTGTAACTGTAAAGGATTATTAGGATAATAGGATATCTAAGTAATGAGTATAGCAAGGTTAGGAAAATAGAAGATAAGACTAATATTTATATTCATTACAATGTGAAAAACTAGTTGTTTTAACCATATAATATTAATCTAGAGGCTCTCTTCGAAAGTAAGGTTAAGTAATAGCCTTAAACGTTCCAGCGCTGGATATAATTGAAGCTTTTCTAAATAATGGATATAGAATTCGTTGATATTGGGATTAATTAGGGTTTGCATATAATATAGTCCTCAAATATGGGTCAATACTTACTTCCAGTTAGCTGGAAGAAACATTGTGTAAGGGTATGCAAGAATCTCTTACAATATCAACGTAATCTATATCCCTTCCTAAGAGTAAATCAATGAAGAATTTTGGAAGTCTTTAGCTACAGACAAAAAAAACTTACTACTTTATATAATTGGACATGATGTTCTGTCAGACAGGACAATGAATACGTGGATATTGTTAGAATACCCAGATAAAATGTTTCTCACACCTGGCTAATATAGCGATATCCCCTTTTTATGGCATTATCTTATCCTCTCTTCTGATCATAGAGGTACGCGTAGACAAATATTTGATGACTATATTAGCAACCTAAATAGACGACAAAAATTCAACTGTTCCAATATCAACTTATTCTATATTCATCGACAGGATCGACTGTTATTCCTCTCTTTTGTCCTTGTCCTAACAGACGCCCAATCCAATGTTTGAAAGCTTTACAAATTGTCTAAAAAAATCAGCCATGTGACGGCAAAAAATGAGGGATTATGATATCTTTTTTATGGGTTTTCTTTCGCACTTCTTCTCTCATCCCTCCTTTTCATGACGTCACATGGCTGATTTTTTAAGACACTTTGTAAATCTTCAATGTTTGACCTAGTACCTTCTAAAGTTTGGCACATTGAGCAGCTCCTCCTGAGACGGGCAAGGTGAACCATGATGTTGCTCTGACTCCTGACCTGATCCTCCACACTGAGGCTTAGGACTCTGAGGTCCATTTATGGACTCAAATATACTGCTGTGTGTGTTTCTTCTAAATAGATACAATTACATATACAAGAATGTTATTTCTCGTATTCATTCGAATCCGTTGGATAGAAACCGGTTCACATCCATACGAAAAAACTATGTCTAGCATCGTATTATATCCAGCTTTCTACGAATATAAAAATGTACAATCATAAGATTAAAACCAGTTTTTTTAAACGGTGCCTTCAGAAACTCGGGGCTAAAAAAACTGGTTTTTAATCTTATAATTGTACATTCTATATCCACGGAAAGCTGTTTATAATACGATGCGAGAAACTATTCCAGTATAACTTCGAAATCGATTAATATCTTATGGATATGAACCAGTTCTCAGCCATACTGAAAAATCATGTTTCATATCGTATTATATCCAGCTTTCTTTCCTAACTTTCTGTTTTCTCTCACCTCCTGGTCGCTAGAAATTTTGATAATAATTTCAAAAATCTTCGCTAGATTTAAACATAATATCTTGAAGTCGTCCTTGTCTTTATTTAGATTAAAGTTTTATGTTTTCTAACTATACACAAAAAAGTTGGTCCAATTAGAAACTATTTATTCTATTATTGAACATTTAAGTACCTTAAAACTATATACAAAAGAAATATATATTTAACAAGTAATATCCAAAATATATTTAAGTTGAAATCTGACTAATCTATGTACTTTATTGAAAAATAACAATATTTATTTTTATATTTCTGTTATTTCAACAATAACAAGTATTTATGGATATTTATTTTTTATTTAACATACTTTAAAATAACAATGACTATCTTTTAAAAGATAAAATTTGTTATATGGGAAAAATAGATTTTGAGCCAGAATACTTTGTAATAAACTTTGTTTCTACAGCCTCTATAGGGGCACTTGAGGAGGGGGGAGTTCAATCCCAGAACCGATTTCTTCAATTTAGATATTTTTAAAGAAATTTTTTGAGGGGGGTTGTACCCTCCCCAAAAATAGTTAAAAACCTTCCCGGGACCTATAAGAAGCTACCCTGTTATGAAGAACCCGATTGGTTCAGCGGTTAGCGAGATCATTCGTTACAAACAAACATACATACATACAGACAGACAGACATCGTTCTACTTTGTATTATAGATTGTTTATGTAGAATACACGTGGATATTATTTAGGTTGCTATTTCCCCTACCATTTATTACTCAGTTCGTTTATTCTGTATGCGTGGAGGGGATGTGGAAAAGATGTGGAGGGTGGGAATTGTTATTTTATCCCGCTACAAGTTTTAATTCCAATAGAAAACACAATAATCTGACGTAAGATCCAAGTGATAACAAATCCATTAAAATAACGATAACTTTAATAAGCATCCAAAATAGTTTTTTTTAAAATTCCATTGTGCTCCAGATGCAATATTAGGGAAACCGCCATTCTACCTTTTCCTTTTCAGCATCATAATAACTTTTATACTTAGTAATTAACAATCATGAAACATAAAGATTATTTTAATGAGGAAATAATTATTTAACTAAATAAAAGATTGACGTCAAATAACATTTACATTATACATATAGAGGGACATCAAGTAAAGTTCGGGAATATAATAAACTATCCTTAAAACTAATAGATAGAAATTTTTCTAGGGAAAATCCTATAAAATTTTTCCCAGGATTTATGTGAAGCTTCTCTGAAAAGTATAACTCAATAAGATTGAAGCTTCAGACAAAAAACTTTACTACTTTATATAATGGGATATTAAATAGTTGAAATCAGAAAGTTTTGATATCTCACCTGCTAGGATTTGTACTACTCCAGGCAGACCAGGTGCTTACAGAGGCATGGCTAGGTCTCCTAAATAGAATAATAAAATTGGAAAAGAACATTTGGTTTAATTCCAATTTGAATTTAAAAAGCAAAATATAATAAATTTTTAGTTAAGAAATGATGCTACCTTGATGAATCACTATCAGATGGAAGCTCAAGAACAACATCAGGTACTCCGACATAATTTAATCCAGGATCCAATCTTTCCTAAAATATTCACCATAAATTACTCCAACGTAATTTGATCCAGGATCCTATCTTTTCTAAAATATTCACCATACATTACTCCAACGTAATTTGATCCAGGATCCTATCTTTCCTAAAATATTCACCATACATTACTCCAACGTAATTTGATCCAGGTTCCTATCTTTCCTAAAATATTCACCATACATTACTCCAACATAATTTAATCCAGGATCCAATCTTTCCAATAATATTCACCATACAGTACTCCAACATAATTTAATCCAGGATCCAATCTTTCCTAAAATATTCTCCATATGATACTCCAACATTATTTATTTAGGGTCCTATCTTTCCCAAACTATTCACCATATAGTACTCCAACATTGTTCAAACCAGGATCCAGTTTTTCATTAAATAATCACCATATAGTACTTAAACATAATTTATTCCAGGATACAATCTTTCCTATAATATCCAGGTTTAAAATTTACACAAATTTTAATTGAATCAGGGTCAAATATTTCTAAAAGTATTTACCATATAGTACTTTAACATATTAAACCAGGATCCAAATTCCTAAAATATTCAACATAATTTAAACCTTGTATAATATTTCTTAAAATATTCACCAAATATTGTGTTTTTTTTTTACATAATTTGAACCATGGTCCAATCATTCCTAAGATATTACCCAAACAAATTTACCCTATAAAGTATAACAGAATCTAAACCTGGGTCAAATCTGCCCTAAAATATTCACCAATTAGTGTTCTAACCAGGATATTCCTAATACTTCCTAAAATATTCATCATATTGTACTACAACATAATTTAAGAAAATATCGAATATTCCTAAAAGATTACCAAAGAAAGTCTAAGGGGTTTAAATTTATTTTATAAAGGGGTATACTATCTAAATCACCAAAGACCAAGTGAGGATAGATTCGAAGCCATTTGTTTCTAAAATAAGATGAATTGAAATTACTTACTGATTCTCTGAGTTTTGAAGCAACATAGCTGAGGCTAGACATGTCCCACTTCAAACTTGAATAGTCTCCTGAGTTCGCACATTTTTTTCAACATTTAAATTTTATTCAAATTCATATTCATTACATATTGAGTCTAGTTTTTTAAATTTCCTATTAAATCTTTCGGGAACAGTCCCTTTCGTAACATCGCCCCATAAAAGGCGATTCATCGTATTTTTAAAAAAGGTTATTTCAGGCTAGGTTAGGTTATATTGGTTTAGGTGATTGCCCCACAGAGTTAAGTAATTGGCCCCGCAGGGTTAGAGCCCCCCGCAGGGGCTAGAGATAGGAGAAAAGCTATTGTGAAAAATACGAAGAAACGCCCCATAAGGTGCGATGTTACGAAAGGGACAATACCCAATCTTTCACATTGGTCTATCTGTAGATCAATATTACTTGCAATATTACATCCATTTGTTCGTCCAATAAGATACTGCTATCGATTAGCAGATTTTCCTTTCTAAAGAATACCATATCCATAGAGAAAAAAATAAAAGAGAGGAATCGAAGCAACTAGAAGACGAAAATAGGCAGTGGGCCCAGGGGCCTAATTAGCGCTGTGGTCGCGCTAAATTTTATTGCTATTCCACAGCTTTTCAAATGGGAGGATTACAAAATTAATATGTAAAGTTTTAATAATTAGAATATAATATATAAATTAAAAATAAAAAGAAAATTTTGTTATTAAATATAAAAAATACTAAAATAACAACATCTAAAAAAATATTTTTTTTTACTTTTTACTTTTAGATAATGTCGTTTTAATGTTTTAATTAAAAATTACAAAGAATTTATTTTTATTTAAAAAATTTGTGCATGAAAGATGAATCCTTTCATTTCGTAAAAGGGGGAAATTTTTTTCACAATAAACATTCAGCTGATTCTGACCGCCCACGGCTGTTTGCTAGATATCGCTTTTCTTTTTATTCACATTATTATTTATGATTGATATACAAAAAGCCCTGGGCGGCTTTTGATTTTTTTCTGCTAAATTTTCTTTAAAAATTTAGGGATGGGGAAGTAGTATTTTACCATGAAAAGGGGGTGAGTATTCATCCTCTTATCCTTTTTCGTTATGTCTAAATCATTATTTTAGGCCATTTTTCAGAGGATAGGTAAACTCCCTCCGAAAAAAATAATATTAAATATGGGGGTTAACCCTACCAATTAGGGGCGAAGAAGGGGAGAACATTTTATTACAGAAGGCCAAAAATTCTGCACCACTGTGGATTAAATTGTTCTATTTTGCGTTTTATAAGAAATATTCAGCCAAATGTATTCATTGAGACGATTTCATTTTGATTTAAAAATAATGAAAAACATTCCTGTGGGATTGAATTGATTTGAAGATTCATCCTGTTCTGGGAAATCAAATGAAAATTGAATCTTTTCATCAACCATCATTGACCTATACAATAAAAATAATATTAAAAGAAGATTTTAACACAATATTTTCAACTACAGCTTCAAACCCGATTAATAACCGCAGGATTAGAGACGGTTCTTAATTATGCTGAAAAATCATGTATAACATCTTATTACGGATAATTTTCAATGAATTCTAAAATAAAAATCATAATATTAATACCTGGGTTTTGTCAACTCGGGGCTAACAAAATTGGTTTTAGTATTATAATTTTTATTTCAATATCCCCGGAAAGATGTCTAAAATGCGATGCGATAAATAACTATTTTGATTCTTTTAATTCTCTATATGCGCTTACTTTTAACTAGTGCATCTTATTATACATTGATCGAATTGAGTAAATCATAAAATATATGTAAGTATCTACAATGATATGACTAGAGGGAAAGATTTTGCTATATCTATAACAGTTCGCAGTTGGACAGGGTACCCGCAGCCCCTGTAAGGCTACAAAGGTCAACGAACAACAAACATAACCCCTGCAAGGTATATTAAGGTTACAGGTATACAACAAGCTGAAAAATTCCAATTAAATAATGTTAAATGTCGTAGAAATCTAGATCGAACTCCCTAAAAAACGTATTTATTTTTTTATGAAACATTTATTATGTCATTATTGCTCTAGTTATGGACATACTACTACTTGTTTTTCCCGAATACAATCATTATTTTGTCACCTGGTATTCGAAACAGAATACTGAATCAAGGGCAGAGATATTTTCCTCTTGACTCTGGTGGGAGGCACTGGTTCGCTAGATCCGGGAGAACTACCAAAATTATCCTTTTCCTCACCATAAGAACCATCTCCTATACCATTGATGGGCAAATTAAAAATAAAACTTAATTGTTTATGCTGTATATAAAAAAATATTCAAAGCTTGATATTACTGATTCAATATCTTCTACATATATAATTGATCAATTCTTTTATTAATATATTTACAATGCCCATTTTTACACAAACCAGTAAAATATGATATCATCAAAATGTCATTATCAAGTCATTAGAACGTTTAAAATAATTTGATATGCCAACATTCCTGAGCTATGAACATCAACTCTTGTCAAAATTTCTCGTGATTGTCGTCTTCCCCCAGCGGCTGATACCGGAATATTTGAGCTCGTTGTATAACTATTTGGCACATTGTGTCTCGACACAGGCGGAGTTTGTTGGCTGTTTGGTGAGGGATAATGACGGGTTCTGTTAGAGGGCGGGGTGTAGCTATAACCACCGCCAGGAGTTGATGGCGAATAAGATTGATTATAGCCCCCACTAGGACCTGTCGTTGTGTCAAAGGATGAATTGTTGAATCCACTTTTGATAGGACTAATGTAAGAATTGCAAGCTATATACTATTAGGGATCTAAAGGGATAGAAAATGACCGATAAATTGATATAAATTCCCTATGCTGATACACAAAATTACCCATGTTGATCACAATTATTGGTTGAAACTTTTAAACACTCAACTTAATGAACCAAAAAAAGTCCCCAAAGTTGTTAAGCCAGCTAATAAGAAAACGGGACTAGTGTAATGAACACTAAAACAGCCCAAGGTCCACTCCCTCCCTGAATTGTACTTGAATATTGATGCTTTATTTATTTTTTATAGAGTTTTATAAGACAAGCCATACAGAATAAGAGGAGAAAACATTGTTGCATAAAAATGTATCAAAAAATATTCTAGTTCGGTTTTAAGCTATTTTCTTGTCCTTTATTAAAATGTTATTTTTTTATGGGATATATTAATATTTATCAATTTGACAACAAATATCAAATATTTTTCATATTTATACCATATTAAAGAATTCCATAAATTTGAAAACTATTTTTCATAACAAGTCCTTGAGAAACCAGTACGATCTGAATTCATAGGATTTAACAAACAAAAAACACGATATAAATGGTACGAAAATATCAAATTAAAGAATTTTTTTTGATAGATAATAGACAGTAAAATCTTAGAACGTTTATATTTATAATTAGAAAACTTGCAATGAATAAATATAAACAAGGATTAAAACATCTGCAAAAGGGAAGCACAAAAATTTTACCAACAAAAATTGATGTGATATGTTGTGTAAATTGCTTGAAATGCAGGCAATCAAGGTCTCTTCCAATACTTTGCTTTGAAGGAAATTAAAAGGCAGTTCAAAACTAGGCAAAACAGAAAAACAAACATTGATTTAAACACCTTCAAATCAAATCATGAAAAATTAAGTTAGATTTAAAATAATTTTTATAGTCATTTTAGAAAATTTATTATTTTGAAGTACTGCTGAATTACATTTTTGGATCATGGAAAGCAAACGAAGTTTCGGGTTTCGTTGCATTTTCATCGTAGCTTTTCTCCTATTTCTAGCCCCTGAGGGGCCTATTTACTAACCCTGCGGGGCAATCATTAATACTTACCAAATTTAACCTAACTTAAAATAACCTTTCAAAAGCTAATGTAAAAATGCGATGAAACCCCCATCTTCGTTTTTTTCCATGGCCCATTTTTTTGTTGATGCTCTAAATCTAAATTAGTAATGTATTTGTACATGTTAATAGTACATTTAAAAATGTAGATGTACTGCACTGTACAAAAGTCAAAGCAGTCAATTTAAAATATGACGACAACTTTGAAGATTAATGTTCATTGATTGAAAAGATTTCATGGTCAAATATCTGTTGTCTGAATCAAATTTAAAATGTACAAACTTCTAAGATAAAACGTTTATTAATAATTCTTTCACCGCGCCGTTATATTTATTCTCTAACCATTCTAATTTGGCTAAGATTCTTAAATTTCATCATTTTTGTTAGTGGGTTACAATTCTTATTTTAAAAACTCTTTTTTTTGTATCAACTGAAACCTCATAAAATCTTCTCACATTTAAGTGATACTCAAATTTATTCAAATATTGGGGACCAACATCAAATTATTAACAGAATCGTGGAGTCAGTAGAAGCGAAGCTAATCCACAATTTGAAATATCCGTACGTCCGTCTATAAGAAACGGAATGTTGGAAAATTGAATTTTACAGTTACTATTCGAGATTCTTTTTTTTATCATCACTAAACATATGCTTTATAATTCACTTTATCCGTTTGTCCATCTATGAAAGTTTTTGTTTTTCGACTAATGAATGTTGTCATTCTCATTGATCCTAACATATCATATTTTCTAGCTAGGCATTATACTATAAATTAAATCTATCTAATTAGCTCTATTATTGAATATGACAATTACATAACGAGTTCTTTGGTTCAGCAGATACAAAACTTGCAAGGGTCGGGTAGTATTACATAATTTTACAGTTGATAAAAATAGATGTAGAATATACGTGGATATTATGACAGGGGAAAATTGTCGTCAATTTAGCTTGCTAACATCTATTATGGGTCAGTTAGTTCATAAATTAGGAGGGGAGTTGATGAGGTAAAGGAGGAAATCGTTATTTTAGCACGCTCCGTGTTTACTTTATATGATAACATTAAAATCTGGTGTAAGATCCAAGAAATATTATCTCCATTGTTATAAAATCAGGTTTCCCTAAAGGTGGCTCTCAAGCACAGAAAGCCCCTCCTCTCTTATTTTAGAAAGACATCTCAAAAGACCTAAAGTAAAAGAAAATCTCCCTCCCCCCCCCCCTAAACTTTTATAAAAAAACATTTAAATTTCAAAGATAATGTTGTAATTAATTGGATATAAAATAAACGTGGATTTATCAACAGGAGAAAATTTGTCGCAAAATTTAGCTTGCTAATAAAGACCTCATTAATTGTTCAGTTCGTTCTTCCAGTAAGAGGGTAGGGGATGGGGTAAATGGGGGTTATCATCACTTTATAGGGTATGATTTTTCCTCCTTTTAGTTCTAGAATAAATTTTTGCCCTTAAAATAAGATATAAATGTGGGATTAGTAATTTTTTATGTGTAAAACTGTTATTATACTATAGTATAAAGTAGTAAGGTATTTTGTCTGTAGCTAAAGATCTCGTAAATGACTGGTCCGAATGTGTAATTATTTTCAGGGTAGGTTTATATATGTTTTGGGGTGGTTTTATGCTTTTTTTCTGATATATCCGTTTTCCCCTAGAGTCTAGGGGCGAAGCAAATAGTTTTATATAATTTGATTGAATATATACGGAATCAGTAAAGATAATTCTTATTATTATACATATAATTCTCTCCCTCAAATGTAAGATAAGAAGAAAACTTTTTTTGTACCTTTTCAACTTTTGGGTCATCATATTATACAATACGAAATTTTTCCTCCTTCATACCAAATGGAGCCAATTCTATGAAGAAGATAACTTTATTTAAAGTTATATAACAAGTGTTAGAAATAACGGATATTTAACTTTTAATCTAAAAAGTTAAAGATTTATATTCATATCGTCACCAGATCAACAATTTACCACCTTCTCTCACCAACCGCCTCCACCTCCCCCAACTTATAATTGAAAACTTTATTTGTTTCAAGCATCCTCCCAATCTCAAACCTTGTATAACCTAACCTTTAAAAAGTACCCTACCCCCTATCAAAAAGTTTTTAGGGTTATTGGTATTTGATTGACCTTAAGAAATTATGAGATATTGAATTTTTTAAAACTTTGAAATTATGAGATTTTGAATTTTTAAATCTTTGATTGAATATTCCTTGACACAGTGATGTGTCCGTCCGCCTGTCAAACTATCTAAATTACCATCTTGTATTTTTTCATCTCTCCTATCAAGGGGTGTGCATCCTTAATTTCAACTCATGATTTTTCTAATTAATTTGCGTACGTTAACACCTCGCTGATTTTAGGAGGGGAGTCTAATAATGATTATAGATAATTCATTGGGGGTAAATATGACAAAAAATCAACTAATTTTTTAACACACCCACCGCATTCAAAACCCCCAATTTCAAAAATTATATCGGCGTTGAAGATATCTTCACCAAGAGAGGGGAAAGTGGAATCTTAAATTTCAAAAATCATATCGGCGTTGAAGATATCTTCACCAAGAGAGGGGAAAGTGGAATCTTACATTTCAAAAATCGTATCGGCGTTGAAGATATCTTCACCAAGAGAGGGGAAAGTGGAAAAATAGATTACAGTTTTAGAGGGTCCAAACCATAATCATAGATTATATTTCTGCTTCTATAAAAATGGATTCAACTCCCTAACTGTTTTAGAAAAGTGTAGTTAAAAATAGAATATTTAGATATTTGATATTTAAATAAAAAATATTTTAGAGAAAGTAAAAATGATATAAATTTTATCGTCAAGGGATAAAAACAATTTTTTCGAAACCAATTAATATTAGCTGGATTAGAACCAGTAATCAGCCATAATGAAATACCATGTATAACATAGTATTGCAAACAATTTTCCGGGAATATTTAAATTTAAAAAAAAAAAATTTATTTTAATATCCGCGGATTCTATAAATAACTATTATAAAATTACAAGGATTACATCATTCGTGAGTAGTAAAGCACAAACAATTATTAATAGACAATGAGACAAAGAGATTATGTTAAGTTGGTATAAAATAAAAAAAAGAAAGAAATAGAATATGCAGTAACTTATAAAAATCACAATAACTTTATGCATTTAGATGCATCACCGACAGACCGACGTACCAAGTAAATTATATTCTGGATGCTTTATTATACAGGGAATCTCCAAAAAAATTGCACCATTATATCTTAACTAGCAGCTGTGAAATCGCATTCCCCCCATGGCGTTACAATCGGAATGTCAGGTGGACAAACAGACATAGTGAATTTTAGAGTAGTTTCGCTGGTAAACAACTTATAATTGCAATTCTTTTAACCTTTGATTGTAATTTTCAGCCGCAAGTGACAGATTTGACCCACGGTTTGGTCGATTCTTATCATACAACAGAGTTTCTGTAGACTGAGCACTGTGGAATACAGGCTGGTCAATTCAGAGCGTTTCAAAATGTAAAATTATTTAATCCAACTTCAGTAAAATCCTCTTAGATGTATTAATATATAAGTATGAATTAATCTGGCTGAAATAAGATAGTCATATGTGAGTGGTTTGAAAGTTTATCCAATAAGTGTCATATACTCATTTTAAGATAAACAAGGGTACTTAGAAGCACAATTGGGATAATAGCAAATCTTTTTATATATGTTAAATGTTTGAATGGTAATGAGTTAATCATAATGAACTACAATATTGCCATTATAAGATATCCTCTAAATCTGTTTACTTGCATAGTTTTCTACTTGCAGTGAATGAGAGTCTTTCTCTGTTTATATCTCTTTATTTCTTTTTAGATTACGATCACTTTATAAGGATGTTTGCAATACCTTTGTTAAAACTACAGCCTTGAACTTCACACTTTTTAGTAGCGAAGCTACTCTATAATTCGAAATGTCCGTCCGTCCGTCCGTGTAAGACAGAATAGGGGAAACGTGATTTTCTCGGCTTCTATTAAAGATAGACAGCTGAAATTTTTGGACAACATTCCCATTATTAAGCAGCACAATTAACTATAAAACATCAAGGGCGGTCAGACCCCTTTTTAACAGGTTTTAGGCTATCTTTGTACGTTTCACATTTTTCTCCATATCTTCATTGTATATGGTCCGATTTTCAAAAATTTTTCAGTTATTGATATCAAAATTAAATTTCCTGTCGTTTACAGAAAACAACCATGACGGCCACACTGCCATTTTGCAGGTTTTAGGCTATTTTTGTATTTTTCACATTTCCACCATATCTTTAGTGTTTATGGTCCAATTTTCAAATTGTTTTCAGTTATAGATATAAGAATTAAATTTCCCGTCGTTTAAAGAAAACATCCATGACGGCCAGACTGCCTTTTTGCAGGTTTTAGGCTATTTTTGTATTTTTCACTTTATTCTCCAAATCTTCAGTGTTTATGGTCGGATTTTCAAAATTTTTTCAGTTATAGATATCAAAATTAAATTTCCCGTCGTTTAAAGAAAACAACCATGGCGGTTAGACTGCCTTTTATCAGGTTTTTGGCTATTTTTATATGTTTTACATATTTCCCCATATATTTGGTGTTTTTGGTCCAATTTTCAAACTTTTTTGGGATAAATCCACTTTAAATCTACTTTTACGTATTTCCATCCACGATTTTTTGTGCTTCGCTGCTTATGGATGTTGTCATCCTTGTTTATATTTAAAAGCTCTAAATTGACTAGCTTCCTGTACGAAGCCCTTCTATGTTGTTGCGAACCAACAGAAAGATTTGGCGAAGAGTTGCACTCCTTAGTATTAGACAAATGAAGCCTACCATATGTTGCTCTTAATTTTACTTTATCAGAAACTTAATTTTAGGGTTTCTTGTTAATTTTACATAAAAATATAGACTGTAATTATATATGGATCAATATAGTTGGCTCTTTATAGAATTTTTAATTATTTTGTGTTAATAAAGGCTACGTAATATATTTCAGCTAAATTAAAAAAACTAGCTATGATATAACATCAAATTAAAAAAAGAATTTAATCATTAACAATTTGATTAATTATTTTAATCTTGTGTATAAACTTTTAAAGATTATTTAAATAAGATTTTATGTCAGAAGCTAAAGATCTCGAAAATTACTGGTCCGAAGGGTTCTTACTTTTCAGTGAAATTTTACAACATTTCTAACTTAAGCAGAAAAAATAAAATTACGAGCATTCCTTCTGTTAATAACAATATGACCGCTACTACCTCTCCCTCCCCCTACTCCTTCTCCCCCCACTCTGCCCCCTTCTCCTGCCATGCGTATCTGACCTCCATTAGTCTGCTGACCTCCACCATCGGCTTCGCGAAGCTTTCTGGATTTTTCTCTGTCTTTAAACCATGATTTTTCCGCCTGCCTCGGAGAAAAAGAAGATTCTAACAGACCTCGTCCGTTAGAATTCACCCTGCCATTGTACATCTCTAAAACTATATTTTTTAAATAAATTGAAAATAAACGAATGGGAGGTAGTTTGTTTCCCTATACCTAACAACTGCGACTAGCCCTTATTATGTGGGTCCTATACCTGCGGTGTCTTTATCTTGCGGGGATAGCCGCCCAACCCCCCCCAGCCTCTCCCACCATATGTTACATTTCTCCTTGTTCTGTGCTCAATAAAACGCTTTTAGGGGAAATGTTAATTCAATATACATCTAAAAAACAGTAGTCCTAATTAACAAACAAAATTCAAATAGGTTTGGTGATATTTAGGAAATTAAAAAGATAGTAGTTATTGTTTGTTTGGTTATTACTTTAGGTCGGGTTAAGTTAGGTTATATTAAGCCGCAGGACTTATACATAATAAATAAAATACACCCCCTTTTTTCAATTTATATCCAAAATTAAGGTGTGCTGGAAAGGTACTCTGTGGGAAAGCATCAAAAAATCTTGTATAAATTATAAAGTATACAGAAGATAAAAATAGATTAATCTTATTATCCAATACCTTGATTAGATAAAAAAAAGTATACAAAGGAAGAAAAGATACGCGGTACACATTTTTATTTGACATTAATTGGCTTGCAGGGAACTATAGAAAAGTAAGTTGGTCTAAAATATGAAAAAATACTAAGGAATGTGTTTTTTATGAATCTTAGGTGTATGGTTTTTTTTGTAGCTTGACTTTTTTCTTTTTGACTATCTTTTTCAATACTACTTTGCGAGCAGACGTCTTTGTGACTGATAAATAATGTTCAAAGAATCTTTTATTAAAAGCATACAACCGAAACTACAATTTTGGACAGGATCCTTTTTATTGAGGTCTTGTTGATTCCTTTATTTCATATTTTCCCTGCTAACAAGAAAGAATATACATACAATTCATTTGATAAATAGGGATGATAACATCCATAAGTAGCAAAGTTTACAAATTCAAACTATTTAATATCAATACAACCCAATTGACAGACAGACGAACAAAGCGAATTATTTAGTTGTTCATTTGTTATTATAATCTTTAGAGAAGAATTGGCCATCTAAATCAAATAATAGACGGAAAAATCCCTCAACAAAATGTCTTTCAGAGCAAGACCGACCTACCGACGGCTTAGGTTTGTTGTAAACTGGATGGTTATTTTGTTTGATCACACCAAACATAACCCATTTGTCTTATATAGCCGCACAGTAATTCACATTTCCCCCACAGCGTTACAGACTGACTGACGAACTGACAAACAAAGTGAGCTGTGGAAAAGTTTCTTTTATAATACTAAGTGTATGAAATTTGATATTTTACTTTATTTGTCTACAATTCATAAAGTATCAACTTGTAACAAGGACTACAAAAGGATAATAAATAAAAATGGACGTACGAATGTACATTCTCACATTTGAATATTGATTCACAAGACAACAAGGCACGGTATCACAACCTCAATATCTAGGAATCTTTGTAAAAAATATTCTCTTTTCAATCAGCTTGCCTTTTGGGATGTTGTCATTCTTTATTAAAATTTGAAACATTACAAAAGAAATAACCACCGAACCGATGGCTCAACAGATGGTTCTAAGTTATTCTATCTATAAATTTAAAAGTCTTGGGAAGGTTATATGCTTTTTTTTGCTCCATTTCTCTCATTTCTTATATGATGCTAGGGTTGAAGCCAAGAGTAATAAATAACTTATACATATATCACAAAGATAAAACCGAGAGGTTAAGTAAAAACTCTCTGTTTAATTATGCAAAGAGAAAATAAAGTCAAACAAACTCAAAATCTAAACACAAATAATAAAATTTTCATGATTTGCAATTATCATTTATAAGATTTTAATTCATCAAAAAATAACAAATATCTAATTTTTGTGGTTGTAATTTTAATAATTTTCAAAAAAATAAATCAAAATTTGACCATAATAAATAATTTGAGGATTTTTATGTGTTTATTTCTTTTTTGAATGTTTAATCTTTTGACTAAAGCTTTAGAAGGAAGAAGCTAAATTTTAGACTGTTACTAATAACACAGATTTTTATTCGATCGAGATACAAAATGAAACTAAGAGATGAAACTGTCTCTAAAATATTCTACTCTCTCTCACTCTCTCTCTCTCTCTCTCTCTCTCTCTCCTTCTCTCTCTTTCTCTAACCCTCTTTTATCTCCCCATCTTTATCTCCGACCACCTCTGAAAAAAAATCTCTCTGAAGTTAAAGAGCAAGAGAGTGTAGGTAAATATCTAAATATAAGTATTGATAACAACATTAAACAACCAAATCTAGAATAATATTTGTTTAACCACACAGATTAATTTAGATATATTGACAGGTAGCAATTGTTCTACCCTGGCTAGCGTGAGCAAATACGCAGCTGTAGCAACATAGCATGCTCGCAAAAGGTAAAATTCATATCAACCCATTCCCCATTTAAAAAGGATCAAAACATTGAAATTTAGATATCCAAATAAACAAGGATGGCTATATACAAATAAACAAGGTTGGCTATATACAAATAAACAAGGATGGCTATATACAAATAAACAAGGATGGCTATATAATAATAAACAAGGATGGCTATATACAAATAAACAAGGATGGCTATAAACAAATAAACAAGGATGGCTATATACAAATAAACAAGGATGGCTATATACAAATAAACAAGGATGGCTATATACAAATAAACAAGGATGGCTATATACAAATAAACAAGGATGGCTATATACAAATAAACAAGGATGGCTATATACAAATAAACAAGAATGGCTATATACTAATAAACAAGGATGGCTATATACAAATAAACAAGGATGGCTATATACAAATAAACAAGGATGGCTATATACAAATAAACAAGGATGGCTATATACAAATAAACAAGGATGGCTATATACAAATAAACAAGGATGGCTATATACAAATAAACAAGGATGGCTATATACAAATAAACAAGAATGGCTATATACAAATAAACAAGGATGGCTATATACAAATAAACAAGGATGGCTATATACAAATAAACAAGGATGGCTATATACAAATAAACAAGGATGGCTATATACAAATAAACAAGGATGGCTATATACAAATAAACAAGGATGGCTATATACAAATAAACAAGGATGGCTATATACAAATAAACAAGAATGGCTATATACAAACAAACAAGGATGGCTGTATACAAATAAACAAGGATGGCTAAATACAAATAAACAAGAATAGCTATAAACAAATAAACAAGGATGGCTATATACAAATAAACAAGGATGGCTATATAATAATAAACAAGGATGGCTATATACAAATAAACAAGGATGGCTATACACAAATAAACAAGGATGGCTATATACAAATAAACAAGGATGGCTATATACAAATAAACAAGGATGGCTATATACAAATAAACAAGGATGGCTATATACAAATAAACAAGGATGGCTATATACAAATAAACAAGGATGGCTATATACAAATAAACAAGGATGGCTATATACAAATAAACAAGGATGGCTATATACAAATAAATAAAGATGGCTATATACAAATAAACAAGGATGGCTATATACAAATAAACAAGGATGGCTATATACAAATAAACAAGGATGGCTATATACAAATAAACAAGGATGGCTATATACAAATAAACAAGGATGGCTATAAACAAATAAACAAGGATGGCTATATACAAATAAACAAGGATGGCTATATACAAATAAACAAGGATTGCTATATACAAATAAACAAGGATGTCTATATAATAATAAACAAGGATGGCTATATACAAATAAACAAGGATGGCTATATACAAATAAACAAGGATGGCTATAAACAAATAAACAAGGATGGCTATAAACAAATAAATAAGGATGGCTATATACAAATAAACAAGGATGGCTATAAACAAATAAACAAGGATGGCTATATATAAAAGAAACTAAGCGCATGAATACAATGGAATTCATCAAATATCAAGGAACATTCAAGCAGACGGGTAAATTGTTAAGTAGATACAATTGTTATTTTTTCTTTGCCTTACGGGACAAACGGACGGACAAAGTTATTTAAATAGTAGAAGTTTCAGACATCCATTTTTGAAAACAGCCGTTAAAATCACATTTCTTATCTTTTTTTTACATACAGACTGACTTTTGTAGAAACTTCTCATGTCTAAACGAAACCTATTTAATAATCTATCTAGATATCTAATACCTAAAGAAAACTTGAACAAAGGTTTATTATGACGAATTTTTATTAAAGACGTAAAGATAATAATTAGCTACAAAACTGTAAGAAAGGAAATTTACAGAGATTTTGTTTATTATAAGGTAGTGCAGTGCTTATACAATAAGCTAAGTTATATATAGTTACTAGTTGTTTCGCCCCTAGACTCTAGTGGAGGGTGAGTAAGATCAGGCACGGTCAGTAAAATATCATTAAACCAACACAAAACAATTATAAAGCTTTCCTGAAAAGTACAACTAATTGCTGAGATCTTTCGGTTCATACCAAAAAAAATCTTACTACTTTATATTTCAGGATTATTTAGGATTAATTTACTGTATCAATATTTTGCTTTTTTACCCTAAAAAAAAATCTGTAATCCTTCACGGATCTTAAGATTAGCCTTTTTGCAGATTTTGCACAAATATGTATGAACAAGGATGACAACATCCATAAAAGCGAAGCTCTGAAATGGTAGTACAAACGAACATTAGCACTTATAGAGTGTCAAAACTGAATAATCAGAATATAAATGTATAAAAGTCGACACAAAATTGTAAGTAAAATTCTTAAATACAGGATAATGTAAAGGACATACTTAAATTTTTAGACTTGATTATAGAGATGCTTTGCTTATAACATTGAACTTCGTTTTCATAGGAATCAGTATAAAAAAATCAGATCAATCGGATCATTAAATCACATAAAAATTTGTTGTTAAAAATGATTCTAGCCTTGCTACGCTTTCTAAATCAAACCTAACTACTACAGGAATAACTATACAAAGTTTAAAATTGATAGGACAATTCTAACATACCTAAATTAACGAAAAAAGCTATCCGTTCCAGACAGACGGACGGACGGACAAATGGACGAACGTACCGACCCTAATTGTAGAAAAGCTTCGCTTTTAAACAAGGATGACAACATCCATAAAAGCGAAGCACTGAAACGGTAGGACAAACGAACATTAACACTTGTATAGTGTCAGAACTGAATAATCATAATATAAATGTATAAGGGTCAAAGCAAAATTGTAAGTAAATTTGTTGAAAAAAAAACTGCTTGATTCAGGATAATGTTTATGGACATACTTACATTTTTAGAACTTGATTATAGAGATGCTTCGCTTATAACATTGTACTTTGTTTTCATAGGAATCAGTATTACGGACGGACAAACGGACGAACAAACGGACGAACAAACGGACGAACAGACCGACCCTATTTGTATAAAAGTTTCGCTTTAAAAAAATAAACATATTTGTTCAAATTAGAAAGCGTAGCAACTCTTTAATCGTTACCTGAAAGTCCGTATGTCCATATAAAATAGGCTGGTTTTTAAACTTTTTTTGACAACAATTTTTGTATGATATAATTATTAAAATATACATGTTAGAATTTAAGTTGGCATCCTTGTGTAAATATGATATTTTTCAAACTTTGCATGATTATTCCTATAACAGATAGGTTCAAATTAGAAAGCGTAGCAACTCTTTAATCGTTACCTGAGTAAAATATCCTAATTTTTTTGACAACAGTTTTTGTATGATATAATTATCAAAATATACATGTTAGAATTGAAGTTGTCATCGTTGTTTAAATATGATATTT
Organism: Acartia tonsa; assembly: GCF_053477335.1. Classification (NCBI taxonomy): domain Eukaryota; kingdom Metazoa; phylum Arthropoda; class Copepoda; order Calanoida; family Acartiidae; genus Acartia; species Acartia tonsa. The sequence continues at coordinate 46,913,638 of NC_137260.1, forward strand.
CTTGTTCTCAGAATTAGCCAAGTCTTTATCCACTCAATGTTTGTCCTTTTATAATTTTGCTTGAATTTATATGTTTTTATTTTTTTTAAACTATTTATTCTATGAACCATAAATACCAATATTACAAGAGTATAATGTTAGAAAATATGCAACATATTTTTCAGTAGGAGTAAACATATTGGATGAATGTACTGTCAATTTTTTTAAAGCGAAGATTTTCTGTCATATGGGTCAGTCCATACATTCGTACGACATCATTGTTAATTTAGACATATCAAACTTGTTCTATCAATTTCAAAAATGTTGATTTATAACTTTTTTTGCAACAATTTTTGTGACATAATTATCTGATTAACCTGATATTTTGAACAACGATTCCAAGATATAACTAGGTACAATATTTTAAGGGAAGCATCTTTATAATCAATTCCTTAAAAAGTCAAGATTCCCTACGGAAAAATTGGTAAGCCTAATCTTTGCCGACAAAAAAATCTCATTGCTTTATGAAATAGGATTGAAAAAAATGGAAAATAAAAATAATTGCTGCCATCTCTTTTTGCAACACACACAGCTTATCCATATATCAGACTCTCATAATTTTTTTGCATCATGATATTTGTAAAAATAGATAAATATTTTCCAATAAACAAAATGAAAAATTATTGGAATATTATTTTTTCTAGTAATCCTTTTCTATATTAAAAAGAAATATAAATAATTTATAGAATTTTTATTCTATTTTGAGTAGTTATGAAAAATTTAAATTTAATGAGTTTTAGAACCAATTGATAGTTCAATGAGTAGAGTTTTTTTAGTTTTACATATTAACAAGGATGATAACCTTATAAGTAGCGAAGCACAAAAGTGGGGGTTACAAAATAAGGGAAAGAATAGATAAAAACAAAAGGAAATATTTAGAAAATCAAGAATCTTTACATGTAAATTATAGCTTGATCAGTAGTCTATCTAAAACAACTGCTGAGAAGAATCACTTTTTCCCACAACATTAAAAACCCTCAGAATAACAGATAAAGTGAATTTTAGATTATGTTTGCTACTAAATATGGAAAATATTCAGGATTGATTGTACTTTCTCAAATTCAAATTCAAATATTTATTGGGACAAAACAACATATACATTTAATATTCAACATTCATAAATGGTAATTACATTGTATTAAGAATTTATTAATAAACTATTTTTTATATAAACAATGAATACTATAGGATTAACACAATATAATACAAGTATCCAAGGACTGAAAAACGCCTGAGGGCGGTGTTGATAAACTATACAAAAATTTTGTGTATCAGACTTTCAAGTAAGCAGTTTGACAATCTAATTGAGTAAAATTTGTTCAGCAACATGTTTTATTTTGATATTTGTACTGCTTATACCTCATAGTAATTTTTCATCTTGTCTTTTAATGGAGGGGGGGGGGGACATAGCTATCTGACTTAATGATGTAATAAACGGATTACGGATCAAGTCGTTTAAAGTTCTCGTAGAAAAGATTTACTGAAAAAAATGAACGTCTTTTATTTAGTAAAATTTAATAACTTAACAAACTTCTGAATTATTCTTGGCGGTCAGCTTGTCACCTACATGTTTAAAAAGACGTTTACAGACAGCCTTTCTGATAATATATGTCAGGTTTGTCATTCAAATAAATTTATTTTTAAATCATGATTTATTTTAATGCATTACTTCAGGGATTATAGGATATATGCGTGCGGTTAATCACAAAGTTTTACAGGTTAGTTTAGGTTATATTGGGTAGTGGGTAGCCTTGCAGGGCTAGTCAATAAGATATGTACCCCGGATGGTTATTTTACCCGCATGATTAGGAAGAAACTACTCACTTCAGAATCCCTTTTACCATTACTATTTTCTATCTTTTCTTTTTAATTTCTTACCTCACCTTCTTTACTTCTAAAGCATTTTGTATTATATATTTTGTGCACAAGCATTGAACTTTATGATAATCAATTGAAAATATAGCTGACAGACGGACAATTAGAAGAAAAGAGATGCTTCCATACTAATTGTGACTAAAGCAATTTTTCATAAAATTTTATAAGTTTTCCGTTTGCAAAAAAGAAATTAACACATTGAGAGAAAAGTTGGTATAAGTATTGGTTTCTTAATTACTCAGTGCTTTTCTAAATTTAATATTTTTATGTACATACATATACAGTGAATTAACATAAACTTGGGACACACAAAACCTAATTTTAAAGAATACACCTGAAGTAAAAAATAATATCGTTATCAAGAGAATATTTTCTAAAACTGTCTGCTATCATTCGAATATGAGATGAATTTATTTTTGCCGTTGTTGAAAGTATAGAATTGACGACCGTTTGCAAAAACTTCTTTAATATACGGTAATTTTGGTTTTACACATCAGGGGTTTTACTGCTCCGAAACTCTTGAAAGGGTTTAAACTTAAACAGTCAGAATATTACCATTCAACCCTTATCATTCATACTGTTGTTTTTAAACAAAGTTTATCAAAAGTGAAATGTTTGTTTAGAAATGCTCATATAAAAGTAACAGGATGCCTATCTGTCTATCTGTGTGTTTGTACCGAAGGATCTTGATAGTTGCTAGACCGATATAGTTAAGGTTATCATAGGGTAATAGACGGTACTTAATCATTTAAGGGTTGGGTACCTTCACCCTCCCAAGAAAAATCGCTTCTTGAAATCCCCGCATCTCTCCATAAAAACATACACTAATATTGAAAAGTCCCTCAAATGATTCTATATGTCTCTAGGGGCGAAGCTGCTAGTTAGATTAATATTTTAGAATCATGATGTGCGTTCAAAAAATAATAAAATCAAATTGTTGTATATTTTATCTTTAATAAATTTTTACTTTTTCAGAAGTGAAAAATGAAAGATTTAATAGAAAAGGAAAGAAATTTCCTCAGATTTTAAAGATTTTAATTGTATATTGTAATCAAATTGGTTTAAAGGGCATATTTCATTTACAGTTATTGAATCTTTAAATTATTCTAATCAACTTAATTATTCTAATAAAATTGTCTTAGCTTTGAAAAAGCTTTACAATGCAATGTTTAAAAATCTGAAGATTTTTTCATATAAAGACGCTGATATTGATATTATTTCTCTGTTTTGTAAACACAATTCCTGGCAAAGAAGAGAATACATCCCTAGCATTAAATCAAACTTCAGGTAAACATTATGATATTATTTCATGATTATCTAAAAGATTCACTACATTCATTATTACTATACGTATCAATGATACATTTGAAAATGGTTTTTAAATTTCTTTAAAACTTTGCCCATTAAAAAAATTTGTTCTTGTCAACACAGATGTGTATAATTATTATTAAAGCAATATTATCTGTTTCCCTTAAAGAGCTTAGTCAAGCAAAAAAAACCTTTCCTCACTTACTTTGAAATAAATTTTAAATTATGGGCGAAGGAAGACTGTGCCCACCAGGCAATTGGAGGAAAAGCAGTATACAACAATGTCTAATTTGTAAATCACTTAACACATTACAAATCAACCTAAGTAACCTAAGTAGTAACCATGCCAATAAGAAAATTAATAAGCCAATATGACGATTTAATATTCAATTTAGGTATTTTTAACCAAGTTTTCGTAGTTAAAATGATTTGTAAGAAACTATTTAAATTAAAGAATTATTACTAATTGAATATTTCAAGTGTTCATAAAACAAAATGGTTGTGGCTAAAGCACTGAAGGCTGGAAACCACAAACATTTTTCTTACATCTATATAAATGCAGTATATAGACCTTTTCTTTTGCATATTGTTGAAGCAAGTTGTTTCAGTATGCTCGAATGCTTTGGGATTATAAATATAATGATCGAAGAACTTAAGCTTCAGCTGTTTTTAAATTCATTTACTAAATTTAATTATATCTTTTTTATTATTTTTGTAATTTACATTTTGATGTGATTGTCATTTTCTTTAAAAGTTATTAATTCTATCCTAAACAACTTGATTTGAATTGAGGCTTTCATATCGTATATTTTTTTTCTGTTATAGTAATTACAAAGGCTATTTACGTTGGTTATTCCTATTATCTTAGTTCATTCAACTCGCCATCAAAAGTACTTTTCATAGAAAATTGTATGGACGAAGACCAAACTGCATAACTCTTGCACCACTTTTGACGTCATATTCTCCATCTCTTTTTTAGGGGTTTTCTTTCCCACTTCTCCTCTCATCTTCCTCATTATATGACGTCACAGGAATCAAAAGTGACAAAAAAGTTATGCAGTTTGGTCTTCGTCATTGTATGTTTTGGGGGGGCTTAAAGATAAAAGCAAAAGATGATTTTTTTTAGATAAAAATTTTTTGTTTACAAAGTTTAGAGTGATAATAAACATAAATCTAATAAATGGATAAAAATCATTTTACTATCAAAATTATAGATGTGCAGTAGGGGGGTATCAATAACCTCCTGGAATAAGAAATTGGGTAGGTGTGGCTTTCTAATTTTCACCCCACGAGATTTCACACACCCTTGTCAAATCCCCGTGCACGCCTCTGATTTAAAGTAAATGATATTTATTTGTTTCAAGGTCGTACGAGTAAATTTTTGAATCTGTTTTCTGTGATAAGATTTTCTAATGAGCCCTGCATTGGAAATAATGGTAGGAATGGAACATGCTATACGGAGAAGCAGTGTAGGTAATAATAAAATCAAATCGCCTAGTTGGGCTATAAACCCCCACCCCCTTACTTTTTAAATAACTTCCAAATATTGGGAGGTATAGTTTTTCCCTTGTATGTTTTTTTTTTATGTAAGTCTTGCTAGGATTTATTATGTCCTGGTTAGCTCGCACATGTTAAGGGAATTATATCATAAACTAAGTATGATAAAATGATATGATTTGATACGAACCGTAATTTAATTTGGCTAAATGTCGTTTTCTGTGTTAACATAATGAGTTTTTTATATCCAAATGACAGAAGCATGCATAATTTAAACAGATTCCAAATTAAGATTTGCCATGTTGTAAAACATTAAAAAGAAGCAGTTTATAGTGCCTAATAAAAAATGACATCATATTATACAAATGACCAATGATAGGTTAGTATACATTGTAATTGACAAATGGTAAAATGTACATATACTAGCCTATAATTGGTCATTTGTATTGTATGAAGTAATTTTTTATTAGTAGGCACTATGAGGTGCTTCTGCAAAACATTTAAAAATTGCGGCCTACCTTTTTAAAGGATATAATCAGGAGAATAAATACTCTATAATTGTTGCCCGTAAAGTCGAAGGGCCATAGTTGATTTGTAAATCTGTAAATATGTTTGTCGTAATTCTTATCTAAAATCTTGCCAGAGAAAAAGGAGGTGTAGAATCTGGATCCTGTGCCGGTGGTTTTGGAGTTTGCTGCGTTTTCAGCATTGGTTGTGGAGAAACTACCAGAGAAAATACTACCTATGTAACTACAGGTATAGCTATACCCAGGACGGAATTAATACCATAAAAAAACCTAGTTTTTACCACTTTTACGGTAAAATTTTACCAGCCTATACGATTTAAAAGGTGGTAAAATTTTACCGTAATCGTGGTAAAAACACTTTTAGTGGTACTTTCTCACGCTTTTTACCATCGATTTTTACCACAATTATCGGTAAAATTTTACCAGATTTCCGGTAAAATATTACCATTTTAGGACGCAAATTTATACCAGATTTTGACCAATTTTTACCACTTTTTTGGTAAAATTTACCAGAAATTTGCGGTAAATTTTACCAAAAAAGTGGTAAAACTGTTCAACACCTGGTAATATTTTTGCCCTAAACTGGTAAAATTTTACCAGAAATAGGGTAAATATGGTAAAAATTTACCAATAATTGTGGTAAAAACGGGTGGTAAAAATCACGAGAAAGTGGTAAAAAACGACCTTAATTATAGAAAAACCTCGCTTGTACACAAAACGCAAAAATAAAAAAAAAATTGTTTTCATTATTAACTTTATTGATTGAAACACTTAAACATATTTTTTTACATAATGATTTACATAGGTACGATAGCGCGATACTATATAGGTATATATTCACAGAAATTTTCTTAATTAGTCTATAATTCTAGACGTGGTTTAAATGACCAAATATTACATAGTTTTACAGATAATATAACTGCATGTTTAATCGGTTTAAGCTGAGAAATTAACACAAATATACATAGGTTTTAATTGCTGAGATCTGGATTCTAATTGTACTTTATACTAGAACATTTTTATACAAGAAAAATATATTACGAAGTTACTTTCCATTATTAAATTTTCAAAAATTTTGCTATATAGGAATAGCGGTTTCAAATATAATATTATATGAATATTTTCATCGTCAGAACAAAACTGTCAAACTGTCATATAGATTAATGTACGTACAAATTAAAGGTGGTTAAACATATTTTTGACTCAAGATATCTTGATATATATCACTTTTTTATCACAAATAGTTTATATATGATCTGACTGGAAGGACTATTATACATCAGCTTACTTTTGTCCTTCTTTTCTTTGTTTTTGCCTCTTGTGAAAGAAGACGCGGCAGTCTGGGCACATATAGGTGCATTCGATGAGTCTCGTGTTCAATGGCAGCTCGCTTCGGGGACTGCGTCCATGGGCGCAGGTCTTGATTTTCCCCGGTGTTGCACTTCTTTTGCGCCTACTCAGTTTTGATGCTGGCGTGATTGTAGGAGGGGGTGGTTCAAACATCTCCTGCTCATCATCTGACACCCCATACACTGAAATTAAAATATTTTTTAAAATTACTTTTTTTTACAAAAAAATACTTCAATTTTACAATAGTTTTTTTTTCTAGCCTAACCTAACCTAGTGTATTAATAGAAAGAGTAATATTTCTAGTTTTAACCTAGCCTAGCCTAGCCTAGCCTAGCCTAGCCTAGCCTAGCCTAGCCTAGCCTAGCCTATTCTAACCTAACCTAACCTAACCTAACCTAACCTAACCTAACCTAACCTAACCTAACCTAACCTAACCTAACCTAACCTAACCTAACCTAGTGTAATAATACAATGTAGTACAGAAATGTTTCACTATATGCTTTGGGCACAGTCGCTAGTATAAATATTGTACTATACCTGGGCTTTTTGGTCCTGGATTCTTTATGTTCTCATAAATTATATCAAAATCCGGTTGGTCTTTCATCCTGAAATTAAACAATCTATACTACAAAGTAAAACGATTTTTGTTTGTATGTAGCGAAGGATCTTGTTAACCGCTGAACCGATCGGGTTCTTCTCATAGGTACCGGCAAGGGAAGGGAGTGGCAAAAGAAACTTTAAGGATATACTTCATATTAGAGGGTTTAGCGTACAGAAAAATCATTTACAACACAGTCGCCAGGATAAAGTAGTAAAAACAATTTTTTAAAAATCTTACTTTGCTGGTGTTTCCATAACAGTGACTTCCTTAACCTCGTTCTCATCCGAATTTTCTGGAGAGCCAGCTGCAGCTGTTTTGTTCCTGAATTAAACAATATATATATAATAATCTATTTAAATTAAGTAGTTAACTTTTTGGTTCCACATTTACCCCTTCCACCTTACCCAGCTAGAGGCGTACTTGCTAGTACTCGCTTTTAATAAATAAAGGAACACGTTGAATTTGTCTTTACAGAAAAATCATTTACAACACTGTCGCCCGGATAAAGTATGAAAAAATAATATTAAAAGAAATATCTTACTTTGCTTCTCCTTCCATAACAGAGGCTTGTCCGACCTTCTGGTCATCCTTTTGTGCCGCCGGACATTTCTCGGATTGCTCCCTGAATTAAGCAATCATATTATTATTAAATAGTAAACTTTTTATGGTCCACATTTACCACTCCCACCTTACCCCTAGAGGCATACTTGCTATAGTTTTGTAATATATAAAGGTGAATTTGTCTGTACCGAAAAATCATTTACAACACAGTCGCCCGGATAAAGTATGAAAAAAGATTATTAAAAGAAACTAGTGGCTACGCCCCTAGAAACCTCTAGGGGCACTTAAGGTTGGAAGGGGAAAAATCAACATCTTCCCATTTTCAATTTCAGTTTCAGAAGAGTAAAAATATTTTTTGGGGGAGGGGGTGAAGACACCCTGCACAAAAATAGTTTAAAACCTTTCCAGGACCTATAAGAAGCTTCACTTTAAAGGAGAACAATATCGGTTTAGCGGTTATCCTTCGGGACAGACAAAAAACGCTTACTACTTTATATAATAGGATATCTTACTTTGCTTCTCCTTCCATAACAGAGGCTTGTCCGACCTTCTGATCATCATTTTGTGCCGCCGGACATTTCTCGGATTGCTCCCTGAATTAAGCAATCATATTATTATTAAATAGTAAACTTTTTATGGTCCACATTTACCACTCCCACCTTACCCCTAGAGGCATACTTGCTATAGTTTTGTAATATATAAAGGTGAATTTGTCTGTACCGAAAAATCATTTACAACACAGTCGCCCGGATAAAGTATGAAAAAAGATTATTAAAAGAAACTAGTGGCTACGCCCCTAGAAACCTCTAGGGGCACTTAAGGTTGGAAGGGGAAAAATCTACATCTTCCCATTTTCAATTTCAGTTTCAGAAGAGTAAAAATATTTTTTGGGGGAGGGGGTGAAGACACCCTGCACAAAAATAGTTTAAAACCTTTCTAGGACCTATAAGAAGCTTCACTTTAAAGGAGAACAATATCGGTTTAGCGGTTATCCTTTGGGACAGACAAAAAACGCTTACTACTTTATATAACAGGATATCTTACTTTGCTTCTCCTTCCATAACAGAGGCTTGTCCGACCTTCTGGTCATCCTTTTGTGCCGCCGGACATTTCTCGGATTGCTCCCTGAATTAAGCAATCATATTATTATTAAATAGTAAACTTTTTATGGTCCACATTTACCACTCCCACCTTACCCCTAGAGGCATACTTGCTATAGTTTTGTAATATATAAAGGTGAATTTGTCTGTACCGAAAAATCATTTACAACACAGTCGCCCGGATAAAGTATGAAAAAAGATTATTAAAAGAAACTAGTGGCTACGCCCCTAGAAACCTCTAGGGGCACTTAAGGTTGGAAGGGGAAAAATCAACATCTTCCCATTTTCAATTTCAGTTTCAGAAGAGTAAAAATATTTTTTGGGGAAGGGGGTGAAGACACCCTGCACAAAAATAGTTTAAAACCTTTCCAGGACCTATAAGAAGCTTCACTTTAAAGGAGAACAATATCGGTTTAGCGGTTATCCTTCGGGACAAACAAAAAACGCTTACTACTTTATATAATAGGATATCTTACTTTGCTTCTCCTTCCATAACAGAGGCTTGTCCGACCTTCTGGTCATCCTTTTGTGCCGCCGGACATCTCTTGGATTGCTCCCTGAATTAAGCAATCATATTATAATTAAATAGTAAACTTTTTTTTTGGTCCACATTTACCCCTCCCACCTTACCCCTAGAGGCATACTTGCTAGTTTTGTAATATATAAAGGTGAATTTGTCTGTACCGAAAAATCATTTACAACACAGTCGCCCGGATTAAATACCAAAAAAAGAAGTGAAAAAAATTTCTTACTTTGTTTGTGTTTCCAAACAAGCGATCTCCTCTTCCAAAGAAGCAATTTTTTGCTTTGCTGCCCTAAGGTCTTGTTTTATTTTCTGCATTGTCTCCCATCCATCGTCGTCCCTGAAAAATAAAAAAAAATAATACTAAAGTAACAGGATGTCCGTGTTAATGTACCGAAGGATCTCGATAACCACTGAACAGATCGGGTTCTTCTCATAGGTACCGGCAAGGGAAGGGAGTGGCAAAAGAAACTTTAAGAGATATACTTCATATTAGAGGGTTTAGCGTAGCTGCTAATTTGAAATATCAGGGGTGTATATCCTATATGGGATCCCCTGTTCAGGTGGTGGGGGGAAAATAACTAAAATATGTGTGGTAGGACCAAAAATTTTAGTTCTTTCAATATTTCTCCATTTCCGTCCCTACTTGGTGAGATAAAAATAGGTGGGAAAAAAATACAAAATTTTGTACCACGGGAACAAAATAAATCTTGTGCGTAATGTACACCCCTGAATGAAACTATAATTATTCGCCATAACAATAATGTTTATCCTACTCTTTTCAATCCGGCTACTACCACCTTCCGAACAGAAATAGAATGGTAACAAAAATAAATAAACTTACGTAGTGCAATCCAAAGTTAGGTTCAAATCTTCTGTATCAGACGATTTAGGAGGGGTATCAGGCAGGTCATCCAGCTTAGCAGGCAGCTCAGGCTCAGACACACTCATTTCGTTCTTCTGTTTTTCGCTATCACTGAAATATATAAATATATATTATATATCCCAGGTAATCGGACCTTTGCCCAAAGAAGTAATTACCAAAAAATATGTAATATGTATTTATGTAATTATGTTGTGATGGATTGTCGAATCCGATTCGATGAATGGTTACCAAAATATAGCTAGGGACGGACGGACGGACAGACAGACAGACAGACATCATTCTACTTCGTTTTATACATATTAAAATATTACTCACCCACTTGTGGTTTCCGGCTTCTGTTCTTCGTGCTGTTCGTCTCTCTCTAAGTCGGCTGCTGCTGTGGCTGTCATGTCGGACATTCTATATTAAATTTGAAAAGAAACAAATTATCACTGGTATTAAATTTTCATTAATAAATGTCCAAAAAACTGACGTAGGGAATTTTAATATAATAGGGTGGCCAGCAAGATCACATATTGGTATATCTTATATTGTAAACAAGTATATAGACAAATTTAACATTTACAAAAAGTTTATACAAATTTGAAACGTTCTCTTTTTTAATTACAGCACATAAACATTACGCATTTTACCATGGAAATCTACCACCGTATTAATTAAAACATTCCCTACGATAACTGTCATATATATAATATTTTTATACAAAATTAAACAAATATATAAAATTAACAAAAGCTAGTTCTGAATACTTTTTTTCCTTAGTTTAGGGGGTAAACTACAACTGCTATATACTGAATTACAAAAAATGCGACAGATTATACAACAAAAAATTTTCAGTTTAAGCTCTTAACTTTAAGCTCATTAAACTTAATTGGTGGAAAGGGGTAGTTTCACAAAATGCATTTGAACTTAATTTTGTGAATTGCATATTTTTCTTTGTTAAGATGGTAAAAGTACGTGGTAGAAAATTTAACTTTCTTCAAATTTATGCCATATAAATAGAGTTTAAACACATTTAAACAGGTTCAAATATACGGTTCACTAAATTAACTTCAAATGCATTTTGGGAAAAGACTCCTTTCTAGATATTATAAAAAAAAATTGAAGATGAAACTTATGAAATCAAAAAAAATTACATATAAATATATATATACGTAAAGTCCTGGAATTATTGGGATTGACTGCGACCTATAATCAGGTCTTCGTCTTGTTCTTCGTCTTGTTCTTCGTCTTGTTCTTCGTCTTGTTCTTCGTCTTGTTCTTCGTTTTCAGACGAAAGTTCCGACGGATAATACTTGTCTCCATTCTGCCAGGGATGTATATTCTACATGGATCGGATGTATAATATTTTTTCCAAGTCTGCTCAGGGATGTATATTATATTTCATTAAATATAAATAGATGGAGGTAAGAAAAAAAGGTAATAATTAAGAAAACTGAAAACATTTGTAAATTTTAAAAATTTTTAGCCGTGGACAAACAATATTTCTTGTGCAGAATATACACCCCTTTCCCGAATCAGCTGTAATGTAGCTGCCAAAGATACCGTAATTGTTTATGTTTTGAGAACATTGTTGAGAACTTGCTCTCTGTGGTGGTCTGGAGCTTGATCTTTTCTTCTTCTCTAACTCATCATCTTCAGGCCTGTGTCCCTGTTCCCACAATCTTTGCTTCTTCATGTTGTCCTTTACTCGTTTGTTGGCATCTCTTCTTGTCCGAGCCTCACCACGCTGGCCGAAATCGGGCAAATGTGTATTTGTTCTGTTCAACATTTGCTGCAGCTTAATTTGGTTAGGTTGCTCACTGAGTTGACTATTACTACAACCTTGCTCTGGACTGAGTTGACTATAACTACAACCTGGTTCTGGGTTTACGTCTTCATCAGGATTTGATGTGCCTGCGCTTTCAGCATATTCCCGGCTTGAATTAATTTGTGCTCTGCTCGTGCTTGCTCTGCTCTGGTTTCTGTACAACACCGCATCAATTTGATTCGTTGATGGAAATGTTGTTTGTTTTCTGGGACGTTTAGGACCTTCTTTGGTAGGCTTTGGCTTTTGGGCCACTTTTGCTTTTGGCCTGCGTTCTTCTTCTTCACTACTACTACTACTGCCAGTTCCAGTGTCTGGGTCTGATTGATGACCTTCATCTGTATCATCACTCTCTGGTGCTTCTTCTTTGATGTCAGAAAGTAATTCACCTTCTTCTCCATCTTTTTTCCACTTTGCTTTTTCTCCTACAAAGAAATAAAAAATGTTAAAGCAAATGTACATAATTGTAGCTTCAATATTATTTCCATACCTATATGAACATTAGTTACTATTAATCAGATTCAAATGAAAACAAGCAATATTTTTTACCCTATATTAATATGCCAATCAAAGATAAAAGGGGGAATTTTGCATTGGCAGTTGCTTTATAGGGGTACAATATGGAACTGTGAAGAAACGGCGTCGCCACCGCCGAGAACCGCCAATAAAAGCCCCAAAAAAGTGTCACTTTCGCCCACCCCCCCCCCCCCCCATTTATTACATTAAGACCTGTAACTTACCGTCAATGTTGATGAGTTCTAAAATTTCCATTTGGTTGTATATAGAAACATTTGAGCCTACTGCAACAACCTCATAATGACCCGTGTGGTTGTGAATTATAATGGCAAGTTTGGGTAATATTATTCCACATGGATGTATCCGAATTTCCTTACTTGCATTGCCGTCATTCTTGCCCTCATTGTCCTCAACCTCCACAATTTCGTCACTCTGGTTTCCGTCATCTTCGTTATCCACCTCGAATGATGGTTCATTGTCCAGCTGTAAACTTTTCTTGGTTTTTGCTTCGGCTTCCAATGCGGTTTGCCTTCGCTCCCGGTTCTTTGGAATGATCGCCACATCATCTAAATAATTATTATAGTCATTATTTCAAATAGTATAAATGTTACCCAACCCCCCCCCCCCCCCCCCCTCCAAGGAAATAGCTTAAAATCACCGCAGGACCAATACACAGAAGAGTAGAATCCGATCTCCAGGATACAATTAATACCATAAAAAACCTAGTTTTTACCACTTTTATGGTAAAATTTTACCAGCCTATACGATTTAAAAGGTGGTAAAATTTTACCGTAACCTCGATCGATTCAGTGGTTACTGAGATCTTAAGCTTCTGACGGCCGGACAGACATTAAGCTACTTAGTATTATAGATAGCGGCTGCGCCCATACAAATTTTAGCCTAAAACCCTGTCAGGGCCTGTACGAAGTTTCCCTTAAAACAAAATTAATCCACAGGGTTTTTATCTAAGACTACTTCTCAACTAAAATATTAATAAACTTAAATTTAGGTGATACAGTTCCTACGTTTTTCAAACTATAAATAACAATACCTTCGGCATCCTCATCATTCTCATCACTGCTGCTTTCCTCCACGACACTTGTTGCCTTTCCAGTCACCTGTCTCTCGTTACTGTTGCCTGTAAATAATTAATTTATACATTAATTTTATACGTTTCCAAACAAAAAGCAAGTACTGAAAACATTTTTTCCACCCCCCCACCCCCCCTACTTGGTTGAAAAAAAAATTTTAAAAGGAAATGTGTTGTAGGAGGGATAGAATAAATAAATCATAGAGTTCTTTAAATATTTTTCAATTTTCCCCCTACTTGGTGAAAAAAAACTAGGGGGGGGGGGGAAGAAAAATTTTAAAAAAATTAGTAGCAGAGGAAAAAAAATCTTGTGCAGTATATACACAATACGAGGAAAGATAAAACTTATAAATAATAATTAATGTTCAACAAATATGTACCTGTGATTGAATTATTTCGTCCATAAAATTCTTTCTGTCTTTGCAGTGGTGGAAAGTTTGGTGGTTGTTCATCATCTTGCATTGGGACTGTATCATCAAGATTTCCCACATTTTGGCCCTCATCGTCTGTTTCAGAAATAATTATCTTCTTCGACTTTTTCGAGCCCTTTCCATGCTTCTTCCTTTTGGAGCTTGTGATGTTTTTAAATACATTTACTTTGGGTTTATTATTGGACTGGCTGTTGACAATTGGATCTTCATATAACCTACGTGGCTTTACTGGGTGCTTTACTGGTTCTGGAGTTACTGCTGGATTCTCCGCGGGTGGTATGCGTAAGTCATTCCCAATCTGATCATCATTTGAATTCATTTCAACGTCGTCGCCTCCGTCATCAATTACAAGCTCCTCACCATTGTTGCTTTCTTCATCAGCAATGTTTTCCATACCATTTTCTTCAACAGCATTGCCTTCAGCTTCATTGTCTTCAACAGCATTGCCTCCACCATCATTGTCTTCACCATCAGTGGATACATCAGCAGTGGAATCATCAGCAGTGGAATCATCAGCAGTGCAATCATCAGCAGTGGATTCATCAGCAGCATTCATCTTTCTATTTTTTGAAATTCTAGTTGCTTTCTCACTGGCATTGTGAATCTTTGTCTGTTCTTCACTCATTTCTGGTTTCAAATTGGTTGTGGCGTACGAATAATACATTACAGCTCTTTGTATAACCTTCTTATTACTATGGACTGTCTTGAAAAATTGCTTGGGGTTCTTTGCCATGTCTGCATAATTTTTGATCTGAAATGAATTTCTCGACCTGTCATTGTTTATTCTCAAGTAAATCGGGTTCTTTCCTTGAACTTCGTGGGGTAAGCAACCCATTGAGTGGGCACCTAACATGTGGTAAAATTTCTTGTCTTCGGCTGTAACACCTGGTGTTGAAGTTGTGATTGTCTTCGGTTTAATACGCCGCTTAATTCTTTGTATCTCTGCAGGGGCCAGATAAAATTCACACATCTGTAAGGCTGATCGTTTCTGTGCCTTTTCCTTCTTGTCTTTCTTGTCTTTCTTGTCTTTCTTGTCTTTCTTGTCTTTCTTGCCTTTCTTATTGCTTGTCTCCTTCCTTGGCTTGATTTCAAAAACCGGTTCATACTTGTAGTTTGGGGTTGACAATGCGCGTTCTTGTTTTCGCGTTACCATCCCTCGAAATAGCCTCCAGCAGACAGGATCCTCATTAGCAAGCATATAATCTTCGGCCCTCTTCTTATTTTCACAAAAACCAGTCGCGTCCTCTTTAAAAGTGTGTTCGAAATTGCGCAAGAACCTAGATAAAAAAAGGGTTTATATCAAAACAGTCTCAATATATAACATATAACATATATCAAGAAAAGATGAACTAAAAGTCTTGCCACATAAAAAAATACATGGTACAAAATTGAAATTCTTTGAAACATATGCCATAGAAATGTAGTTTAACAATTTAACAAGAATACAATATGCAGTTAACATTTCGTGAAACTACTTTTTTAACTAAAGAACATTGAAATGCATTTTGTAAAACTACCACTTTCACATTTAATAGACGCGGAATAGATGCGATAAATAATTGAATTACCTACAAGCTTGTATGTGGTTCCTCACTAGAAAAAGGTCGCTTGAAGACACATAGGTTCCTGTTCTCCACAAATTTGGTGGGATAGCTTCATGTAGGTACGTCTCGTTAAGCACTAACTTACAATGATCCAAGAAACGTTCCACTGAAATAATAATGAAATTTTCAATTAACTCTGCATAGGTACATGTTTATTATTGTACCAGGGGTGTATATTCTGCACAAGATTTATTTTCACAAATAAAATATATATATAAAAAGATTATTGTACATGGTCACCTGCTAGCAAGAATAGGAATGCCCCTTTTATTCGGTTTATTTCCCTTGCCCCCACCTCCCTTCTCCCTGTTTTAAACGTTTTCTCATCATGTCAAATTTACAAAATAATATTTACTTACCAGTTTCGTCATCAATAACTTCCGGAGCAGTCCAAAAGGCAGCTGTGATGCGGGCGTCAAAGGTGAACTGCTCGAACACGACATACAGGAAGGTTATGATGTCTCGGCATACTTTCAGTAAGGTTTGCCAGCCTATATCCACTTTCCGTGAGTCTTCGAAATTTTGGATGAAAAAGATAATTTCTTCTCTTCTCATATAACCATCTTTTTCCAAGGGGTCATGGTTCTTTATTCTTTCTTTGTAAAAATCTGGTGAGAAAATCTGGTCCACGACAACATCCTGATTCTCACTAGGCCCTTTATTCGCCTCCTCCTCATCAAGCTCATCCACATTGGTCAGTCTTCTTAGATCAGTCACCAAGGTTTCCACAATTTGGCCGGTTTTCTTCATTTCTGTTTTCAGGGTTTTAGTATTTTCAGCCATATCTCTTGATACACTGTCTTGCAGGTCTTTGATTTCATTCTTCACTAACTCATGGTTTGTGGACGTTTTGTTTACCAAGTTTCTGATGGACGCATTAATGGGCTCTAGTTGATTTTTCATTTGTGAGGTCAAGAAAGTACGTAGCTGCTGAAATTGGTTCTGAATTTGGTTCATAACGGCCCCGGTGAACAAATCCTTAAAATGAAACATATTAAACCACATATTTTCAAGTCTTGGTATTTTAAAAACTACGTGGTAGAAAAGAAGACTATCCACAAACAAGAGCAAGTGATCCTAAGCATCTTCCATCATTTTTGGACTTTGACAAACAAAAAAACTTGGTAAAATTTGACCAACTTTTTGGTAAAAATTGACAAGGTAAATTTTTAGGCTAAGTCCAGATTTTTGGACTTTGACCAAATAATCAACTTGGTAAAATTTGACCAACTTGTTTGTAAAAATTTACAAGGTAAATTTTTATTGGTCAATGTTTACCAAAAATTTAGTCAAATCTTACAAGTTATTTTTTCCAGGCTAAGTCGATATATATCCTAAATAATTGTAATTTGTATCCTCTGGATGACAAAATGAAATAAAAATAATACCTCGCTTTCTTCCATCTCACCAGAAGGGCCAGATGATCCCTGGGGTCGTGATGACTGGGACTGGGATCGTGATGATGTTGCAGGAAGAACTACAACTCTCGCGGTCCGTTGACTCGCGGAGTGGTGCCGTGCCCGTGGAGATGGAGGTGGGGTAATATTTATTGGCCTCATTGGAGATGTTGTGGTTCTAGTTGTGTTCTAAAAATAATATAGATAATTATTGTAAAGCATTACTTACCGAGGATTATAGTTTTAAACAACACCGGCATTATCCTAATTTTTTTCTTCTATTTTTTAAAACTTTACCCTCCCCCCCCCCCCTCTCCCGACAAAATGACTGTGTTAGGTTAGGCTAGGTTAAGTTATATGGTTAGAGGGACCCAATTTGTTCAACGGTTAACGAGATTTGTTGGTACAAACCCACAAACAGACATCATGTTAGTAAGTTTAGTTTAACAACAAAACACCAACAAACCAAAAACCGATAACAATAAAACTTAAAACCCTACCTTTGCTGTTGTACCTTTGCCACCTCCAGTAGATTTGTTGCTTCCAGTTTTGGCACTTGGAGCTTTGGCACTTCCACCTCTGGCACTTCCATTAGGTTTGCCACCTCCAGTAGGCTTGTTGTTCTAAAACAAGAAATAATTGTTGTATTTACAATGCATAAAAAGATATTAGATAGCAGTGGCTACGCCCCTAGAATTTTAATTACTAATATCAAATGTTAAACACACTGTGGAAAATTAATAAATAATTATACTTGGTCAATAATCTTTTGTGGTCTGTTAAGCATGAACCGATAAGGTTTTCCTTTCGATCCGGTAACATGCGAATTTATAAGTTTTTTGAGCGAAGGGTAGCAGCAATTTGTACAATAGTAAATTAGGCCTTAAATATAATTTTTACCTTTACAGAACTAGCACTCTTTCCAGTCCTCGTCATTTTGGGATCTAGCTTGATCAATTGCCAGTCGAAATTACGCTGTTGGATCCAGGTCGTTGGCATGGGCAATTTGCATAGTTTTAAATCTGAAATGTGTAGACAGAAATTAAAATTTTATGTAAAATTAAATTAAATTGCAAACATGTACTCTTTCAAATTACAGACTAGACTTATAACACTTTAACTTCATACCCATCGATGGCCAAAAAGGTAGGGTTTTGCTAAATTTAGTTGAAATGCCTTTTTTAAAATTAGCTATAAAAAATAATTTTAATGAAAAAAATATTTTAAAGTACATTTCACATAAATTCCAAATAAAGAGGGAAGGGCCTTCAGTTGAATTTTACAACATTTTACATACATATTATAACAAAAGGGGGGGGGGGGGGGGGAAGTGACACTTTTTGAAACCAAAACTAAAAGTCAAAGGAACTGAACTAAAGAAACAGTTACAGATCTGTCATTTTGCATGGCAGTTGTTTTATAAGGGTACAATATGGAACTTTTAGTTTTGGTTTCAAAAAGTGTCATTTCCCCCCCCCCCCTTCTCTGCTTTCAATGTACAAAATTAAATTCCGATAGGAATTACGATGGAGACATCTTGATGCAACAGGTGTACGGAGATATGTGCTACTCTGTACTTCAGTAGGTTGGAGGCTAGTTGTGTTGGAGGATGGCTATAGTCTTCGGGATCGTCAGTCTTGCCTACTCCTAATACCAGGGGTGTATATTTTCAGTGTTTAAAACCATAAAACTTAATTCATATTTCCTAGACCCCCCCTTTACCACACTCTCCTCCTGGCATGATAAGAGAATTACAAATAAATTGTGGTAGGTTAAAAAGGAATTAGATGAAATGTATAGTTCATGAAATATTTCTATACAACAATTAATCATGTGCAAAATATACACCCCTACCTATTATTCTGGAATCTTCAGGAAAGGTGTATGCCGGAAAAAATGTCCTCACTTTGTGGACCAACCATACTGTTTTATCACGACGGCAGTCTGGGACAAAGTAGAGGTCTTGGCAGTCTGTATAGAATTGATTACTTTCGAACTTTCGTTTGTTGGCATTCCTTTTTCCCCTGACAGCCAGCTTTTCATTTATGTACGGTTTCACTGTGTGAAATATCAACAATCTAAATATGTCATTTATGTCATTAATGGCTGTTAAACGGAAAGGTATGTTGCTGGTGAAATCGTTATAGCTTAAGTGTTTGATCAGCAATACACGGAAAGAAAGTTATGTTACATTTTTAAAAATTACATTAAAATTTGTAAAGAGTGGGGGGGGGGGGGGAGAAGTGACACTTCTTGAAACCAAAACTAAAAGTCAAAGGAACTCAACTAAAAAAAAATAGTATTACCTGTTTGAAACCTCTTTAAGGCCAAAATTATATCCTCGGATGTAAGTTGATATCACATGATTGGCACTTTCGAAAGCATAACAACTGAACGCCATGGATGGTCCAAATCGGCGGACATGTTCCGGCAATGGTAAAGCATGTGAGTATTGTAACTCAAGCACGATTCGCCGTACATCTCCGCCAATTTTGAGTTCAGGACCATTATCATGGTCTTGAGCTCAGCCACACGTTCAGTTGTTATATGCTCTTCGAGACTGCGCAATATGTGGAATAAAAACTTGCATATCAGACGTTGTTCATCTTTAAGATTTGCCAACTGGAAAAAAAAAACATTGTAATAATTTAAGGGAAAACTAGCTCTTTCGCCCCTAGCCTCTAGGGGCTTCGCCCTATATACTTATTGGAAGTCCACCCTCCTCAATAGAAATATATATATAATATAGCACACGTGCGCAAATTTAAAAAGAATGTTATTGCTATACAATATAATGAAACTGAAATAAGCTTTAAATTCTAAAAAGATTATAATATGGTAAAAACCTACCTCTGCATAAAATATCATATGGTAAAAGCCCAGTACTTTGAATTCAGAACTTTTCAAATTGAGGGCTAGCTTCTTCTCTGTCAGGCGCATGATGGACGTACGGGGAACGCGATCAAAATCGCCAACAAGCTTCAATTGATCGTTGATTTCATCTATAATTGGAGTTACTGCAGTTCATGGTAAAATATGGGTGATAAGGAGAAAATTTTCAAAATTTAAGTTCTTTAAACTTTTCAAACTAACACTCTTTTAAGCGGCATAACAAGGCGTACAAATAATGTGTAATAGACATAAATCTAAAAATGCAGAATTTTATCGCAGTGCCGAGAAATGCGCGAAGAAAACACCTATTTTACGCGTCATTTCTTTAGTCAAATGCAGTACATCCCTGTAATTCTCTCCATTTGAACTAAGTCTTCTTCTTCCAATTCTGGATAACTATTACGTCCTTTCTTCAGGTACGTCATCACTTTCTTTACATAGCCCAGGTGCAACGCGTGCATCGGATCACTGGGGGTATCTTGTATTAAATCCAAGCTCGGGTCAAGCTCAGAAAAACTGGTTTTCATGTTCTGATTATTTTCCTCTAACTTGCGGAATTTCTCGTCAGACCTCGGCGTACCCATATTTTGACTGTCACTGGGGTAAAATACATTCATTGATTCGAACAATACCAAGTTCTTTTGACGGAGATAAGTCTGTGAAAAAGCCATCCCTGGAAGGTCACAGTGTGGGCATCCATTTTTTGATCCATGGCCAAGAATGCCGAATACATCGGCTCTCGCAACGGCATCGTGGATGATGGTTCTACATTGAAAGGTATGTCCAGGTAATCCTTCTTGAATTAGTTTGTTGATGAATCGGGTAACATTATCCAGAAAGTTGTAACTGTAGGGACGCCTCCTCGTCTTCTCAAATATGCTGACTGGCAATATAACACTGAAATCCTTGTTGAAGAATAACCTGAAATAATAAAGAAGAATTAATAATAATAGCATTTAATACCTTAGACTTAAAATTGTAGTCACTGATTTATAAAACGTAAAGGCTGGTAAAATTTTACCGTAAAAGTGGTAAAAACTAGGTTTACTTATGGTATTAATTAAGTCCTGGTATACAGTAAGACAGATTTTTATATATGTATGCAATAGAAAAAAGTATCAATTGTAAACTTAGTTTTCTTTCTTATTTGTTTATTGAATGGTTTCCTAAACTTTGGCTTTAAAAATCTGGGCTGTCAATTGATGTAAAACAAATATTTTGATATCCTTTGAAATATAGGCTGCCAATCCTAAAAAATATTTTTTCGAGGGTCATGCTGTATATGAAAAGAACTTTATCCCAACCCAACCCTTTCAAATCCACAATATATTAATTACTTACCTAATCCAGACAGTATAATAGGAGATATGAGATCCCTGAGCTGCTTTCACTCCGTCGCCCGAGATGTCAAAAGTTATATGATCATCAACGGCCTGTTGTCCATTCAACCGTTTAAAGTCTGTGATGGCGTCTTGGAGGATCTCATAGGTAGGGAATCTGGAAAAAGAAATATATTTTTAACTAATAATAGCTTATAATATTGTTCTCAAGTTGTCGCAGGAAGCAATATACCAAAGAATGATCAAACTGATAATTAGAACACTTGAAAGTTTGTTGTTAAAAAAGGAGAAAAATCGACATGTTTAAAATGGACGTACGGAAATTCTGGTAATGATTATAGAAATGCTACGCTTTCTAAATCGTATATAAACATACCTGCACTCAATCAGTGAACCAGGAGCATTTGTAGGATTATATTTGTTTTCTTTGATTTCAACTTTGTATTTGGGTTTGAATAATGTATTATATGACGGAAATTTGAAAATACACGAGCGTTTCAGAATTGCCAGGATGATTCTAACTTTGTTGTGAGAGATGGGGTTGTCTAGAACACAAACGCTTCTGAAATCATTAACAATTTCTTTCTCAAGTTCTGTAAGATGTTTGAAGGGATCCCCGTCATGATCGCCATCAGGTTCGCCATCAGGTTCGTCATCAGGGTCATCGTCATCATCTGGGTCAAAATCATCTTCAGGTATATCAAACAATTCGACGTGTTCCCAGTCCTCGGCATCTTGAATGCTGTCATTGTCTGCATCATTATTATCGTTGGTATTATTGTTGTTAATATTGTTGTTAATATTGTCTACAACAATATTAATGTAGTTTGTTTCTTCAGGATTGTTATTTAATCGCTCCAAAACTTGGTTTGCGTAGCATTGATAACATATACTTTCGGTTTCCTTTGTGAAGTTGGTATTGCAGCCTGTACAAACTTTACCTAAAAAAATACGATGTTAAACATGGTGTTTTATAGTTATAAACCTTCCCGGGACCTATGTGAAGGTACCCTGTAAAGGAGAACCCAATCGGTTCAGCGGTTAGCAAGATCCTTTTGAACAGACACACAGACATCCTGTTACTTTAGTATAAGGATAATGCCGTAAAGAAAAACTAGTCAAATTAGAAAGTTAAAAAATTAAAAATTCCAGAAAAAGTAGATAAATGTAGAGAGTGGGTGAAGGTGGGTTAGGTTAAGGGATCCCATGTAGAATATACACCCCTGGAACAAGGATATCTTGAGACAAACTTAACTAACGTTTGATCAAACCAATTGTTTGAAATTTAGATTGAAAGGAAAATAAAAAACAAAAATTGGGAGACAATGTTTGTGGGAATTTGGACAAACAAACAACAAACAGACAGACCGACATCGTTCTACTTTATATTACAGATATTGTAGGTTACCTTTTGACGATGCAGTTTCGTTCTCATATTCCACATCCATCAAATCCTCCTGCTGTTCTTCTTCTAGTAATGGCTGACTGTCTTCACTTTGTTGATGTTTCTTGCGCCAGTATTTACTTCTGGCTCTCGTTGCATTACAGAAGAGTTTTCTTATGGACCTCAGTTTATGCTGCAACTGGAAAAAGATTACATAATTAGTGAATTACTTATTTAAAATAATATAGGGGAGTTGTTATGGATCGTTATTTGGGCAAGCTACACGTGTCAATTGATTACAGTAAATATGACTATACTGGTGTAAGAGCAAGCATGTTTATAGTGCGCTGACTGCAAGTGAAAAATAGAAATTAAAGTCGAGCATAGATTATACTTTAAGAAGTAAGGTCTCATCTTAAATATGTAGAAATAATTAGTTGTAAAAAGTCACCTGTACATTTTTCGTCTTATCTCCACTTCTTATACGCTTCAGTAGAGCTTTAGAGAGTGTACCAATCAAATTGTCTCCCATTGCAATAACGTCTAACAGGGGTGTATAGGTAACTCCTGAAATAAGAAGTATATGTTATAATCAGGGATGTATATTCTGCATGGGATCCCCTGCTCAGGGGGGGGGGGGGGTGGAAATAAAAAATAAGTGGTTGGAGGAAAAAAAAATGTAAAAATTAAGAAAACTGAAAACATTTTTTCCATTTCCCCCCCCCCCCCCTCCTTGGTGAAAAAAAACTAAAGAAATGTGTGGTAGGAGGGATAAAATAAATGAAGTATAGAGTTCTTTAAATATTTTTCTATTTCCCCCCCTACTTTTTCAGAAAAATCTAGGGGGGAAAAAAAATAAAAAAATTTGTAGCAGGGGAAAAAAAATAAATCTTGTGCAGAATATACACCCCTGGTTATAATAATAAGGTTATTACTTGTTTACATATAACGAAAGAAGGAGAAAGTAAAAAAGGGGGGGGGGGGGAGTGACACTTTTTGAAACCAAAATTAAATGTCAAAGGAACTCACAAAATAAAGAGTTAGAGTTACAAACAAGAAAATACCCTTATTTATTCTTTGATTGTCTATAAAATTAATTAAACTTACCTATCAAAATTGTGATCCAATTATACATACGTCATCCAGCGTTGGTCTGACATTTTTTTACTTTGAAAAAAATAACTATATACAATATATACATAAAATTTTGTTTGTTCCAGTCCTGACCTGGATAATACCTATATAAATTTCCTGCCTTCCCTGAAAAGCCGACGAACGCATATATAATCGAGCCCCACTGGTCGTGACTTTTGCAGAATTCTGCAGTTGCATGGAGTTTTATTATAACAACAATGTTGAACCCAGAAAATTTGTTAATTTGCTATAAAATAAATAATAATAAATAATAAAAAACAACATAACAAAAATATCAAAAAACAAAAACAAAAAATAAAACATATCAATTAAGATCTCCTAGAGAGCTATAGCCAGAAGCTTAAAAAACTGTACACGTGCATACGTAATCGTCGGCTTTAGGGGTAAATAATGTTTATTAATGTTTATATGCAGGAAATTATATATCTGCACGACCAGTGGGGCTCGATCACTGTCACCATGGGTACTTAATTATAAAATATATGGGCGCTGCAATCAAAGAGAGGTTAACGTAAATGTTCTGAAAGAACAAATTGATGTTATCCTCTTAGGAAATACCCCCCCCCCCTAGAAAAACGGCCCCTGGCCTCTACCTAGCCGTATAACTTAACCTAGCCTAACCTAACCCAGCAATTTAGTTTGGGGGGGGGGGGGGATGGGGAGTTAAATAATACAAACAAAATTTTCTAAGAGGATAACGCCACAAATTACAATTAAAATTCGCTTTCAGCATGGATATCCGGAGGCTGGATGAAATCGCCGGCGGCGAGCTCGGCTTCTCCTAGCTTCTCCTTTCTCTTCCCTGAAAGGAAAGAACATTGAATTAAAAATGAGAAAACTAAAGCGTTTTTTAATGAAGAAACTCAAAGAATTCTGAAACATTTTTTGGTTAAAAACAATTTTTTCCCCTGCTACAAAAGACAACTAGCCATGAACAAGAGCATGTGATTTGAAGCAACTTCCATCATTGATCCACTTATTTCTTTTTTCCCCCTCCCCTCCCCCCCCCCCCCGGAGCAGAATATACACCCCTGCAATAATTTCGTAGTTTTTACCTTGTTACTCTGGGTTTTATTTAGAAAAAAGGGCTGACGTTGGTGAGGAAAGGTGCACAGTCGGCTTCATGGTCAATGACACGTCTCTCGGTATCATCCAGGCGGGGTCTCTCGTTCTCGTAGAGATTCTCGGGCATAGGTTCAATCTTCTTTAAGTGTGTCTCTACCCAACCGTGATGGTATAAGAGTTTTACTATTTCAACAGCGTCATCAATGCCACATGATTCTTCTTGAACTCGAATATTTAGCTTGGAGAAGAGTCTCAACATCCTAACCATGAGGGCGTCCCATCTGTCATGCAGCTCGTGGTATTGGTATGGATCCATCCTAATTTGAGGAATGATTATTTTGTTTGTCTTGTTTATTTTTGGGAGGGGTGTGATTAATGTTTTTTAACTTTCCGGTATTTTATTTGTCCTTAAACAAGGGGGGGGGGGGAGAAGGCCTGGAGCTCCGGAACCTGGAGGCCTATCCAAAAAATATTAAAACTTGGGAAAATTCATCATATAAGAATGATTTTATCCCTAATAACCTATACTCTCAGTCCAAAGATAAAGCCTATACTCCCTGTTTACGCAAATGTGTCAAAACTTCCCCCCCCCCCCCCCTATTTATTTAGAACAAATTTTGTAGCAGGAGAAAAAAAATAAATCTTATACAGCTAATATACACCCATACCTGTTATTATGATGTACGCGTACCCAGGTGATTAACTTGAATAGCCTGTTATTCAGAACTATCTGAAAAGGTAGAATATTTAAGAAATAAAAAATTACAAAATAAAAATAGCTCGTATTCATTCGAATCCGGTGGATAGGAACAGGTGTTCTCATTCATACGCCAAAAAACTAGGTAACTAGCATATCGTATTATATGCATGGTTTTCTACGAATATAAAAATCTAAAAGCATAAGATTAAAAACAGTTATTTTTAGCCAGTGCCTCCGGCACCTCTGGGCCAAAAAAGTAGTTTCATTCTTATAATTGTACTCCTATATTTGCGACAATCCGTTTATACTACGGTGCAAGACATATATTTATTAATTTTACATTTAAAAAAGTCCTGTATATTACGTAAGCTAAAAAGAGTCCCAAAAATGGGAGAAAAAACGAATACGAAGAATATTTTAGAAAGAATTTTCAATAATTAATGATAAAATTTGAATTATAAAACAGAATGATACATATTAACGTCTTAATTCACTGTAATTTCACTAAAAATGATTACTAAAATACAAAAATGCACCGTAGTCATATAGTCCAGTTGAATTATTGCGCCGATGGAAAGTTACGGTTGCCAACATACAGATTGAATAGGTGGCAAAACACTTTGCAAGACAGTTATATTTTTAATCGTAAAATTGCAACGAATAATAACATTTCATGAATTATATAAGTTATGCAGTTTTAATTAATTAACCGGTAAAATATTAAAATGATATTATATACATAAGGTGTTTTTTAAAGTTTGGCAACTTTGTCCAGCACGTTGATTTTATCATCTGAAAACAGGGTTACGAAAGTTAAATAAATGTAAATTTTTTTTAATGTGAATGTAATATATTTTTGGCAATGACTTAAATGAAATATCATCGATAAAATATAAAAAAATATATTGCAATGGATATAAAAGAAATATTTTTCAATATAAAGTTGTATACCTGTACAGAGCATGTGCATGAATGCCGCTATACCGATTGAAAACTATTGTAAACAATGAGTGTTATAGTTCAAGTCTCTTAGAGAAAATACGTGTTATATCCAAGTATGATTGACAGGAGATGGTCCATGTCACAAGATTTATATGAATGTCAGTTAAGAACTCCTAGAGAGCTATATATTCAGAAGTTTAAAAAAGTACTTGTCTACCAGTCTTGGCTGTTAGTGTTGATATATGGACCCTGCAATCAAAGAGATGATAGTCAGATGTTTAAAAAAGTACGTGTCCACCTTCAGTCTTGGCTGTTAGTATATGGACCCTGCAATCAAAGAGTGGTTTGCGTAAAAGTAAGTGTTTAAATAATTTTAATATAAAAACATTAATAATATAGGACCTTGAGCGTACGGTTTTAGGCTGCCTTCGATTAACGGTTTAAGTTTTACTAGCGGCTATGCCCCTTAGAAGCCTCTAGGGGCACTTAAAGTAGGAAGAGAAAAGTCGAGGCCTCATCCTATTTTTAATTTGAGTTTCAGCTATAGATTAAAATAAATAAAAAGCTTCGTTGTAAAAGAGAACAATATTAATATATATAATAGGATAATTGTTTTAAGCCTTTTTTAAACCTTTTTGATTTGATCTAAGAAACACTTTTTATCCTATTCTTAATATTAAATAATCCGGGTTTAATATATATGAATGTAAGAAATATTAATAAATTATATTTAAATTGAATATTGTTTTTCAGGTTCAGCAACACTGATTCATCAGAAATAACTATTTGGGCGCTGCAATTAAAGAAGGGCTCACTTAGTAGTAAGTTTTAAATAATGTAATAAAAAAATCAATATAATTTAGGACCTTACGCATGGTTTTAAGCTACTTCGATAAACTGTTTGTTTTATAATTTTTTAAACCTTTTTGATATATGATATAAGAACGACTTTTTATCCTATTCTTAATATTTAAAGTATTCTACTATTAATATATATAAATAATAATAGAAATATTAACAAATTATATTTCAATTAATATTGTTTTTCAGACTTAACCAGGAATCAGATTCGTGAGAAAATATATGGGCGCTGCAATTAGTGAATGGTTTACATAGAAGTAAGTGTTAAAATAATTTTAATAAGAACATGGATATTTTAGGCCATGTTATTAAGACTATCCTTTAACGAAACCTTTTTAATTCAACCTTGCTACGAAGCCTTGTGTGATACCGGTAGAGTGTTTGAGTTCTTAGGGAACCACACTAATTACATAATATTATCTTGAGTTAGACAGGTTTTATAAGCTGTAAACAGACTAATACAATTAGATATGTCATTATCTTTAAATTATTTATTATAATTTATATAATAGCACCTTTGAAATAAGCTCATATTATATCCAACCTATATTCGCCCTTTAAGGTTTATGATTGTTTTAAGCGTAACGAAGTTTTATACCCTTAATAGAAAGATATTATAAGATGTGTTTTATGTAAAATAATATTAAAAATATATATAAATTATATTTCAATTAATATTCTTTTTCAGGTTTAGCTTCGCACACAGCTGGGTGTATTCTCTGATTATAAGCTGACCGCAATTCGACCGTGGAACATTTCTTAAGCACCAACATGAAGCTGTTGCCATCAGAAATTCATCCGTTAAAAGTAAGTGTTTAATTATTTGTAATAAAAGATAGTTGGAATAATCCTACACGCAACTACGGCAACACCTCGGCCCCAAAAGGTAGTTTCCATGTATACAAGCATAACAAATATGAAGTTAATATACACAGACACACATCGAACTACCTTTATGAAACTGTATACTAAATTATATTAACAATTAAGCTATTATTAAATTTATTAGATAGATATTAAACTGGTTAGACAAAAGTTAATACATAAAAATAATGTACTAGATAGGTAGCTATTTAAAATTAGATTTTACTACTTTATATTATTGAAACAGTACATTCAGGATATTATTAAAATCTAAACAGCATTACATTCATCCTCGTGCATGTTTACTTCGTGAAGAACAGCTGCCAGTTCGGCAGCCTGGGCAGCGGCGGGCAGCAGAGGGGAAGGACGGCAGCGATTAAGATGTGTAGTAATCCATCCATGTTGATATAACCTCTTACAAACCTCCCTCTGGATCTCGACATTGTCAGTTCTGGCTCTAATCTCTAGACTCTCTCTTAGTACTAACATACGACTATTTAATTCATACCATAACTCCAAATTCCCGTTATAAGACATTCTTAGTTTCTCTCAGTCTGGTTATGTATTGATAACTGAATTAAACTTTCTCTAATAAGCAGGCACATACACAAGCTGTATCTACTTTCTCCATGAAATTTTCCCAAAACCGTTAACTTTCCTTTTTGTAAGGCCTTTTTGATTTGTTAATCCTTTAATTGCTTAATTTAAAAATGAATATTCTTTTTCAGGATTTTGGAGTTGAACCAGTTTTGAAGTACGTGGAGCTTTGCAGTTCCATGGAGAACAACGAGAGTTCCATCTCAACATGTAACAGTCACAGATTATACAAAAAATTTCATTATTTATTATAACGACAATGTTGAACCGAGAAAATATGTTAAAATATGTTAGTCAGTTAAAATTAACAAATAATTTACAGAACGATACTAATAAGTTTTATTATGACGATCAATGTTGAACAGAGAATATTCTGTTAGTCAGTTAAAATTAACTTAAATAAAGCGTATTGATTACAATCAGTGTTTATTATGACGACAATGTTGACACCTAACATTCCACAGCTAAAATTCTAAAAAATATTGACTTTAACATATAAAGCGTATTGATTACAATCCGCCCAATCGGTGTTTATTAATTAAGTTCTACTCGAGAGCTCCAAACATTCCACAAGCTAAAATTCTAAAAAATGTTATTTACAGAAACGATACTAGTAAGTTTTGTAGTTTCAGTATTGACCTGGATAATATCTATATGACCTGTTATGTTATAATATGAAATAAATTCTAAATAAAATCATTATCATCATTATATTTTATTTGCGATTTTTATCATTAAGTAGAAGGATGTTTGTTTGGAAAAATCTGGACTTAGCCTAAAAATTTACCTAAAAATATTGACAAGAATTTAATTAACAAGTAAGAATGGAAAAACCTACCTTAAATACTGGAGATCTTGAGGCAAGTATAAACTTGTGCACTTTTAATTTGGAGGTACTAGTTTCTATCAAACAATCAGTAAACTCTGGATCCTCAAAACAATTCTCCAGGTCACCAGAGAGACAGGATACTGCACTTTCAGGTCCAGGTTTTATAACTTCCAGCCAAATAGTCAGAGTACCTCCAGGTAGGAGACTTGCCTGATTGTTCTTCAGTACATTAATCTCCATAAAAGCAGCATTACAATTTACCTCTCCAGGTGGCACTGTTATCAATCGACATTTAGGCATCAGTAGTAGACTGTTGTTATCTTGGATGCCAATCTTTTGTAGTTTCAGTATTGACCTGGATAATATCTATATGACCTGTTATGTTATAATATGAAATAAATTCTAAATAAAATCATTATCATCATATTTTATTAATTTCATATTCCATATAACGAAAGCAAATAGTGCTGAGTAAAAGGATGCTTTGTTTGGAAAGTATTAGGTCTGAATATTTCCTCATTATATTTTATTTGCGATGTTTATCATTAAGTAGAAGGATGTTTGTTTGGAAAAATCTGGACTTAGCCAAAAAATTTACCTTGTCAATTTTTACCAAAAAGTTGGTCAAATTTTACCAAGTTTTTTTTTTTGGCAGAGTCCAAAAATCTGGACTTAGCCTAAAAATTTACCTTGTCAATTTTTACCAAAAAGTTGGTCAAATTTTACCAAGTTTTTTTTTTTGGCAAAGTCCAAAAATTTGGACTTAGCCTAAAAATTTACCTTGTCAATTTTTACCAAAAAGTTGGTCAAATTTTACCAAGTTTTTTTTTTTGGCAAAGTCCAAAAATTTGGACTTAGCCTAAAAATTTACCTTGTCAATTTTTACCAAAAAGTTGGTCAAATTTTACCAAGTTTTTTTTTTTGGCAAAGTCCAAAAATTTGGACTTAGCCTAAAAATTTACCTTGTCAATTTTTACCAAAAAGTTGGTCAAATTTTACCAAGTTTTTTTTTTTGGCAAAGTCCAAAAATTTGGACTTAGCCTAAAAAAATACCTTGTCAAATTTTACCAACTTTTTGGTAAAAATTGACCAAATTGTGTTTTTTTGTCTAAGTCCGAAAATTCGGACTTAACCTGAAAAATAGAGTTGTAAAATTGACCACATTTTTGGTAAAACTTCCAAAAGTGGTAAAATTGAAAAAAAAAAAAAAAATTTAAATTTAGGCTTCATTGTATAAAAGTCATTATTTTAAAGTACTACAACTGATTATGAAGAGCTGTTTTTTATTTAAAACACAAAAAACGGGTTTTTTTGTTTCGTCAAATTTTACAAAAAAAATGGTAAAATTTGACTAATTTTTTGGCTAAAATTTTTGCTGGTAAAATTTACCACGAAACTGGTATATTATACCAGGTTGACCAGCTTTACCACTTTTCTGGTAAAACGACTCTTTTTTTATGGTATTTCGTAGAACCTGGGTATGAATTTCAAGAAGCATTGATTTTTAGAATTATAATTAGGGCTCGAAAAGTGCATTATAAAGCCACTGGGATTGATTTCTGTGCTTCAGCTGCCGAGTCCCAAATATGATATAGCTTTATTTTTTCTTGTACCAAAAGAGATTATTGTCAGAAATTATAATTCCTATCAATTAAAGCCTCTTGTATAAGTTTGTACTCAAATGAGAAATTTGAAGTAATTGGCAGGCAAATTTATGAATACTTTTAATATAAATTTAAATTAAACAATGAATAATATAAACAACAATGAATGCATCACTTATCTTTATTTTTTTAGACGTGTCGTCTGCTGAATGCATATATACTGTTTGTAGATGCAATGAAAAGGTTAATTTGTTAAGGTAGATTGAGTACTTTTTATATAAAATATTACATCCTGTTCGTCAATCTTAAGAATTTTATCCATTCTTAGATTCACAAGCGTTAACGCTTTACTTGAAAATGGACAATTTAACCAAAGTCCAAAATTAAGTGTTTAGTTTAGAATTTATTAATTTCAATTTTTGGATGATATCATTCTTGTAACATTATGCATTTGATAAACTATGTTTGTTCATTTTGACCTTATTATCTAAATGCACAAGAAAAAAAAATTAAGTCATTCATTCAATATATGTTTTGTTACTTAACCAATTGACATTAGTTTCCCAAAATTTCTTCAAAAAATAGCCTTTAAAAGACGCCAATAGAAAACATTCCTAAAAGGTCTAAACAAAAAATTTACACATTTTTCTATATTACCTAAAATGTTTGTGAAAGCATTATACATTTTAAAAATGAAAAGCAAACTTGTAAATATTTTAGTTAAGTCTACAAAAACAATTTTTGGGGGGTTTATTTTTAAACAGATTAACTTACATCAAAGGACTAATAGGTATATTACCTGAAGAATAGAGCACCATCAGTTCAGTGGTTACTGAGATCTTAAGCTTCAGACAGACAAACAGATAGACGGACAGACAGACAAACAGACTGACATCGTCCTACTTTGTATTATAGATATTACAGCGTAAACTCTCATAGCGTCTAAGATCTATGTGAAAATTAATAAGGAAATAATGAAATCTTACAACTTTATACAATAGGTTATAATTATGTCGTCTTTGATGAAATATAATTTTAAGTATATAAATATGAAAAATTAATATCCTATTATAAAAAGTAGTAAGATTTTTTTGTCCGTAGCTAAACATTTCGAACACAACTTAACCGATTTTGTTATCCTTTTATTGGAAGCATATTAAAGGTCCTCGGATGTTTTTAGGCTAATAAATTTTTATAACTAAGTTTGGTTTTGACTTTTAAGCTATTTTACTACTTTCCGTAGTCCTTTAAATATTGAGCTCCTATATGCTAGGAGCACAGCCACTAGTTTGTAAATAATTTATCATTAAGGTTGGACTTCACTGAGTTTGAAATTGCAGCTCCATTCTATTGTGGAGGTACCTACACTTGCGTTAGCACTGATGGAGCTAAGATTGGAGACTGCCTCTATGATACTTTTACTGTTACTGCTCCAGGTAAGGCTTCTAGGATCATGGAAAGACAACAAAGTTTAAAATAAAAATGCAAAAATACCTAGACTTGATTTGACTTTTAATGGGCTAGGTATGAGCTAAAAATCGATGTAAAGTTGGCTATAAAAGCGTGTTGGCGTGCTTTACAAATAACTTTTAATCAGGTTTTTTTAACAATTTTACTCAAGGTAGTGTATTATATTTTAGGTAGTGTATCCCCCCCTACAATATGTGGATATAACACTGGTCAGCATACGTATGTAGATAGTAGTACTCTCTATAATAATTACTATGCAATATTCTAGGTAGTGTATCCCCGCCTACAATATGTGGATACAACACTCAGCATATGTATGTAGATAGTAGTACTCTCTGTAATAATTATTATACAATATTCTAGGTAGTGTATCCCCTCCTATAATATGTGGATATAACACTGGTCAGCATACGTATGTAGATAGTAGTACTCTCTATAATAATTACTATGCAATATTCTAGGTAGTGTATCCCCGCCTACAATATGTGGATACAACACTCAGCATATGTATGTAGATAGTAGTACTCTCTGTAATAATTACTATACAATATTCTAGGTAGTGTATCCCCGCCTACAATATGTGGATACAACACTCAGCATATGTATGTAGATAGTAGTACTCTCTGTAATAATTATTATACAATATTCTAGGTAGTGTATCCCCTCCTACAATATGTGGATATAACACTGGTCAGCATACGTATGTAGATAGTAGTACTCTCTATAATAATTACTATGCAATATTCTAGGTAGTGTATCCCCGCCTACAATATGTGGATACAACACTCAGCATATGTATGTAGATAGTAGTACTCTCTGTAATAATTACTATACCATATTCTAGGTAGTGTATCCCCGCCTACAATATGTGGATACAACACTCAGCATATGTATGTAGATAGTAGTACTCTCTGTAATAATTATTATACAATATTCTAGGTAGTGTATCCCCTCCTACAATATGTGGATACAACACTCAGGATATGTATGTAGATAGTAGTACTCTCTGTAATAATTATTATACAATATTCTAGGTAGTGTATCCCCTCCTACAATATGTGGATACAACACTCAGGATATGTATGTAGATAGTAGTACTCTCTGTAATAATTACTATACAATATTCTAGGTAGTGTATCCCCTTCTACAATATGTGGATACAACACTCAGCATATGTATGTAGATAGTAGTACTCTCTGTAATAATTACTATACAATATTCTGGGTAGTGTATCCCCTCCTACAATATGTGGATACAACACTCAGCATATGTATGTAGATAGTAGTACTCTCTGTAATAATTACTATACAATATTCTAGGTAGTGTATCCCCTCCTACAATATGTGGATACAACACTCAGCATATGTATGTAGATAGTAGTACTCTCTGTAATAATTATTATACAATATTCTAGGTAGTGTATCCCCTCCTACAATATGTGGATACAACACTCAGCATATGTATGTAGATAGTAGTACTCTCTGTAATAATTACTAGACAATATTCTAGGTAGTGTATCCCCTCCTACAATATGTGGATACAACACTCAGCATATGTATGTAGATAGTAGTACTCTCTGTAATAATTATTATACAATATTCTAGGTAGTGTATCCCCTCCTACAATATGTGGATACAACACTCAGGATATGTATGTAGATAGTAGTACTCTCTGTAATAATTACTATACAATATTCTAGGTAGTGTATCCCCTCCTACAATATGTGGATACAACACTCAGGATATGTATGTAGATAGTAGTACTCTCTGTAATAATTACTATACAATATTCTAGGTAGTGTATCCCCTCCTACAATATGTGGATACAACATTCAGCATATGTATGTAGATAGTAGTACTCTCTGTAATAATTATTATACAATATTCTAGGTAGTGTATCCCCTCCTACAATATGTGGATACAACACTCAGGATATGTATGTAGATAGTAGTACTCTCTGTAATAATTATTATACAATATTCTAGGTAGTGTATCCCCTCCTACAATATGTGGATACAACACTCAGGATATGTATGTAGATAGTAGTACTCTCTGTAATAATTACTATACAATATTCTAGGTAGTGTATCCCCTTCTACAATATGTGGATACAACACTCAGCATATGTATGTAGATAGTAGTACTCTCTGTAATAATTACTATACAATATTCTAGGTAGTGTATCCCCTTCTACAATATGTGGATACAACACTCAGCATATGTATGTAGATAGTAGTACTCTCTGTAATAATTACTAGACAATATTCTAGGTAGTGTATCCCCTCCTACAATATGTGGATACAACACTCAGCATATGTATGTAGATAGTAGTACTCTCTGTAATAATTATTATACAATATTCTAGGTAGTGTATCCCCTCCTACAATATGTGGATACAACACTCAGCATATGTATGTAGATAGTAGTACTCTCTGTAATAATTACTAGACAATATTCTAGGTAGTGTATCCCCTCCTACAATATGTGGATACAACACTCAGCATATGTATGTAGATAGTAGTACTCTCTGTAATAATTACTATACAATATTCTAGGTAGTGTATCCCCTTCTACAATATGTGGATACAACACTCAGCATATGTATGTAGATAGTAGTACTCTCTGTAATAATTACTATACAATATTCTAGGTAGTGTATCCCCTCCTACAATATGTGGATACAACACTCAGCATATGTATGTAGATAGTAGTACTCTCTGTAATAATTACTATACAATATTCTAGGTAGTGTATCCCCTCCTACAATATGTGGATACAACACTGGTCAGCATATGTATGTTGATAGTAGTACTCTCTGTAATAATTACTATACAATATTCTAGGTAGTGTATCCCCTCCTACAATATGTGGATATAACACTGGTCAGCATATGTATGTGGACAGCAGTGCTTTGTGCAATAAGCTCATATTCCAATTTGACTTAAGCACTTCTTCAACAAGAAACTGGCAGATTAAGGTATTTGTTTTTCTACCTTTATTTTAATTGAAATCCTGGGATTTGGGAAAAGTTTGGGCTCTTCTTTTTTTTAACAAACTTAATATAATTAGCCAAAGTTATGAGACCAGAGAATGGGAGAACCGTTTTATTAAAATTTGAGCATCACTATGTTATAACAGCTTTGCAAATTTTAGAAAAGTGCACAAATGATAAATAGATAAATTATAATTGAATTATTTAGATAACCCAATATGATGAACATGATGATGCTAGATACCTTCCTCCCCCAGGTTAATATTCATCTGTTCCAAAAGTGTTTCTTTGAATTGGAGTATCAAAAGTTCTGAAAAATGTGTTGCTTTTATTTTAATTCTAAATGATATTTGACTAGAAATATCATTTTATATAACTCTTTTTTTCTGGGCTTTGGGAAGGGGATAATTATAAGTATGTTTTCTCAATTAGGCTTCCTAATAGCTGTTTCTTTAAGATCATTTTTAGCATTCTAAGAATTTTTCTATTATATGTATCATATTGTTTGTTTTGAATAATCAATAAACAAATCCTAACTTCCTTTATTATTACAGTTAGGGAGTTGAATCCATTTTTATAGAAGCAGAAACATAATCTATGATTATGGTTTGGACCCTCTAAAACTGTAATCTACCTTTCCACTTTCCCCTCTCTTGGTGAAGATATCTTCAACGCCGATACGATTTTTGAAATGTAAGATTCTACTTTCCCTTCTCTTGGTGAAGATATCTTCAACGCCGATACAATTTTTGAAATGTAAGATTCCACTTTCCCCTCTCTTGGTGAAGATATCTTTAACGCCGATACGATTTTTGAAATTTAAGATTCCACTTTTGACTCTCTTGGTGAAGATATCTTCAACAAGAGAGACAAAAGTGGAATCTTATATTTCAAAAATCGTATCGGCGTTAAAGATATCTTCACCAAGAGAGGGGAAAGTGGAAGGGTATATTACAGTTTTAGAGGGTCCAAACCATAATCATAGATTATATTTCTGCTTCTATAAAAATGGATTCAACTCCCTAACTGTATTATGAATAGTTAAATGAAAAGTTTACACCAAATAGCCAATATTAAAATATCTTTTTTTGATTAAGATTGTCTCCAATGGAATACTGGAACTCTTGGAACTGTTTCAAGTTTTAATTTCAAGGTATAATTTTTTTTGCTGGTATCAAAAGATAAATAAACCAAAACCTCAAAAAGAAAAAATATAAATATAACAAATAAAATTAATACAATCTTAAGAATTCATTGATTACAATATTTTTTTATTTACAAATTTTTAGGACACAAGCTCTTTCCATTTGTCAAGCGAAAGATATTCAATTTGTTGGAGAAGAGAAAGAAACATGTAAGCTTACATACGAATATATTCTGGGAAGTAGTGCTGCTACTAATTATAGGCTGTCCTTCTTATTTCTATTAAAATATACTAGCGGCTTCGCCCCTAGCCTCTAGGGGCTTTGCTTTGCCCCTAGAGGTGATAAAAAAAATTAAGGTGAAATTCGTTAAAGGACCAAGGAAATCTTCAGCCCAAAAAAAAAAAAAAAATGTGGATTTTTTTGTTTTTTTTGGGGTTGGGGGTGTCCCACCCCCCAAGAAAATAGCCCAAAACCACCACAGGACCAATAGGTATATACCCTGAAGAGTAGATTCCGATCGGTTCAGTGGTTACCGAGATCTTAAGGGACAGACAGACGGACAGACAGACATCGTTCTACTTTGTATTATAGATTAAATGCATGTCTAGATACAACAGCAGTTTATACCAACACTGAAATTAATTCGGGAAAAAATCACAAAACATATATGGGATTTTCAGCTGTCATTGGGGGCAAAACTAGAATTAGTGACCTTTTTATCTTCCCCAAAATATTATTTTAGATTTGTTTCGCTTGTTGGCTATACCTTATTCCTGTAAAAGCAGTAGGTTGATAAAGTAATGCTAAAGATCTGACTATAAATTTACATTTTTAAAGCAATGTTATACTTTTGTTAGGTGCGCCCTATGTTTTTCAACTGGATATTTTGGCATGAGTAATGTTCCTAGTGCCGCGCCTCCTTCCTCTCCTCCATCACCATGGACAACTAAGGTATCAAGTATACAAATCATGGAAAGATTAGATATGAAAAATAGATTTCGTGATTATCAATTTCCTTTTAAACAAGTCATAAAGATGTATAATCTACTTTAAGGACGTCCATGCTTTTTTTGGGGGGGCGGGAATAATAGGAGGATAATAACTAGCACACTAACAAATTTAATTGAAAGAGGAGATGCTGCGCAAAATGGTACAAAAAAATGACGTCATACTATAAAGTTGTCCAATGAGAGGCCAGTATACATTGTAATTGACCAAAATGGTAAAATATATACCCGCCTCTCATTGGTTATTTTATCATATGACGTCAATTTTTTTGTACCATTTTGCGCAGCATCGGAAGAGGATATCTGCCCATTTACCCCTGTCCATCTGGAAGTCCCTAAATTTAGTACCCTACAAGTGTTTTTTGTCAATTGGGTACTTGCTTGGCAGAGTAAGGTCACTACAGATATCACTTAATATGTTATGTAAACTCTCCCACCTTATATTATTTTTTTTTCTAAAAGCGAAGCTTTTCTATAATTAGGGTCAGTCCGTCTGTACGTCCGTTACGGTTAGCTTTTTTCGTTAATTTAGGCGTGGTAGAATTGTCCTATCAATTTTCTATTGACTTTGCATGGTGATTTCTGTAGTAGTTTATAACGATTTAGAAAGCGTAGCAACTATATAACCGTTAACAGAATGTCCGTACGTTAATTTTAAACATGTTAATTTTTAACTTTTTTAACAACTAATTTTTATGTGATATGATAATCCGATTGATGAAGATACACTTCACTGTTTTTATTTTTTGCTCACAGGCTGGATTCAAAGATACTATTTGCTGTGATAAAGACTCACCTCACTATTTATGTATTTAGTTCCCAGTCTGGATTCACAGATGCTATTTGTTGTGATAAAGCCACCCTTACTAATATCATTTTTATACACAAACTAGATTAACAGATGCTTTTGCTGTGATGAAGACACACCAAACTTTTATTATTTTTTGTTAACAGGCTGGATTCACAGGTGCTATTCGCTGTATTGAACACACACCAAAATATTATTATTTTTGTTCGTAGGCTGGATTCACAGATGCTATTTGCTGTGATGAAGACACACCACACGCTAATTGTGGAACTTCAGGTTTGAAATATGAAATATTAATTTATAGCAATGCCAGGCAACAAGTTGCTTTTAGAAAAAGATATAAATTGAATACCTTATTCAAATTTGACTTGAACATTATGATATTTACCAAATAAAGCATCCATTATCAGGTTATCAGGTTTATCCGAAGATTTCAGTCAAATTGACTAATTCGTTATTCTTTCACTGTTCACTTAAAAAATTAGTATTATTAGATGTTTTAAATAGGGATCGACAGCTGCACATCAGACGCGTGTAGTGAAATCGTCATATTGTAAATTTTAAACTTGGTCGGTTTATAAACCTGTTTCTAAACAGACAATCTAACTTTTCGTAATTTTTTGAACAAAAATAGGTTTAAATTTGAGGCTGAAGCGCATCTGCCGAGTCCTGATTTTCATAGAACATATATGTACATGTTTTTATTGGTGGTGGAAACATTACCTTATTTATATTTTGTAAATTAAAACGTATTATATCTTAAATTTCAAAGTACTAAATGATAAAGTTTTATTTTTATTTCAATGTTCATTAATAACAAGTGTTACATAAAAAAAAACTTTTTAAGGAGCAAATGACTATTTGGAGTTGGACAATGCTATGGAACCACCTATTTCAAACAGATATAAGGTATAAATTTAGTTTTTAACAAAACTTAACTCAAATGCTAAAGTATCAATAAATAGTGCACAACCAGAATGAAAGGTTTCGTGAATTTTCCTTACAATCTTTTTACAACCATTTTAGATTATTATGTAGGACATAATCATTAATCAAGATATCTAAACATTATGTTTTATAATTTGCTTCAATTAGTTTAAAAGTTGCATATTCTTCATATTTATTGGAATTTTGGTAGTTTAGACTTTAGCAAAAATTTGATTGTTTAGTAAGCTATATAAGTTGGAAAGAATTTTAATGTAAATAATAGATTTGAAATCTGCATAAATTTTAAGGATTTTTTTTTATAAAATTCGTTTTTCATATAATTCTTTATTTAAAAGCGCAAATACAATTTAAGTTAATTTTGACCAATAGGATAGGTGGATGAATTGGTTGAATGATGTACAAAACTTAAGCTTCTCCAATCAGAGCGCAGATTGTTTTCAACCCACCAATCACTGATGTCAAAATTAATTAACTTTAATTGTATTTGCGCTTTTAGATAAAGAATTATACAAAAAACGAATTTTGTAAAAAATCCTTAAAATTTTATACAGATTTCAAATCTATTATATACATTAAAATTCTTTCCAACTTATATAGCTTATTGTTTAGGTTGGACCAGCAAATCGGTTTTGTGGACGTTGGTTTGGTATCAGTACAAACGGTAATAGATTTTTTTGTCCATAAGTATTTGTTTCAATATTGTGTGGGATGGAGTTGTAATTACATATCAATTACCTTGTACGGGCGAGGCTGTATATCATGACACACTAACGTCAGGTCCAACAACTCAGGATAACAATGGTAGCAAAATATCTCCTTTTCTGGGGTATTAGGTTAAGCAACACCCATCAGACAACCATTCTTTCGGGTTGTAAACATAGCCTACCCTAAATTTTCAGGAGGGTGTGTGGTCACAGATATGATTGGGGATAGTGGGGCGGGGGATGTAAGCGATACTACAAAACCCCCTGCCTGCTGATATCAGTTTAAATTTTCTACGCACCACAATAATAATTTAACCATCATAATCACACTCTCTCTTCTGACATTTTTAATAATTGTTTATTGGTGTATTTTTTACAATTAAATACACAAATGCGGTTGCATCCTTGGCATAATAAGAATAACCAAAGAATTAAGCAAGATCCTTACAAAAAAAGGTCCTTGTAAATTTAATGTTTGCTAATATGAACAAGTCTAAACAGATATTATAGAAGCTACATACATAGACCTACATTGTAAATTTGCAATTACATTGCATTGTAATGAATTTATTGTTTTGCACAAAGACAAAAGCTAGCTGCTGCATACATATTATCCTTTTTTATTTCTTTT
Source organism: Acartia tonsa (assembly GCF_053477335.1). NCBI lineage: Eukaryota > Metazoa > Arthropoda > Copepoda > Calanoida > Acartiidae > Acartia > Acartia tonsa. The sequence continues at coordinate 46,954,687 of NC_137260.1, forward strand.
CTTTCTTTTCATGCAAGTTTAGGTTATTTCTTATAATTTGCAATTATTTTATATTTTAAACTTAAAAATTCTATACAGCTATGGCAATGTTTTGTCTTAGATTTTATTATCTAAATTGAAAGGATAGGTTTTGTGATTTTTTGTTCAAAAATAAGGAATTTATTTTTCAGTATCGCATCAAAACTGATTAATATCCGGTAGAACCGATTCTCAGCCCGTGCCTTCGTCATCTCGGGGCAAAAAATCTGGTTTTAATCTCATAATTGTATATTTTATATACAATGTGAGTAATAAGTATTACTTTCTTTAATTTTAAGAAAGTGTTTAAGTAAATTGATAAAATTCAAGCGATTGTGTAATCTAAGTATCTTTTCTTAACAACTGTGATATTATTTTTTAAACTTATTTTTCTAAATTTCATTTCTTTATAAAGACTGTACTATCTTGATTATAATCACTTTAGTAACAAACAGTACACTGTACACAAACAGTACACAGCATTCATTAATTAATTATAATTATAATTATGATTTTAATAACTTCAAAAATTGAGTGGTGATTGGACTGGTACACATGGGTTTATATACAAATTATCTTATTCTTTGGCTTTATAAGCTTTGAGTACTTTTGTTAAATCTTCATAGGTTGTTTTAAATTGACCAGTGCACATAGGGGCAACAAGGGGCAACAATTCACCACCCCCAAATCAAGTTTTAAACATTCTATGAGTATTATCATACCCAATGTACATCAGATTTCAAAGGAATCGTAAAAATAGGCTTTTTAAGTAAGCATTCTAATGCATGGAAGTCAAGAAATGCAAAAATATTCTTACAGAAAAAGGCATACTTTTTGTGTTTCACCAACAATTTTAAAAGTATTATAAAATCTCTTAGACTTAACGTAATTAGACAAAATAACTTCTGATGAGTCATGCATTACATATATTTTGACAGTATAAAAGAAAAAACACAAATTGAAGAAATTAGTCCTAAATAATTATAGTTGAAGTCAAGATTTTAGTTTTTTTTTGTTTGTTTTTTAATCAACATTTAAAAAGACATTAAGAGGAAACATGTTTTCGCCGGGTGTCGCCAGCTAAGAAAACGATATTTGATTACCCAAAGACATATTTAAATCGCCAGTACTGGTTTCATTTACCCCCCCGCGCCCCCGTAGGGGTTTTTAGCGCGTTTTCTGAGGCTGGGTGCACGAAAACTTTGTTAGGAAAATCTTTTAAATACGCTTTTAAAGTCAAAATGAAAGATGTAATACATATAGATAAAAGACGCAAAAACATAGTTATAAGAAATGTTTATTTGATTAGACTTTGAATTAAAGTTGATAATGAATATTTTCAAGTTCTATTGCACTAAATGATGGAGACGGGAGGAATGGGGAAGGGGGGGGGGGCTAAACCTAAATCTAAACCTTTTTATGTTTGATGTTTTAATGTAACTGAAAAATCGTTTCTATAGATTATTACAAATATCAGGGATCTAAAGGGATAAGACAAAGGTCAATAAATTGTTGTACATCCCCAATGATAATACACAAAATTACCCCTTGTGTAGATTAAAGTTAGTAGTTAAAACGTTTGAACACACAACTGTAAAACTTTGGGGACTAGTGTTATAAACAGCCTAATGTCCCCTACCTCAATGCGGAAAAGTAAGTTAACCCATTAATGACAATAGGGTCTTAAACGACGCACAAATTCAAACCTATACTATCACTCTATTTTTTTATGCTGTCCTTTTTAAATGTTTGTAAATAATTGAATAGAGCTTCAAGTTTTGGCCTCTACATTGCTTGGGCTCTCACTTAATTCGATGACCAGATGAAATCATATTTTCATGGCAGAGGTGGAAAAAATAGGAAAATATTTCCACACCAGGTCTAACTTTTTTCTATTAAAGAATTAAAACATACTTATTCATAATCAATTATAGCATTTATTATATATTTTTAGTTTCTGCTAAGTTTTATTTAATTTTAGTTAGTTTACATACTTTTTTTTGATAATTTGTTGTGCGTCGTATTCGACGCATTCGGACTAATCATTTTAGCCATTGCGTCCTTTTTGACCTTATAGGACTAATCATGTTTAGATTTTACTGTATAATCTCCTTAAATCTGCTAGTTGCTTCGCCCCTAACCTCTAGGGCGGATGGGGGATGTCAGGAAAATAGCATAAAACCATCCCAAGATATTTATAAAGCTTCCCTGATAAGTAAAACCAATTCAGACCTTCAATTTCTATAATCTTTGGCTTGAGACAAAAAACCTTACTACTTTATAGTATGGAATACAATACAAGCAGCGGCTACGCCCCTAGAGGCATCTAGGGGACCTTAGGTTGCGGGAGGAGTCAATTCCCCTCTTTCAATTACAATTTTTTAAAGAAAATTAAAAAAAAAAAATTTTTTTTAATTTATTTTCTAGGGGTGATTTCTCTTGGGATAGTGGTGGTACCCTCCTTCAAAATAGTTATAAACCTTACCAGAACCTAGTAGAAGCTACCATGTAACGGAGCACCATATAGGTTCAGTGGTTAGCAAGGTCCTTTGGTACACACACAAAGACATACAATAACCTGTTACTTTATCTTAAGGATATAAAAATAGTAGCGCAGATAATCTACAACTAGGGTCTGTCTGTACGTCCACCTGTCTGTATTTCCATAATTGCATCCAAATAAACAATAGCTACCTTACAACTAGGGAATGTATGTATGTTTGTCTATATATCAAAATTACAGCCAATTAAAGACTGTAAATATGTTTATACTTCTGTAATTTTTATTGCAGCCTAGCTGTTAAGGGATTCATAAAAATAGCGCAGATACTCTACAATTATGGTCTGTCTGTATATACGTCCGTCTGTTTATATACAATTGCATCCAAATAATTAACAACTACTCTACAACTAAGAAATGTATTTGTTAGGGATCTAAAGTAATAAGTCAATGACCGATAAAAATGATGTACTTACTCAGGGCTATTATACCATAAAATCTTTCTGTAGATTACATTAAGTGGTTGAAACATTTGGACACTTAACTTAATAAACCAACCAATCAAAATACAAAACAATTCCCCAAAGTTGGCAAGACAACAAATAAGAAAAAGTTATTATAAAACTTTGGGGACTAACAGGGGCTGGGGGGGGGGGGGGCGAGGGTTTGTCATGAATTGGGTTGTTTTATATAATTGTCGACAAAATCATATTTCTTAGCTAAAGCATTGTAATAGAGTGAAAGGATATCTCTCTGTGTATCTGCTTAACTGATATGCTTCTTTTTTTATTTTGTAGCTTCTCATAGGTCCTGGGAAGGTTTATAACTATTTTTGGGGAGGTTACCTCCACCCTCCAAAGAGAAACAGCCCCTTAAAAAAGACCCCCCAACACAAGAAAATAATAAATAGAATAAACTAAATGAAATTAATTCTTTTTAAATCTAAAATAAAAAAACATTGTTGTTGAATTCAATGACCTCTCCCCATCTCAAGTGCCCCAAAAGGCCTCTAGGGGCGTAGCCACTGGTATAAAATAATTATATTCTGAATTGTTTTATACAGTCGAATGGACGTACAGACAGACACTGATTGTAGAGTATCTGTATGAGTATCCTTATAAAAAAGTAACAGGATATAGATTCTACATGTGTCTGTGTGAACTAAGGGATCTCACTAACCACTAACCCGATATGGTTCTCCTTTACATGGTAGCTTCTCATAAACCTGGTAAGGTTTATAATTATTTTGGGGGAAAGTAACACCACCCTCCAAAGAGAAATCGCCCCTTAACAAAGACCCCCCAAAGAGAAATCGCCAACACAAGAAAAAATAGAATTAACTTAATTAAATTAATTCTCTTTAAATCTAAAATAAAAATATTGTTGTTGAATTCAATGACCTCTCCCCATCTCAAATGCCCCTAAAGGCCTCTAGGGGCGTAGCCATTAGTAGCAAATAATTATATTCTGAATTGTTTTATACAGACGAATGGACGTACAGACAGACACTGATTGTAAAGTATCTATGTTATGTAGATCCTTATAATAAAGTAACAGGATATAGATTCTATATATATGTGTCTGTGTGTACTAAGGGATCTCACTAACCACTGAACCGATATGGTTTTCCATTACATGGTAGCTTCTCATAGGACCTGGTAAGGTTTATAACTATTTTGGGGGAGAGTACCACAACCACCCTAGGAGAAATCACCCCTAGAAAATAATAAACCCCTCTCAAAATTTTTTTTCAATTTTTCTCTAAAAACTGTAATTAAAAGAGGGGGTTTGACTCCCCCCCAACCCAAGGGTCCCTTAATGCCTCTAGGGGCGTAGCCGCTGCTAGTATAGTGTTCCATACTATAAAGTCTTAAGGTTTTTGTCTGAAGCTAAAGATTATAGAAATTTCGGGTCTGAATTGGTTTTACTTATCAGGAAAGCTTTATAAATATCTTGGGATGGTTTTATGCTATTTTTCTGACATTCCCCACCCACCCTAGAGGTTAGGGGCGAAGCGGTACTTGCTTACATGTGGTAGACTGGAGCACCGAAATCCCCCCCCCCCGCTTAGTTTTGCCAAAAATTAAAAATAAGGGGGGGGGGGGTAGTTTTTTAATGTCTGGAAAACGGCAAGGAGGAAAAGTGCTCAGCAAGGCAAAGACTTAACCCCCCCCTTAATTTTGAAGAAAATCAAAAATAAGGGGGGGGGGGTAGTTTTTTCACTGTGCAACACGCCAGAAAGTTGAGTGAGGTAAATCAAGAAAATCCAGTATACCAGAGGGGAAACCTTATTACAGGGATATTCATGTTTTGGGGCATAATTTCCTTATTTATTGACTGATTGTCTTAACCTCTTTTCGAGGAAGCTTTGTGTTTATCAAGTTCGAAATTAATTCCTTATCATTATCCTAAAACTAAGCGCAAATGTCGTCTTTTTATGGCTTTCCTTTCATAATGTGGCGCGGCATGGATTGTTTGTTTATTTTGATGCGCACGTTCTTTACTTTTGAATGAGATATGAGAGTGTGAAGATTTCGGAGAACAAAATTGGGCCTATCATTGGTCTCATAGTGTGTGAACGACCCTAGTATACCAGGGATTTGAAACCATAAGAACTTCAGGTAGAATTTGTTAATTTTATTAGGAAGAATGGTGTATAGGACGATTATATGTAGTTTTAAAAAGGCTTTAGCCAGCTAAGCATGAAACTTAATTATGATTAATATATGTTTTAGTAATTTTTATGTGCCTTATTGTTGCATTTAACAATGATTTATTAAACCAAATAATTTTTCTTTAAAGCCAAAGTTTCCAAAGATTTTTTACCGTAGAGAAAAATGATTTTTAAAAAGCAAATAAGATTACGTGGTTATAAATAACTGGAATTATGAACTAATTGATATTGTAATTTCAGGTCTTTGAAATAATTTCATCAATAAATCTATATTCAAACCTGCTGTTGAAACTTGATGGTTCCTGGTATTGGGGGTTTGTATGTTCGCCAACTGATCTCGTGAACTTCCCGCTAATTCGGAAGTCAAGCTCAACCAAAGTGTCATGGTTGAGACACTGATTTTAGTAAAAGGTTTTAATTTTGCGCATTGGAATTAGCAAGTAGTCTATCTGACTGTCTATTGGTAATGCTTTGATTTTAAATTATGTAGTTACATGGTATTCATGTTTAACATCAGCAGTTTTATTTAGAAAGGGAGGGGACTGTTAATTACACTAGTCCCCAAACTTCAAAGTTTTATAATAACGTTTTTATATTCGTTAGCATAAGAACTTCAGGAAATTTAATTGATTTTTTATTGGTTGGTTTATTAAGATGAGTGTCAAAACTTTTCAACCACTAATTGTCATCTACAGACAAATAATTTTGTAATATAATTAATTAAATATGTATCAATATTGGGGATGTACATATTAATCGGTTATTGTTTTGTTCCTTAGATCCCTAGGTGTTAATATATAATACAAAGTAGCTTGATGTCTGTCCGCCCATCCCTTAAGATCTCGCTAACCACTAAACTGATTGAATTCTACTCTTCAGAGAATATATCTACTGGTCCTGTGGTTGTTTAAAGATCTTTTTCAAAAATAAAAATCCCTCTCAATTTTTTCATATTTCTATAATTAGGGTCGGTCTGTCCGTACGTCTGGTACAGTTAGCTCTTTTACTTAACTTAAACAGGCTAGAATTGTCCTATCAATCTCAAACTTTTCATGCTGATTTCTACAACAGTTAGGTACGACTTAGAAAGCACAGCTATAATCGTTACCAGAAAGTCCGTACATCCATTTATAATAAGCTGATTTTTACTTTTTTGACAACAAATAATGGTTTTGAATGTTAAAAATATCCTATTCATCTGATTTTTTTAATACTATTTTAATAAGGTGTAATGTTATAAGCGAAGCATCTCTATAATCAAGTCCTAAAAACGTCAGTATGTCCTCAAACAGTAACATGTATTTAATCAGTTTTAATTACAATTTTGTATAGACATGCATTAATATTCAGTTCTGACACTTCACAAGTGTTAATGTTCGTTTGTCCTTCCATTTTAGAGTTTCGCTTCTTTCATGGATGTTCTCATCCTTGTTTAATTACCTCTTGGGGCAAATCCCCTGGAGGCTAGGGGCGAAGCCGCTAGTATACATATAAACAGTAAACAAGAATCATAATATCATTATAAATATAGATATTAGTTAATAAAAATTTATGTTAATCATGCCCACATTTATAATAGATTTATTAAACATAAAAATAAAGTGAAACTTGTAGCTTGCTAAAATAAGGATCCCCATCCACCCCCATTTACACCATCCCCTCCCCTTATACTGAAATGAATTCCATGACCCAAATTTGACACTTTGAACACTAAAATCGGACTACAATTGACATAGTTACACTTTAAAGGGCCCAAAAAGCTAGTGATAGGGTAGCTGCGCTACTAAAAAATTCTCATATTGCTCTGATGACCAAAACCTCTAATTAGACATTTTAAACACGAAATTCAAGATAGTTGATGGATAGATAGATGGATAGGTAGATGAATAGATATATGGATAGATAGATGGATAAGTAAATGGATAATCAGATGGATAGATGGATGGATAGTTAGAGGGATAGATTTATGGATGGATAAATTGATAGTTAATGGATAAAGAGATGGATAGACAGATGGATAGATAGATGGATAGATAGATGGATAGATAGATGGATAGATTGATGGATAGATAGATGGATTGAAAGATGGATAGATAGATGGATAGATATATGGATAGATAGATGTATAGATTGATGTATAGATAGATAGGGTAAGGAGGGGCTATTTTCGGGAGGGGTTAATCTGGTAATTTTCTATCTACCTTCATAAAAAGACCTTTATCTCCATGTTCCTTTCAAATGACAGAAAAAAACATAAAAGCAAATTTGTTGTTAAATTACCTACAAAAAAGTATAAAATGAAATTTTTGTGAGATGAATTTTAAGGGTACTAAATAATTAAATCCCCTTTTTGGTTGATTTGCCCCAATGTGCAGTGTCCAAAATTTAAACCAATGATGTATATAAGAATTTATATTGTTTGCACTATTGAGTATTTGCATAAATTCGTCGTCCTTTGTCCTTTCCCCCAAAGATCCCTGAATAAACTGTACTAACTTAAAAATCCCTATATCCTAATGATACCCTGATAATTTTTATTTAACAAAAAACTTTTTTAGCCCCCACTTACGCGTACAGTGCTCAGAATGCCGCGAAGACGATTTGTACCTCAGTCTATCCTTTCAGAATGAGGGTTAGGTTCAGGTAATCTATTTTATTGATTGATTGATTAACAATAGCTTCTATTTATTTTCGAAATATGGAGTAAGACTAAGGAAAGTTAACCTTAATAAAAAAATCTTTTAGTAAAATTTTTTTGTGTTCACTTTGAAAAGTAAATTAAGAAAAGAATTGTGCAACCTAACTTTTTAATTTACAAGTAGTTAATTGCTCCTTTGTTTAGAAAAATTAGGTAATTCTAGCTTCATGTAATTTCTCTTTTTCCCTCTATACAATATATTTTCTTCTCAGTACAAGAATCTTTCTGTTTTTTTCTTTATAAAACTTTGTGAGTGTGACACCTGCCAATCTTAATTTGAATAATTTTAAGTTAAAAGACCTTTGAAGAGGACGACTGGTCTTAGGCCTCCGAGAATTATGATTTAAGTTTGAGCATTAATTTAGAAGCTTTCTATAGTGACTATAAAAAGGGTATAAATTTAAAAGCATCTTGATGAAGTATCCCAAATGATGTCATATTAGTGTAATGGATTATTATAAAAAGACGTCATATGGCCAATACTCCGGCCAAAAGATTTTCATTTTATCCCCTTTTTTATAGGAACTATAAAGAGCAGCGTTAATTTAATCTATTTTAGTGACGGAGAAACACTGAGCCCTAGCAGCCCAGCTGTTTGTGCCACAAGTGGATCACCTGCCAGAACAGGTGACATCAGTGATGAATGCTCTTCTTTCCGGATCTATGGAAACAGGTATAAACGCCTTGTTACACATCATTGAAATACTATTTTGTTGCAGCTTATACCAACAACAAAATTAATTAGAAAAATATCACGAAACCTATACGTGATTTTCAGCTGTCGTTGGGGGAAACACTTAGTAGGATTGACGAACTTTTTATCTGCTCCCAAATAATATTTTAGATTTGTTTCGCTTGTTATGTATACCTCATTCCTGATTTTTTTGTCAAAAAGATTATTTTGCTTATGACTGAGTAGGATTGATAACCAAACGAAAATAAAAAGGCAGACCCTAGAAGTCGATCTCAAGCAAGGCACTTACATATTTACTATTTCTTGATTGTACGACCTATGTTTAGAAAATATCAGTGCGGAGGATAACAATTTCGCATATTTACAATGTCATCAAAAAGAATCCTACTGTGTCAAAATATAGGATAAATATCTCATGTCGTTTTCAAGGCACCAACATATTTATTATTGAATACAACCAATCTTTTGATTGTACGAACATTACAATTTCATAAAAAAAATCTACCTGTGCCAAAATAAAAAGTAAATATCCCAAATTAATATATTTTCAGGAAAGGAACCCTTGGTTTCCAGTTGACTTGGTGGCAGACTTCTTGCTAAATTATCATTTTCACTCTATATACAAATTGTTTCTAAATTGAGTAAACCAATAAAGCAGTCTTTTATATTTTAAAAGATTTTTTCCAACTGACATATTAACCAACTTTAATTCTCTCTGTATTAATATTATTTATATTTTGTTCTTATTGTTGTTTCTTTGTATTGAACCACTATTACAATATAGCTTCCAAATAATAAATATATTATCAATCAAAAGTATAATTAGTTTTTAAACATTAAATCTATGGGTGGGACTCCGGAAAATTCTTATTCTGGGGCCCTGGAGGTTCATTTTAATCCCAATCCCCCATTTTACTATTTTGCAAACTAAAAGAGATATTAAAGCATAGTTTCTAATAAGTAAAAATCAGGAAAATTTAAATAGTTTTACTGTCATGTTACCGTTATTTCTCCTTTAAACGGCGAAAACAGATAATTGAAAAAAAGGTGGAACTCAAAGTTTGCTAAAATTTCCATAAATTTTCTATATTAATTAGCTTTAAAGTAGTTTCAAATTCACTTTTTTTTTAGAAAAGCACATGTAATTCTAGAATAAAACAATTTAACAAAGAATTAGATATTGGGATATTTATAGAAAAACAAACAGATAATTTTATTGGCTATTTTTATTTCCATTGCGACAGCTAAAACACACACATTTCTTTATACAAAATTGTCATTTCTAAACAATATAATGAAAAAAATTTTCACTTAGAAATAAAAAGATCTGAAATTTTACAATTTATGGAATTTCAATAGTAAAAAAGTATAATTACCGAATAAAAAAATTATCATTGAATGGTAATATAGTAGAAACAAGGTGTAAATTTATAACATTTAATGATATACATTTAATTATCCTAAATTACAAACATATTTGTGCGATTTTTAAAATATTTGATAAGTAGTAATAAATACTTTTTCAATTAAATCTTTTACAACAGCTTCAAGTATCATATTTTAAAGATTTTATAAATAGAATTTTGCAAATTTGAGAATAAGAGAATTTTGCGAATTTACACAAAGCAATATTTTTTAAAAATAATATTCAATAAAATACTAATTACACTTTTAAAATGTTTTACACACAATTATACAAACACTATATTATAATTAATTACAAAAAAAACAATAAATATAATTGATTATCCTGATACTTTTTCACATATATATTTGGTTTGTTTTTAAACTTAAAATAATGCTCAATTTATTTTGATTTTTTATGTTTAATTTTAAAACTCTTTTTTTTTAATAATCACATTAGGAGTATTTACTCATAATAATCTAATAAAATAAAATTAACTATTATCAAAAATTGATTATAATAATAAATTTTCACGCAAATAAAATCTTAAAATTTTATGACAATGCAAAAATAAGCATTTGAAAAAGTATAGAAATCTAAATTTTTAGACAAAGAAAGCAATTTTTAGCTTTGAAATTTTACATTTAATTACAATACTTTTGGACATTTAAAGAGTATTTATATGGAGTATTGGCCGTATTTTTTTCTTTAGAGCGCCTTTTTCTCTTTTAATTTTCAAACTGTAAGTTTTATATATAAAAATTTAATTTCTGGGGTTTTTTTTCTTTGGTAAAAAAATCAGACAGAAGGTTGGTGAAAATTATTTTAAGAATTTTTATTTGGTACAAAGACAGGAACGCCTAAGTATATTTTTTTTATAGCCAACGTGATCAGTTTTCAGGGCTGCCGTTGAAGGCATAGTCTGCCTTGTTGTGCATGATCAACTCGTTGTCAACAAAGTAGAAGCTGTCCGACCTGGTCTCGTACGGGTTCTCAATCATCAAGTTCCTGGTGTCCTTGTCCATCTCCGGGAACTCGTAGATATGCTCGCACGTGTTCTTGCTGCGCGGGATGCAGAAGCCGAAGTCAAAGTCGAAGGTCTTGAGGTGGGTGTCGCGGAAATAATGGCGTTCGATCATTCGGAAATTCTGTTATTAAAATTTATTTTATTTAAAGTTTTAAAGTTAAGTAACAACTTGTGTGTATGTATATATATGCAAAATTAACACTCGAAAAGTTATTTCCTGAATATTTTTTATAATATCAGGTCCTAGGCATGTTTCAAACTATTTTTTTTTAAATGAGAAGAATGAACCAACTCCTCAAAAAATTTTAATAACTAAATTTATTCTAAAGTCAAAAAGAAATACGAGAATTAAAAAGATAAACAAATATGTTACCTTGACCTTAACAAAGATTTTTAATTTATTAAGTAAATAAAACCCAATGGTATAAACTGAAAAAGAATGCTTTATCTCTAACTAGCGGCTTCGCCCTTAGCCTCTAGGGATTTTGCCCCAAGAGGTGATAAAAAAAATTGGGGCGAAATACGTAAAAGGACCAAGGAAATTCCCTACAAAAAAAAAAAAAAATGGGGGGTCCCACCCCCTAAGAAAATAGCCTAAAACCACCACAGGACCAGTACGTATATTCCCCGAAGAGTAGAATCCGATCGGTTCAGTGGTTACCGAGATCTTAAGTACGCGGGTTGTGGACATATCCACCCCACTGTCTATAACATAGCATTCTTCTTATTGTCTTTATTATATTCCCACAACTCGATTTGTTTTTATAAAGGGGATGTCAAAATTTTCGACTGTTCGACATTTTTAAGATTGGAGGAAAAAAACTTTAGTTTAAATAAAATAAAATTTTCCTTGACTGGTTTAGCTCCGACACTGAACTCTACAGTGGCTCCAACTGTTTTCAAGGTCAGAAACTAAAAATAGAGATAAATGTTAAATCTCAATAGACTCGATTTAGACTATTCTAATTTATTTTATTTCAAGTAAAGTTGAAAGGCAAAGACTTCATCATAAAAGTATAGGTGGAAAGTCAACACAAATTGGGTCAAGAAATTTAGATTGTTCAGGCCGATATCTTTTAAAGTGCCTGTCGCACACCAAACCTCCCATCTTATAAGGAATTTGAAAATAAGTGAAGTAGTTTTTTTTCCTATGTAAAATCCCTACGTGGGTCCTTTAACCTAAGGTGAACTATCCCCGTGTGGCTACCCAATGCCCTATAAAACCAAATCTAATATGACCTGAAAGTAATAAACAAACAAACAAAAAATACCCCAGATAAAATAATTGAGGGGGGAGGGGTTGTATTCTGGTGTTCGACTAGGCACTTTGGCAAAAAATCACCCTCAACTATTAGCCAGAGTTGTTGCTGACCTGTGAAGTGAACTGATATCTAACAAATCTGCCAGCACTGGGATCCACAGCCTCTCGCTGGTCATCCTCCTCACTGTCCTCGTTGTAGCCAACAGGTTTGGCTATCTCAAACAAGGTTGTCGATGTATCAATATCGCGAATTTTAAACCTAAATAAATTTGTATGAGACAGCGTAAAAAGCCACCTAAAACTGACGTCATACAATAAAATTGACAAATGAGAGGCCAGTATACACTGTAATTGACCAATGATAAATTTATACTGGCCCCTGATTGATCAATTTTATCGAATGACTTCATTTTTTGGAGATCCTCTACGCTGTCTGAATTTGTATTCGTGTATATGATTCTATTCTAAAGAAATATAGTTTTATAATGAAATGCTAGCAGATTTGCTTTTTAGATTCTGGGGTCTTTTTAGGAGAAGGGCATATCTCAAATCATTACTACTATCACCATTATTTTTTAGGTGGAAGGGGTGGGGAGTTATTTTTTAAATTTGGAGTATAGCAGAAGGACGATTTTTTGTAAAAAGAAAAAGAGGAAGATTGTTCTTAGCTTCTAGACTTATATACAGATACCGTTTCAATTTGATAAATATCACTTTTGATAATCTACATGTATATGCGAAAACGTTTTCCCGGAAAAAAAATATTTGTATAGGTACAAAATAAACTAAATATTATTTATTCTTTATAAGAAATTGTTTAAGGAAAAAAGTTAAAATCTAAAATGTTATGAAATTTATGAGGTAAAAGTTTTACTGCGGATTTTTTTCATTTAAATGTCAATTATAAAACTTAGAAAGGATACAAAATTAAAAAAAAAAAACAATTTCAAGAATAAAGGGGATTTTATTGTTAGTTAGATAGTTGTACTAATATCTGACAAAGACCCCTAATCGCACTACATAGGATCTAAAATATGACAGCTTAATCTTAAAAAAAGTCAAGTCTTTAGACGGTTTTCCATTTTTAGAGACACGGTGCCCTAAACATAATTTTTAGGATTGATATTGCATAAACATTAAGATATATAAGTTTTCCGGAATTTTAAAGTTAAAGGGAGATTATAAATCTGCATCAAATTTTGAGGATTTTTTATTATATTCTTTTTTTCTATAATTCTTTATCTAAAAGCGGAAATGCAATTTAAGTTAATTAATTTTGGCATCTGTGATTGGTGGATTTAAAAAAACTGCGCTCTGATTGGATGGCGTACATCATTCAACCAATTAGAGCGCAGGTAGTTTAAAATTCACCTATCCTATTGGTCAAAATTAATTAACTTAAAATGCATTTCCGCTCTACATAAAGAATTATACAAAAAACGAATTTTATAAAAAATCCTTAAAATTTGATGCAGATTTCAAATCTCCCCCTAACATTAAAATTCCGGAAAACTTATATATCTTAATAAACAATGTATGCACTTGGTGGGAAGTACAAAATTCTTTAGGATATCACTGTTTTACTGAACCAATGGTCACTGTGGATTAGGGTATTTTTTTATCTGGGTTGAATATCTATACTTATAAATTTACTTTTAATCAAATATTTCATTTATCGTTTAGCAATTATTTTTCAATATATTTAAATTATTTGTTTAGTTTTAGAGTATGTAAAAGATGAAATGTATGTATTGTATGTAAAAAAGGATGATTTTTTTTTGTATTACCTTGTAAAATCTATTCCAAATGTGTTAGCTTCTGGTCGGCACAGATAGTCTTCAGTTATTCTGTCAAGCCTAAAGAAAACACATTACAAATTTTATTTCAAAAAAAGGTTTAAAATGACGTCATACTGGCCAGCATTTGTCAATCAAAATATATACTGGTCTGCCATTCATAATTTAGTCTCTGTATTGACCTATCATTAGTCATTTGTATAAAATGACATCATTTTTTTATAGGCATTATTAAGAGCTTCATTTGAAAAAAATGATACCCAATAATCAAGGCTTGGCAGCCACGCATATGCATTAAATAGACACACAGTGTTAATGTTAAAATCAACTAGTCATCTAAATCTGCTTCTAATATGATAACTATTACGTCAAGAAAACTATGTCGTGCACCCAAACAGCTTTGAATTTTGGAGTTTGCGCGTAGGTGCCAAAGTACAAAGCATGATTTTCATTCCAATATTCAAGTCCCAGGGAGGGAGAGGACATTGGGCTTTTTATTACACTAGTCCACAAAGTTTCTTAAAAACGTTTCAACCTCTAAATGTAAACTGCCAAAGGGGTAATTTTTGTGTACATCAATTTATCGGCCATTGTCTTGTCCCTTTAAAATCCTGTAAAGTCCAGTCACATACAAATTGTATTTTCATCTTTGTTTCAAGCTAAAAATCTTTTAAAATCTGCTAGTTTTCAATCCCACATTTGCATTACATATTTTTAAATATTAGGATGACTCGCAAATTAGGCAGTGACAAATTTATAGTGACCTGAGATAAAAGATGTTTTTAAGTGTCATTTAGATAAAACTTCCATGTTAAAATTTAATGCATTAGAAGACTAATTTGGAAATTTAGATACTTCTTTTGTTTAAAAAATTTGTTTCACTTGAATGACTTATAAATATAAATGATATTTAAAGAGCAAACAATGTTTGAATAATCAAGATATCATTACCATAAGCACACACGTACAAATTATGTATTATAAAGTTCTTTACAAAATGCTACAAAAAATTATACTATTTCAATAGCTTTATATAAAAATATTTTATAAGAAACTAAATGATTCCTATAAAAAATTTAAATTGTTTTAAGAATTCATATCTTCTTATTTTGGCAGCTTAAAGTTTAAAACAGCCGCCGGGACTTGACATATTTAGCGGCAGCCGTCCTTTTTATAGTATTAGCGATCTCCTACGCTGCCTTACAATAAGTAGATACTAAGACCTGATTTTAACCTTTCGAAGGAGTTGGTAAGTTTGGTTAAAAATGCTTTCCTCTATATGTGCAACATTGTATCCATACTCATTACAATGCCGTTATTTGCGTGTCCAATAAAACAATACTTATACAATCTAGATAATGCAAGGGAAACATATAAGGTTAAGAGAAATTAATTCGTGGAAAGTTGCTTCTAAAAATTAGTTTCTCTTGAAGACGATGACAACATACATGAAACAAAAGCTTAAAATGAATTTATCACCTAAGGCTTATATAAAAAAGAATATGAGGTTTAATTGTGTGCCTTTCTGTCTGTCAAACGATCCTACTTAACATCTGAACCATTATGGTTATCCTTCGCAGTGAAGTTTCTTGTAGGAAAGTTTATATTTTTATAACTATAAGATAAATTGCCCCTAAAATTTAAAATTGAGAGCATCTAACAGCAAAAAGGGAGGATCTTCTCCCTTCCCTTTTCAAAAAGTGATCCTAGTGGCCTTTAGGGGCGTAACTGCTAGTTGTTTTATGAAGTCATTATAATATAGAAAAAAATGTTCAAATGTTTGTCCCTGTCCCTTGTTATTGTTGAGCACACATTACAAGATAGATAAACATATTCTTCGTGTAAATATTGTCTTTTTCTGTTACAATAAAAATAATACAAAAAAATATTATTTTTATTGCCAAAATATTAGTTAACCATAAATATATAATGCAATTAATGAACTCGGCATGTTTTTTTCTAATATTATTACAAATTAGAAGCTTTCAGAAGATAGGTGTATTCCCCCTCCCCCTACACCCAACCCCTTCCATTTCGCACCGGTAATAAAGGTACTAAGAAAGAGAGGGAATGTCTGATTGAGCCAATAAGAGAATCGCATCGGAATTTACATTGGATCTCATTGGTTGAAATTATGTACACATTTTCCTACGAAGGCATGTTTTTTTTCATTTCATACATACATAAAAGTCAGCTGTTAACAGTATATTTTCTTAGTAGAAAGCTTTGCGGAATCAGAATTAATTGCCCAAAAATTTCGTTTACAATTTGAAAGCTTGAAACAAAGTTGGATTCTTAAAAAAAAAGTTAGGCTGGCAACTCGCTGGTGAGGCAAAATTATTTTTGTGAAAAATCCTCCAAAATCGAATAAAAAAATTTACAAAAATGAAATAAAACCTTAAGAGGGTTATTAACATATGATTTTGTTTAATTTTTGTAGATTTTTAATGTGCTTTTGGATGATTTTTCACAAAAATAATTTTGCCTCACTATCGAATAGCGAGTCTATCATTTTTTAAGAATCCACATCAGCTTGAGTCGAAAGTAAACAATACTTTTGTCTGCTAGGAATGTTCTCTCTTAGATTTGACGAAAAAAGGGTTCAGAATATTCTTCTACTCTTCTATTTCTATTGCACCGGTGTCCTGGATAGGAAACAGGTTTTTTTTGACATACGTCTCACAAGACCTATGTAGTAATGACCGGGAGACAATGACGGTTCAGTACATGACTTTCGTTAAATCACAGCTGATCATTTTTGTGGCTTTTTTTGAAAATTACTTTTATACGCAAATTTTCATAGTTTTTCCTTCAAAAATCACAATTTTCTCACATTTGCAGTTTAGTTAACTTAGATTTACACAAGAAAAGTATAATAAATACAGCTTAACTATAAAACTGCATTATCATTAATAACAAAATCTTTAAGAATCTTGAATAATCTAAGATTTGTAGTCTAGAAATGAAATAAGAGTTATTTGAAGTAAATATTTGAATTGATGTCTAAACAACTCTTATAATTAACTTTTTAAAAAATATTTCATGTCCCTGTTGCATGCCTCATGACATATTATATTTTTAAAACAAGTTTCCTTGAAATATTAACAAGTTATCCTGCTCAATATTGGTTCCTGGCTGATTTGATGTCTCAACATCAAAACAATATCTGCTTGGAGTATAACATATATATCAACAACCACAGTTGACATGTTTAAAGTCCTATATTACCATATATACCAGGCTACAATTGAATATACAACCAGTCCTTGGTTCAAAAGAGCTTAGTAGAAGGTTAATATTTTTAACAAGTGGGATTATCACTTGTAAGTGTTTGATATGAACTTGGAATCCGTGTAAAGACCAGTCTATAGCTGGTCTTGATTGAGTCTCTGCCTTTTGTACACACTGCTTGTCTTTACTACTGATTAAATGTCATAGTGAGAACCATGGAAGGTTTTACATAGGTGAACCTACAGAATGATTATAGATACATATTGGATTCTAAGCTGGATGAATAATTTGCAAGATAGTGTATTCAAGATAGTGTAAGAGCAGCTAACTGACAGGAAAGCACTTGGCTCATAGCTTGAAGAAAATAATAGTAGCTCATTACTAGAGTGAATGTGAATGCTGGTTACATGATCATAACTGGATTTTATTCAAGTGTGATTTCCAATGGCGACTTTAAAATCTAATTTGAAAAAAAACACAGGCAAGTTCTTTGTCCTAAGCAGATCAATACTACCCTTCCTAAAAGCTACCAGTAGTAAAGGGACCTAGGAAGGTGTTGAACAGGAAGACCAAAATGTAGGATTAGCAAAGCAAAAATAAAGGGCAGTTTGTCTATCAAGTGGTGTTAAATTTGGAATCATAGACCCACCTGACTTTCAATCAGCAGAGTAGGCAGAAACCATGGTGAATTTCTGAGTAATAGAGAATGAGAGGATATGAGCTCTTAGCTGAAGTAACTAAGGCAAGGGAGTCTTAAAGACCATGTAGCTAGATGCATGCCAGTCTTGGCTTTTATTCATGGAAAGATCTCTCATGACAGTAGTTGGTTCATAGGAAACCAAAGGAAGTAAAAAGTAAGAATACTTGAAAGTTTATTCTGAATCTTGAGGTTATCCCTTTATATGGTAAAAGTCAAGCCACAAGTTCAATAGCAAACAAGTGCCATAAAGAAAGAGTCAAAAGTGTGTGAAATTGTTGATTAACAAACAAGGTCAGAATTCTAAACTAACTTCCATCAAGATTTGTAGGTGGGGTGAAACATGTCAGCCGGCTAGAATAGAGGTCTAGCTATACCAGGGTGGAGAGAGGTACCCTGTTTAGTGGAAAGTATTATGATGCATACTTATTAAAGTTGAAGGACAGGGACGGTAACTTTAACGTCTTTAAACAAGAAGTTTAACATGTGGATTAATAGGAGATAATGTTTTAGTGAAAGAAATTTGAGGGCAATAACTTTATGTTGTGGAGTCAAAGGCAAAGTCAGATAGATTGAATCATGTTAAAGCCAGGTGAAAGCCTATGGAGGCTAGAAGCAGTTCTGACATGCAAATTTATTGTTGAACATTAATTCAAAATAATTAACTCTTACTCAATTTCTAGACTACAAATCTTATTCCATTGATTCTGAAAGATCTTGTTATAGGTGATAGCACAATCTTCAGTACAGCTGTTACTTATTATACTTTTCTTGCGTAAATTTAGGCTAACTAAGCAGCAAATGTGAGAAAATTGAGATTTTTTTGGGAAAAACTATGAAATTTTGGATAAAAAAGTAATTTTCAAAAAAATCCACAAAAATGATCAGCTGTGATTTAATGAAAGTCATGTACTGAACCGTCATTGTCTCCCGGTCATGACTACATAGGTCTTGTGAGACGTATGTCAAAAAAAACCTGTTTTCTATCCAGGACACCGGTGTTCGGTTTAATAGGGTTCTCGAAATTATGGCTATCGGGGTGGTGGGCTCCTGTTACAGATAGAGACATAAGATTATTTCTGGTGGTTCATGTGCATTTTTATAGAAAATTACTTTTTCTAGTCATAGCGGTCAAACCGCTTCTTAGCCGCTTTTTAGCGGCCAGCCGCTAAATATTAAAACAGCTGTTTCTGATCACAATAAAAGACTACACAAAAAAATTGTCTGGTCTAGAGCTGTTTTAAAATTCGGCAACTGGCAGCTTAAAACGGCAAAATTAGAGGTAGGAAATAGAAAATCGGTCAAAAATCGGTCAATGAGTGGTCAAACGGTCATGAAGTCACAGCTCTCTATCTTACCTACAAAAAAATGATATTGAAAAAACTAGAGGGGGGGGGCTCTTAGAGCTCACCCCCCCCTTCCCGATCTGTAAGGGTTAATTAAAATGAAAGATTTGGTGTATAAGTTTAGTTTACAGGCAAGAAAGCAGCCACTCATATATTTTAAAAGGTATTTTCAAAGAATTGAATCGTAGTAAGATGGAAGTAAAGCTAAATATAGAAAGAATGAAGACGGATAAGAAGAGATAAAATGCGTATTTAATCTAGGATTCTATTTTCAGTTCTTAAAAAGAGTTCAAACTATGTGCTAAAAATAAATTGTTTTTAGCGTTTTTATTTTATTTCGTCTTTCATTTTGATTAATCAAGAGATGGCAAACTCTATTGAGCGTATTAAAGTATTAGATTTTACTGCCTTATCAGAATGTTCATTTCAATTTTAGATTAAGCTATAATTTAAGCTATAAATACAAGGATGACAACATCCATAAAAGCGAAGCACTGAAACGGTAGGACAAACGGACATTAACATTTATATAGTGTCAGAACTGAATAATCAGAATATAAATGTATAATAGTCGAAGCAAAATTGTAAGTAAATTTGTTGAAAAACTGCTTGATACAGGATAATGTTTATGGACATACTTACATTTACATTGATTATAGAGTTACTTCGCTTATAATATTATACTTTGTTGTCCCAAAAATCAGATCACATAAAAATTTGTTGTTAAAAAAAGTAAAAAAATCAACATGTTTAAAATGGACGTACGGACATTTTGGTAATGATTATAGAGTTGCTAAATTGTACCTAACTACTAATCGACAAGCAAAGTTTGAAATCTATAGGACAATTCTAACATGACGGACGGACCGACCCTAATTATATAAAAGCTTCGCTTTTAATAAGGGATTTGATAATGAACAAGGATGACAACATCCATAAAAGCGAAGCACTGAAACGGTAGGACAAACGGACATTAACACTTACATAGTGTCAGAACTGAATAATCAGAATGTGAATGTGTAAGAGTCGATGCAAAATTTTAAGTAAATTTGTTGAAAAACTACTTTATACAGGATAATGTTCATGGACATACTTACATTTTTAGGACTTGATTATAGAGTTGCCTCGCTTATAACATTATACTTTGTTGTCCCAGGAATCATTATACCAAAAATCAGATCAATCTGATGATTAGATCAAATAAAAATTTGATGTTAAAAAAGTAAAAAAATCAACATATTTAAAATGGACGTACGGACATTTCGGTAATGATTATAGAGTTGCTACGCTTTCTAAATCGTACCTAACTACTAAAGGAATCACCATGCAAAATTTGAAATCTATAGGACAATTCTAACATGCCTTAATTAACAAAAAAAGCTATCCGTTACGGACGGACGGACGGACCGACCCTAATTATATAAAAGCTTTGCTTTTAATAAGGGATTTGATAATGAAAAATGAGAAATTAGTTACTTGTACACGGAGCACTAGAAAGATTAGCATTAACCCTCTTTGATGTTTTCAATGGAGGATTTTTTACTCAATGTTTTTTAGTTTAAAGATTTTTTTCTCTCAATGTTTTTGAAAATTTTGGATAAAAATAGAATTAAAGTATGATTTAACCGTTATTGTCTACTGCTTCCCTGGAAAGATTACAAATACATAGAGAGGTATGCAAATTCCTTGGATATAAAAAGATCAAAGTTAACAGCTTCACTCAAATTATAACGCCATAGTTTAATTCCAAGATAAAATACTGCATACCTGAGGTGGATTCTTAAAAAAAAACTCCCCACTAATCGCTTAGTTGGGCAAAATTGTTTTTGTGGAAAATCCTCCAAAATCACATAAAAATCTACAAAAATTAAATTAAACTTTATGTTAATAACCCTTCTATGATTTTGTTTAATTTTTGTATTTTTTTAATGTTCCAAAATTTATCACCAAATATTTACTGGGTAACCCCGCAGGGTTAGGTCTTATAGGAGAGGTTACGCATACGAAAAAGTACCCCCCTTTAACCTCAATTTATTTACAAAATAAGGGCTTCATTGGTTGTTTGGCACTTTGAGGGAAAGCACCTTTGCAGTTTTAAAAACTTAAAGGCATTTCTATCTTAATTTTTAATCACAATACAAAAAGTATAGAATTTGAAAATGAATAAATACATCCAGAAATTGATTACGCTGGATGCACAAAATGAATCAAGACTTCAATCAAAACCTTTAATTAAAATCTTCAATTCAAGGAATATCCTAGAATGTGTAAGGCGTACAAACTAGAAAGGTTTTTCTAGTATGGCTTCGAAACCGATTAGTATCTGCTGGATTAGAACTGGTTCTAAGCCACACTGAAAAACCATGTATCGTATCGTATTATATCCAGTTTTCTACGAATATAAAAATGTACAATAATAATATTAAACCAGTTTTGTTATTATCTCGGGGCTAACAAAACTATTTTTAATCTTGTATTTTTAATCTTGTATATTTTTTTATCAGTGGAAAGCTGATGAGTATTTATAATACGATGAGCTAAATAACTATTATGACAAGACAAGGAAGGAGGAATCTAAATGTGTGCAAATATGTGCAAAAATGACAGACTAACCAACAAACCAGAGGAACAGAATAACCACTCTCAAACATCGAATTGAATTTATAAAAGTTTAATGTACAAAAATATATTTTCTAAACTTTTTTCTGGTTGACATTAAAAGAAGAAAAGGTTGAGAAAATACACAACAAGACTGTAACATTTGAAGGGTAAAAAGCACAATTCTATATCAGAAGAAATTAATTTCTGGTTTTTCTAAAAGCTCCTTTTTGAGCATCCCCCTCCCCCCCTTATTTTGAAATAAATTTTAAAATAAAGGAAAGGGGGGGAGGGGTGCTGAGGTTTTTACTTTACTTTAAAAAAAATATTTAGCATTTTTATATATGATATAAAATAAAGCCACTTCAGGAACTAGATATAAATTTATTCATGTACTCTTTTATTATCAGTTCCCATTTAACACGCATTCAATTTCAACGAGCAGAGAAGAGATTCGGTTTCGCCCTTGGTGGGCTTTTTTTTACAAATATTTTTGTCATAAAGCCTAGGTCATGAAATCATGAAAACGGGACAACTGTAGTATCATAAACAGAAGGACATCCAGACACGAACACTTATAGAGTAGATTCGCTACTAAAAATAAATTACCTAAGAACATCTTGGGGAGTGATGACTGGTAGTTTATTCAGCTCTGCTTCTGTCAGGCTTCTAGCCTTCTCTCCCTAGAAGAGATAGATATGTAGATATAGAGGCTATAGCTATAAACAGATAAATGGATAGATATATGACTACTTCTGTCGGGCATGCAACCTTCTCTCCCTGTATGGATTTATAGATATGTATATAGATAGATAGAAAGACACATAAATGGATAGATATATTGGATAGATAGAATGATATATGACTGCTTCTGTCAGGCTTTTTACCTATTCTCCCTAGATAGATAGATATATAAAAAGGTAGATAAATAGATAGACTGATATAGATAGCATTATGACTGTTAGGCTTTTAAGTCTTTTTTTAACTTAGATCGATAGATATTTAGGTAGATAGAAGGCCATATAGATAGATTTTGAACTACCCCAGTCAGGCTTCTAACTTGATCTAGATATATATGGAGAAAGAAAGATAGATAGGTAGTAAGGGCCTAGGTGAATTCAACAAATGCTCCAAATAAATAAAATTTAGATATTTTTGTTCATATTACTTAAACAAATGCCCTCCATAACTGGTGGACAAATTTGGATTAGGAGTAGAAATGCAATGAAATGGTTTTAGGCTATTTTCCTAAAACACAGCATTATGCTATGGGTGAAGCACCTAGTCATTTATCTAGACAGAAGATCTAATCTATTTGAAATATCATACATTAAAACCTAAATAATTATCCTTTCTTTAAGATATATGTATACTTTAAACTGCTTAAAATTTTGTACTAAGTTTGACCTTTAGTTTAAGAAAACCCCAAAAGTTGAATTTTATGTAATCTGCAATTTCCAGCATGTGTTCTCAAATGCATGGGAGGGTAGTGTGGTAAGCCGAGACGTTTCAGCTCACCGGTTGCGAGTTCGAGTCCAACGAGCCTTAGCCTTGAATTATTCTACCAAAACAAACTAGCAGGATTTAGTCATACAGAAATTATATATTTAACTGAATAATATTTACAATGGATGTTTACTATATATATACAACAGATTATAACAATAGGTTAGGTTTGAAGGGGGTGTGGGACACAAGGGCTTAGCCCACGGCGGTAGACAGTCTGCGGGGGTAGCTGTGGTAAAAGGGGAGGCAGCGCCTCCCGGTTGTATAATTGCATGAGGGGCGCGTGATAGCTGCGTGTCCGTGCCCCTCCCCATATTTAGGCAGGCCAGTTTGACCGCTGGACAGCGGGGTCACCGGCGGTCATGAGGTGAATGGTGATATAATGGGATTAGTGCAGAAGGCTTGTTATGATAAGTCACTGCGTAGCAATTCTGTAAACTGCCCGTCCGTCTGTTGCCGTATTACCACAACCTCCCCTTCAAGGGCTGCGGGGCTCCCGAGCCACCAGGCCTTGAACCTGGGGATACGGCAACCTCTGTCTGCACAGGACAACATCTTCCTGGGGCACAGCTTGGTGGAGGACAGCTCTGGCTATACAGGCTCCGCGGGACACTCGCTGCTCTGTCTGGCTGTGGTTGGATATCAACATTGTCAACTCCCGGTTGGCTTCCAGCCGTGGGTTGGCGACGGCCAGGCCCCGTCGTTGGAAGTTTTGCCTTGTCTGCAGGACTAGTTCTGTCTCGGCGGGTAGCTGGACACGGAGGCCTAGGCTAACTCTGGAGGCTCCCAAGGGGGGAATAACGATGGAGGAAGGCGCGTAAAATTCCATGGGGGCGCCTGCCTGGTCCAGGTTACTTGGCCTCCTAGCCCCCACTCGGATGGGGACGGCTGTCATCAGCAGGGGGCACATCGCTTCAGCTTCGTCCTCTGGGGCCGCCTCTTCCATCTCAGTGGCCGCCTCTCCTCCTGCAGGCTCGCTGCTGGCCGGCAGGTTCTCCATGTCAGTATCAGGGTTCCAGATGGCATCTCTAGGTGGCTCTGGAGCTGGCGGCGGCGGCGGTGGTTCGTTGGGTTGGTGCTGCAGGTTCTCTTCTACAGGGTCGCGATCCTGGCCGCTAGGCTGTGGGGCGGCGGCTGCTG
Organism: Acartia tonsa; assembly: GCF_053477335.1. Taxonomy (NCBI): domain Eukaryota; kingdom Metazoa; phylum Arthropoda; class Copepoda; order Calanoida; family Acartiidae; genus Acartia; species Acartia tonsa. The sequence goes on from NC_137260.1 coordinate 46,979,278, forward strand.
GCTGGTACACTGGAAACTGTCCTGGGTCACTAGCTGGCAGCGCCGCAGCTCCGGCGGGCAGCTCGGTGGCGTCCTCGTCGCCGTCCAGGTCGCCTTGGATGTCTGTTGGAATCTGATGGGCAGTTACATCTCCAGTGTATTTGCGCAGTCGGCCTACATGCGCGGTGACCTCCGAGATTTTGGCTGTTGGAGAGGCAGGTTTGATGACATAATGGACGTCTGTGGCTTGTCGCACTATCTTCCAAGGGCCAGTCCATCTCTTGGTAATCTTGGCTGCCTTCCCTGGCACCAGGCGGGGGGCCAGATACCAGACCAGGTCTCCAACTTCGTACTTGGCCGTGCCTTCGTAGGCGGCCGCGCTCCTCCGGATGGTTCCCTCCTCTCGCTGCTGGATTGCGTTGTACACGGCATGGTAGCGTTGCAGGAGAGCTTGGACGTTGGCTGGGACCGAGGCATACTCAGTGTCTGGCAGCCGGAGCACCATGTCCACCGGAAGTTTGGCCTCTCTCCCAAAGTAGGCCAGGAACGGGGTCACGCCCGTGGATCTGCAGGCCTTGGTATTGTAGGCGAAGGCAATGGCAGGCAAGTGTGGCTCCCAGTTGTTGTCGTCTCTGTCTAGGAACAGCCGCATGCCTGTGTTGAGCGTCCGATGGAACCTCTCCACTCGGTTGGACTGCGGGTTGTAGGGCGGTGGATGTGTCAGGCCAATCTCGAGCTTGGAGGCCAGCTCCTTGAATACCTGGCCGGTAAACTCCATCCCATTGTCGGAGTGGATCTTCAGGGGACATCCGAACGTGGCCAGGTGGCGGTGCAGAAGGGCTTCAGCCACCGTGAGAGTGCGCTTGTTGGGGATGGCGTAGAGGCTGACGAACCGGCTGAACCCATCCTGACAGGTGAGGATGTAGCGGTTCCTGGCTGGGGTCTCTGGCAGCGGCCCCACCAGGTCAATAAACAGGACTTGCTGTGGATACCCCTGGCGGGAGGGCACGTGTATCCCTAACTTCAACCTTTCCTTGGTAACCTTCTGTACACACTCAGGGCAAGTCTGAACCATCAGGCGGACGTCACGGGACAGGTTGGGCCACCAGAAATGCATGGCGACGCGGGCAATAGTAGCGTCCATTCCAAAGTGCCCGGCCATGGGGGTCCCATGGGCTAGAAAGAACGCGTCCTGCTGGAGGGCCGAAGGCAGCAGGTATCTTGTTCTCTCTCCTGTCAGGGTCTGGTCAGTGGTGGTGAGGCAGCCATGCTCGTCGAGTCCCAGGGCTGCGAAGCGGCTGGCGTACTGCTGCTCGTCTCATTCCTTGCCGCGCAGCTCAGCCTTAGTTGGGGCTTTGCCATCGGCCACCCACTGGCGGACACGGAGCAAGAGGGGGTCCTGTGTCTGTGCCTCTAGCACTCTAGCCGGGTCCAGCCGTGCGGCAGAGGGCCGTCCAGCTGCAGGCTCCCCTAGCTGGCAGAGGGTGTGAATGTACTCAGCTTGCTCTGCTAATTCTTCAGCGGTAGCTGTCGGCATATTATCGTCCTCCCGGCGGCTGAGGGCGTCAGCATTGGTGTTCTGGGTGCCAGGACGGTGGCAGACAGTGAAATCTAGGGCCGCTAGCTCCTCCTGCCAGCGAGCCACCATCCCTGTGGATGTGTTCAGCGACTTCATCTGTAGCAAGGCTGAGGAATCAGTGTTGATCTGGAAGCTACGGTAGGACAAGATGCCGTGGAATTTCCGAATTCCATACATGATGGCGGCCATCTCTCCCTTCCAGGACGGGTAGCGAGTCTCGGGGTCGGTTGTCTTGCGCCCCACGGCGGCAATCAGCCTCTCCTTGCCGTCCTGGCATTGGCTGAGGATGGCAGAGATGGCGCGGCTGCTGAAGTCTGTGGTGAGCTGGAACACAGCCGGCAAGTCAAACCTGGGCGGCGCTCGGATGGGGGCTTGGCGAAACTTGTCCTTGAGCTGTAGCAGCTGGGCTTCCATCTCAGCCGTGTCTTGGCCGTTTTCTGCCGATTCATCTCGTAGGTGAGGTCGGCATACTCTGGGATGAACAGGCGGTAGTACCCAAAGAACCCCAGGAGCGCCAGCAAGTCCTTGGGGGTGATGGGGGCCGGACAGTCCAGGATGCGGTCAATATAATCCTCTTGCATGGCTATCCCCTCACGGCTGAGGGTGTGGCCCAGATAGTCCACCTTGGCTCGAAACAGCTTGGTCTTGGCTGGCTTGAGGCGGATTCCTCCCCTGCGGTGGGCTTCCAAGACTTCCCAGAGCCTAGCCAGGTGGGCCCAGGTATCCTGGTGAAAGTTCAGGACGTCATCAAGATATGACTGGAGGTTGGCCGTGCCTAATGGGTTCAGGACCCCTGCAATAAATCTGGAGTAGACAGATGGTGCCGTAGCGAGGCCAAAGGGCATCCTTTTCCATTGGTACAAGCCCCTAGGGGTGGTGAAGGCGGTGCAGGGCCGGCTGTCCTCGGACACTCGGATGGTGCAGGGATTAGTGCAGAAGGCTTGTTATGATAAGTCACTGCGTAGCAATTCTGTAAACTGCCCGTCCGTCTGTTGCCGTATTACCACAGTAGCATTACTTGTTACTATGATTATTGACTTTTAAACAATTTAACAGTAAGGACAATGAAAATGAATTCTCATTCTTTAGTAGAGAGGATACTGTATAAATAAAATTTTCTATACGTTAGCTAGTTCTTCAGTTGTTGAGGCAGTGTATATCTTATTTACAACACACAGTCCGTCAGTCAGTCCATAACGCTATAGGGAAAATGTTAGATAAGCAACTGAAATCTTCAGTGAAGATTCTTATAGCATATGTGCATCTCGTCAATATATTGTTTTGTCCGCCTGCAAGTATGTAATTCTTAAAAGACTTAAACCATTTTTTTAAAAAGGTTTCGAGATTTTCTTTGAATATTAGGAGTAAAATCTACAAATTAAAATTTCTCTTATAATTCTTTGATTATGAGTTTGTCTTTTTATGGTAAAATGATGTTTATATAAAGAGGGTAACAATAACCATAATTGAGAAAGAAAGAGATAAAGAAGGAAATAAATGTGTGAGAAACAGAAAGAAATAATGATAAAATATAGATAATCCCAACTAACCATAAAATGTTAGAATTACTGCTTTTATTTCTCTGGTGTTGTGTATATTTGTATTTTTATGTGTATCATATATTTCTGTGTATTTAAGAGATAGGTAAATGAAAGATAAATACGCCATTGATTTGACAGAACTTGCCTATCTTTAAATTGAAATAACTAAGAGAGGGCATTATGTTTCCAGAATGCTTTACCTCTGCGAAAAGCCCTAACACTGCGGGCATATAACTGAGCCCTACATAGTAAAAAAATTAACTAAACATAACTTGGCCTAAAGAATAAAAAGAATACTATTAATTTCAAGGGATGTTTATGTTTCTGACCAGCCCTTTTTTGGGAAAATCTGTTAATACCCCTCCCCCCCCACCCCCCATCTTAACACACACTCCTAAAAGGCAAATAGATTAATTTTATATTATCATACGTAATTCAGCTTTCATTCTATTTGCATGTCCTATCATGAAAAGTATACTTCTATATTGTCTTGTACATAATTTGCATCATAAAAAATGTCTTTTTGTTATATTTATCTCTTTATTACTGATTTAGGCCAACCATTTGTAATTTACTTCACATGAAAATATTTCATTTTTATAGTTCTAAAATTAAACAAGGACAATTATCAAACAATTTAATAAGAGACACGCTTTTCATTTTATAAATAAACTGGCGGTTACGCCCCCTAAAAGCCTCTAGGGGCACTTAATGTAGGAGGGGGAAAAGTCGACCTCGTCCCAATATAAATTTTTGTTTAAAAAGAGTAAAAAAAATATTTTTTGGGGGGGAGAGGGGGTGAAGAAACCCTCCTCAAAAATAGTTTGAAACCTTCTCAGGACCTATAAGAAGCTTCACTGTAAAGGAGAACAATATCGGTTCAGCGGTTAGCGAGATCCTTCGGGACAGACAAAAAACGCTTACTACTTTATGTAATAGGATTGCATTCAAGGTTAATATTAGACAAACGCACAAGGGGAACAACAAACTATTGCGACAAACCCAATAGGAGACAACCCCTATAAGGGACAAACGTACTAGGGGGATCTTATCTTAATCTTAATTAAAACAGTCTTTAGACTTCATAAGCATGGTATAAGGTACAAAAGATAAATCCTTATTTTTTTTTCTTACAAATAAAGAAGTTAGAACAAATTGAGATTTTTAATTCAGCATTAATTTAGAAAATATAATCTTCCAACAATAAAAAACATAATCTCCCAATAAAAAAAAAACTAGATCATTTTACTTAAGATATGTCCCACTTGTATATTTTCCCCCTATTAAGTTTGTCCCCCTAGTACGTTTGTCCTCTAGCATGTTTGTCGCACTAGTACTTTTTTCCCCCTAGTACGTGCGTCGGTATACCTATCAGACTGACCAATAAGAATATTTATGGGTGGCTTTGCTCCTTGCAAATAAAATATGGAATTACTTTAAGAAAATTGAACTTTATGTAACTGAGTTGTGTCCTATTTTAAAGTAATTCTAAATAAGTTATTTTACATCCTTTCAAAATTTAGAAAACGTTTAGCTTTAGGATTTGTAAGATAATTTTTGATGCTTAAAAATTTCATTCACACGGGATTCCAACCAATAATTGTATTGGTTTATAAAGATCAGGATTTGAACTGGTTTTTTCTTTAAGTAAGATATTTGATATTTTGCCCTAAATTGGAATTTTTACTAATCTAATCATAATTCCCCCCTCCTATACTTTTACAAATAAGTTAAAAAAAGGTGAGAGCATTTTTTAATATCATGCCTTATTCCTCCGGGTTCTATACCTGCTGTGCCTAACACCGCAGGGCTACCCTGTACCCAATATAACCTAACCTAGCCTAAACATAACTAAAAACATGAAGAACTAAGTGGTTTCTATGCTCTAGGCACTTGTGAACTGACAGTTTTGTCCAGAATACAAATTTTTAATTGCAATTCTAAATGATTATAAGTAGTTCAACAGAATTTGAAAACTTTTGTGTATTTTTGAAATAAGTCAAAATCAAGTTTCTATATTTTATTAAATTTTCTTCTATACAAAGTTTTTGTTGAGATATTGAATTGTTGATTTGATCTGAGATTGAAAAGGAGGAGTTTTATGAATATTTTATATATTTTCCTCTCTTATATACATACACTAAAAATTTTAAATCAATAGTTAATAAGGATTTTTATCTTTATAATAATATTAATATGAAGTTTTTAATTAACTCCTAATACAGTACTTGAAATTAGATGTAAACATTTTAAGAGTCTTTATTTTAAACCTTAAGTAGTACTTCTGATAAATATTTTATCAATATGTTATTTAAGCGTACATTATATTTTGATAAGTGAACCTACTCTATAAATCTTGCGTATTGGTTTGAGGTTTGGTCAGTAGGTCGGTCTATGCTTCAACTGTGACGTCACATAGCTTTTTACACACAAAACAAGGCTTCATAATTTTTGTTGCACAATTCGAAAAACTTAGAAAGTCTTTTTTTATAGCTAAATTTCACGTATTTTTGATTGAGTCATCCTTGTGGAAAATATTCTTATATTTGGTGAATATTATAATATTGAGAGTGTTCTGTGTTATCGAGGAAAGGTATAGCTACTACTAGAGATTGTATTTAATATTTGTTTGGATATATAGTTCATAATACTCTTTCTACTTCTAGTGTGACTTCGAAACCGATTAATATCGCTGGATTAGAACCGGTTGTCAAACATACTGAAAATTATGTTTAGCATCGTATTACAGACAACGAATATCTGAAAGCTGACTATAATACAATGCTATAAATAACTATTATCCTTTTATACAAAGTAATAAGCTTTTTTGTCTTATCATGTATGGATCTCCATCATAGTGAAGCTACTTATAGGTCCAGGGAAAATTTTTTTAACTTTTTGGGGGAGAATTTTTTCTCCTTTGGGAAACATTACATGTAAAAATAGATTAAAATTGCAGAATCTAAGTTTGTGTAGCTGTGTGATATTGGAAACCTGTACATAACCAATACTTTTCATCTTATTTCACAATTATCATTACTAACAGTTTACATACACACACACTCACACATACACACACACACACACACATACACACACAAACACAAACTCTAAAGTGGAGGAATCTTAAGGGAAAAGACAAGGAACGATACACCCCATGTATTTTGAAAATTAAAATTTTGGAGGGTAATCTTTATTTCATAGAGGCATTTTTCACCCCTTTACCCCCCCCCCCTTGGACGTCTATGATCAAATATGTATCAAAATTAAAGTAAATCATCGGTGGAAAAGTTTTGACACTGTTAGATTGAAGATTGTAATAGTTATTTCTCGCATCGTATTATAAACGGCTTTCCGCGGATATAGAATGTACAATTATGAGATTAAAACCAGTTCTTTTAGCCCCGGAGGTGCCGAAGGCACCGGCTAAAAAAACTGGTTTTAATCTTATGATTGTACATTTTTATATTCGTAGAAAGCTGGATATAATTCGATGCTAGCCATAGTTTTTTCGTATGGTTGAGAACCGGTTCCTATCCACCGGATTCGAATGAATACGAGAATAGTTATTTCTCGTATCGTATTATAAACGGCTTTCCGCGGATATAGAATGTACAATTATAAGATTAAAACTAGTTTTTTTAGCCCCGAGGTGCCGGAGGCACCGGCTAAAAAAACTGGTTTTAATCTTATGATTGTACATTTCTATATTCGTAGAAAACTGGATATAATACGATGCTAGACATAGTTTTTTCGTATTCATGAGAACCGGTTCCTATCCACCGGATTCAAATGAATACGAGAAAACAAATTACAACCGAATTAGTTTACAAAACATTTTAAACTTTTATAATTTACAGTCGAATTTCCTTTTCCTCCTGGCTAAAAAAGTCAGAGGGGGTGTGGAGGATTCAATTTTCTTTTATTGTAATATTATTGCTAATGAAATGTTTATTAGTTAATATTTTAATTTTGGAACACATCTACTTTATGATCAATTGAATAAAATTAAATGAAGACATTAACTGTATTTTTTCCCGTTTTTATTATGTTCCATCATGTGGAACTTTCAATATATTTATTTTTAGAATCATATTCATATTTGATAATGCCATGTTAGGCTGTACTTTTTAAAAGACAAGTTTCCGTTTATACTATAATAAGAATTAAAAGGCAAACAAAACTGGTATCAATTTCATGATTTTTCAGTATTACTGAGAACCGGTTCTAATCCAACGGAAATTTTTCAGGATTTAAAGCCACACTGGAAAGATTGTTAAAATTTGTGTAAAGCAAATTTAATTTAATTATCTCAGCATAATTGTCCATTTCCCTAAGCACTGAATTAAATATTGACAGGCAGTTGTTTGTAACATAAAGAAAAGTCTTGATTCAATTTAATATTTTATAAGTACAAGTTATTATTGTCAAATGTAAATAGAACCTACTATAACTATTAGAGTTATAATGGAAAGGAAAGGCTCTGTAGGCTTAGGTAAACGGTTCTAGCTGGGAAGTGTGTTTGGATTGGAAGGCCTGATTGAGAGAGAAAGCCATTCACCAAAAGCAGATCTTATTTAAATGGAATTGGACATGACAAAATGTTTATCATCATTTGTTCGATCAACGAAGGGTTAAGGGCTATTCTTTTCCTATATTTTTTCCACTTGCCCTCCTCTTATTATAAATTTTCTATAATTCTTAATTGATTTGCCGGAAAGAATGTAAACAATCATACTTGTTAATTTCTTAGTATATTAATAAACTTTAACTGAACATTGCATCTAACATAATTTTATATCCTACTGCATTGTTATCAAATTCTGAATCTTATAAATGTCATAGAAATAGCATAATATGTATGTAATATAATGCAACTGCAAACAAGAACAAATATATTCTTGTTTTCCCTCTAAATGTCTCTACATGTGACCAAGCTTACAAGTGCAAATAATTGAAAAGACTCTCTTTGCAACAGAAATACAGTAAATTTATGATATAGAAAAAGAATATTTATCGCAAAGTGAAATGCAATGTCAGCAGAATTAGAAAAATTTTATTCTGAAGAAAAAAAATACTTTTATCATACTGTTAACTCAATTTATTTCAGACATAATTTTTTAAATAAAGGGTAGATAATGGGGGGGGGAATACTAATGTATGAAGGCATATTTTACAACCTCTTAAAATTAAACTGTATAAACAAAATATATCAAAATTAGTCAGTAAATTTGGTAAAGATGTTTATAGGATCTTTCCCTCAAAAGTCATAGCGAGCTTAGAACCCTACCCCCTCATTTCTTAAACTTTAAAATAAGAAGAGAAGTAACCTTTGCTGGACATATACCTGCGGGGCCCTAATACCAGCTGGACATATACCTGCGGTGCCCTGACACCAGCTGGGCTTCCTCGTACTCAATACCTAGCCAAAGGTAACAATTAACACCAGAAAAAAAACTAACCCCCTTTATTTTAATTTATAGATAAGGAAGGGGAGGTTTTCCGTGCTCGACTAGGCAATTTAAGGGAAATAACCTTTTCATGTTTAATAATAATATTAAAATATTTAATAATAAAAAGTGTAGGTGCTGGCTTAAAGGTAGGAGTATCCAGGATTAAAGGAGCTAGAAATTTAGTTAAAGAAAGACAAATTAAATGATATCATTCTATATAATTTGAAAGCTTACTTTTAACCTTTTTTTTATTATTTTTATTCTTATACTGATAATATGTATTCCTTTAGTTTTTTTTGTAACTAATCACAATGAATTGCTCTTTATCTTTAATACTCATGTTAGTTTAACTTTTCTTTTCTCCCTAGTTATGAATTCACACTCCTTGATTTCTCTCTCTCACAAAATAATTTTTTTATATTTGATCATTCATCAAGAAATTGTTTTATGTGATTTCTCAATTTTGCCACGAGCTTGGTTGAGGGAGTGTTTTATACATAGATAATAAAAATATTTTTACAGACAAACTTATGTAAATTAAACTTATGAACTAGATATAAAATACCAAGTCTTTCTAGAAACATACAAAGAACATAAGATTGTTTTTTTTTTTAGACACAGAAGTTATTTTAAAGACAATACCATAGAATACATATTTCAGTATGGCTTCGAATCAGACTATGATCCGCTAGATTATAACCGATTCTGAGCCATACTAAAAAAGTATTTTTCGTATCGTATTACAGAAAATTTTCTATGCATATTAAAACAAAATTATATAAAATTAATACCAGTTTTGTCAGCCCGGGCTTCGGCCACTCGGGGCAAAAATTTTATATTTTTTATTTTATAATTTGTCAAATGATTATAAATATACGCGGAATGCTGTCTATAATAGACTGCGATAAATAAGTATTCTAAATAGAATCTTAATGATAGATAAAATTTATAATTTAGCAGCATTATTCTCTATAAAAATATATATATCATGCATAATATTCATTACTACAAAGTACATATTGCCTTTTTATGTGTTTAATAAGAAACATTAGTCATAATTAAATGGTAAAATTTAAATACCTCACCACCTCTCCCCTTTTTTATTATGCAAAATCACCCCCCCCCCCTCATTCCTTACCTCCACTTGAGGAAAAAAATCATCTTTTGTTTTTTAATAAACAGTATAAAACTTATGCTCATTAAAGCATCATGTCTTTTTATTTATAACCAACTGAAGATTGTTTTTTAACATGAAACACTGTGTATTGGACTTATCAAATAAAAATAACATGTTTAATTAAACTGTGTTGATCACTCTATGGTATAAAAATATTATTATAGATAATAATAATCATGTAGCTAGTTTATTCCTTACTATTCAAATGTTGTTTTGGTGTAAAATATGACCACATCTTATGTAAGACACTATAGAGACAATGGCGCTGTATGAATTATATGCAGAAGTTTGACAACTAAATTACTTTCCACATGACACATATCAATATGTGGCAATTCTTACAATTTTATTCAAAATTCAAAGGACATATTTTTGGGAAATATAAAACTTTTTTCTACGTTTTGATTTTATTAAATTATACATTTTCCAGATCTTAGATATTCATATACATTACCATTGTTGTATATTGTTAGATAAAGATGAAGATGAAAATAAATTCTTTTAAATTTCATATTTTTGTCATGGATTATAATTAGTAATGTTATACTAAACATAAGAGGACCAGAATATTAAAAAGATGAGTTATACACTATGGCAATAAATAAAGAAATAACACTAGTTGCTTCGCTCTTACCCTAAGGCAGGGGATGTAAGGAAAATAATCTAAAACCATCCAAAGAAAATGTTTCCCTAAAAGTACAGCCAATTTAAATATCTTTAGCTTCGGAAATAAAAACTCACTACTCTATAATAGGATAAAAAGTAGAATGAAAATTTCTGAATAAAAATTGAATTCTATTAGGACAATCCCTTTTGTTAATGAATTAAAGAGTAGCTACACTGACAAACTTGTCTTTACCTGTGCAATCATATTTGCCTGTGCCTGGTTTTGGCCGCCGCGTTTCACTGCATTCATAATATCCTCCACTTTACTTGTAGAAACTAGTTACCGAGTAGCTGCGCTACTTTATTAATTAACTCTTGAAAACAGTTACTTTACTTTATCACTGAATTATTATATCACAAAGAATTATAATACACACAGTAAGCACTTTTAAGTTCTGTGAACAACTATAATGTGTATGTGTGTGTATATGTGGTTGAAAATTTAAATTACTTGTATTCAGTGACGCGTATCTGACTCTCCTCTCTCTTGGTTTAAATTTATGATGTGCTATATCACTTACTATTACTCCCTTCCTTTTTATTAATCAATTCTCCTTGATCATATAAATGTTCGGAAGCTCTTTTTTTATTTCTTCTCCTTTCTTTTTGTTTACCCTGAGGGGTTTATTTTACCACAAACTTGTGTAGCTAGTAAACTGGTAAACTGTCTAACAACACTAAGATGCTCTCTCTTTATGTGTTTTAGTGTAGCTTCCGGGTAGAAGAGTTGGTTTTGCAAATTATTTGACTAATTTGATGGTTAGATAGATATCTAGATGCTTGAATAGATAGATAATTGAATGGTTTAACTGCCAAGTCACTCCTACTCACTGGCTAGCACAGTTAGTTCCTCTTAATACTTTTTTTATTATCTGAAATCATGAAAATGAATCAATAATAAATTAATACATACAGAAGTAATAATTTCAACATATTCATTATGACATAAATGTATAATTTATGTGTAATAGAAATTTAAAGTAAATTGAAATTAAACAGACCTCAGAAATTTCTAAAAATCTAATTCAATAATTATAGTATGAATAGAATAAGCAATTCTTATAAGTTAATTAATTTCTACTTCAAATGACAGAATTTATTTGTAACTAGGCTAGTCAGTAATGCACAGGCTTAATATGTTTTTACAGATAAAACTAGAATAGTTATTTCTCGCATTGTATTATAAACGGCTTTCCGCTGGTTTTAACCCTATGATTGTACATTTTTATATTCGTAGAAAGCTGGATATAATTCGATGCTAGACATAGTTTTTTCGTATGGATGAGAACCGGTTCCTATCCACCGGATTCGAATGAAAACGAGAATAATAGTTATTAATCTCATCGTATTATCGACAGCAAATATTAAAATGAAAAATTGTTTCATATACAGTTTTGTTAGCCCAAAGCGGCCGAAATATGCTGCAGTATTCTTTTTTTATTAGGTTTAATATTTTGATAACCAGTGAGTTAACCTTTACTGGCGCATTTAATCATAGTTCATCTTTTATGAAACAAGAATATACATATGCATTAGAACAAAGATCATGAAATGGACATACGAACAAAGTGATTTATGTGAAGAGCCGATGTTCAGTTGTGATAACAAAGTAAAGAAAGAGAGAGGAAATGGAAACAAATCAATGAAAACACAGAATCTTATAACAATTAATGTTTGTCTTTATATAGACTTGGTGCGCATATGTCCTAGGAATTATCAATGAAAATGTCATCTGTCTATCTTCTATAGCAGCCGAGAAAATCACATTCCCATATAAACGACCCCTTAAATAGTGGATGTAAATATTCATTTATTTCCCGGGTATGATCATTTATATCCCGGGTATCATTTTTAGAAGATTTTTAATTTTTTTGGAAGATTTTAGAATTTTTATTAATTACTAAAAGAAAGAAAAATTACACCAGGGAAATAAATGAAATTTAAAAACCAAAATTAAACCACATTTTACTAGCATAAAAATGAGTTTTTGTTTAAATGAGAATGATATTCCTGTCCAGTTTTTTGTTTAGGAATGAATATTTCTTACCCGAGGGAATAAATGATGGATTACTCACAATCGTTTCTGACAAACTGACGGACAAACAAATCAAATTATGGTGTAACTTCGCTACAAATTACATAGAAGGGGAGGGGAAGGTACTACTTAAATTTTCATGGAAAATAAAATTGGAAAATTTCATGATTGACTGTTCCATATAATTTGTTCTATTTCTAGTTACCCAGTGATCTTACACAACTAAAGTTTTAATCATTTCCATCACGCGCTGATTTCAAAAGTAATTATTATAGAGGCCTCGGTGTTTTTTAAATGTAACCATTATAATTTTTTTCGTAAAAAATCTTTGAAAAATAATGACATAAGTTTAAATCTTATTCAACTATAAATCCTATAAGCCTTTACTATGGCATCTAATTTTTCATTAAATTCTCTATCTAAATACATTTATACAAATACCAAGTCAATTTCAATACAAACCTATTCTAGCTATTTGAATTAATAGTCTTTATTAGAGGAACAACGGATTGATCTGAAGGGATAAGACAATGACAGATTACTTGATGTTTTGATGATATACAAAATTAACGCTTCTGAAGATTACAATTAGTGGTTGAAACGTTTGGACATTTACCTTAATGAGCAAACCAATCAAAATTAAATAAAAATTCCAAAAGTTGTTCAAACGAAAAAGAAAACGTTGCTATAAAACTTTGGGGACTAGAGTAATAAAAACCGTCATAGGGAACAACGTATCTACATCTAAAATAAAACAAATCGAAGCTACTATACAACACGACTTGTATGTTGATTTGTTTGACCACTGCCCTTTCTGTTTCTCTGAATCTGCACACTTACAACATAAATATCATGGTGTCCACATAATGTATTTAAAAATCTTAATTTGTTAACTGTATGATCATATATTGCTTAAATAAAGTAAATGCTCAAAGAACTATTCAAAATAGTTCTAAATAAGTTAGCAAGATTATTATCTAGATGAGCTGGGTTAGGTAAGAGCTTTTAAATCCAAAGCAAGTAATAGGGACAAATTAAAAATGGCAGACATACTTATAAATTATACATTAAGTTTTTTAGAGCTTTAAAGACTTTTTAGTTTATGGATGACAATTGACAAGTTATGGTTGTGCAAAAATTTTAGCACATCATGTTTGGGAGGACTAATGACTTGAGAGTTTGCAGAAACACTTTTAAAATATCATTTCCTCTTTTCTTCAGGGACAGGGGTAACAATTCAGTAACTTTTTATTCGACTGCATTTCCCTAAACTAAGTGTCCTTTTTGTGTGTTCT
>NC_137260.1:46998002-47148002 GCF_053477335.1 Acartia tonsa
TGTTGGTGTGATATACATCCAAAAAGGTCTGCATTTCATTCAGCATAATGTTATGACGAATATACTCATGCAGAGCTTGAAATATAACAAACCGAAAAGTTCACAAAATTTACTCTCTTATTTGCAGCTTCTCAAAGCCTAACAGTCCAAACCAACCATTACCTAACCTAACCTAAATTGTTCTACTTACTATATAAGTGAAATTGTGAAAGTCAGATCAGATTTAACATTATATCATAAAAAAAAGATTGAACAATGCTAAAATTTTTAGAATATATGATTAATTTGAAATTATATTTCTGCTAATTTAGAGTCATACTTATTTGCACCATATCCAAAACTCTCTCGGTATATGTTTTTCACATTCACGACTCCTTTTACATCTACACCCCTTTTTCCCCATTTTCAATTAAACTTTTACAAAGTTCCAGAGAACTAAACAAGGACAATTTTGTCCCAAGGTTGTGATGTAAATTTTGTGAACTGAAATATATTTTTGTAATTTGACACCTTTACATATATATATATATAAATATATATATGACAGATCAAGATTCTAACACAACCTATAGTTTACTAGTTCACAAAGGCAGAATATCGAAACATTTTGAAGTTAATCAATTAGCGTTCAATTAATTGAATATATATTACAAACAATTATAAAAAAAACTTTTATTATCCTTACCAGATTATATTAGCGATTTCAATTACATAAAATTTCCATATGTAATTCAGTAAAACACAAAAATACTAAAAACTAACCCCATCCTAATTTTTTATCTCATTTTAAAAAAAGGAGAGAGGTTGTTTTTGCGTGAACAGGCACTTTCAGGTCATCTGCGAACAATTTTTCATATCAAATCTTTCTAAAAATATGTGATTTGTTATTAGAGCAATAAAACTATTTCTGTGTTTAAAATGACCTTATCAAGAAGATAAAAAGTAGCTGAATATTTTAAGGAAATTAAATAGTATTCAAATGTCAAAAATACTCTCAATATGCATTTCTTATTAAAAAATTTAGTTTGGTGAAGCACTAATGTTAACTTTTTAAAAGCGAAGCTTTTCTATAATTAGGGTCGGTCCGTCCGTACGTCCGTAACGGTTAGCTTTTTATTGATAAAAAATTTAAATACATTGAGGGGATCCATCAAAAAGCCTTGTTGAGTACAGCACCCCACCCCCTTATTTAAAATAAATTAAAAATAAGTAGGTTGTTTTTTGTTTTATTTATTACTTTAGGTCAGATTGGGTTAGGTTATATTAGTAAACATAGAAGCATCGTTATAACACTACTGAATTTAAGAATAGGAAAAAACTACCCATCCCTTATTTTTAAGTTGAGATAAGCTTATGAAATAAACCTAACCACTTAAAAATATTCTTTATTCATTACTTGAGTTAGTACAAAATTAATTCCATTTTGTTTAGATGAAAGAGACTCTCACCCAGACAGAGAAAAAGCTAATGATAAGAAACTAACCCTAGAGGCAACATACAGCTAGCTGCAAGTAAATTAACAGTAATAAAGGAATACGAACCCAGTAATAGTGTCGGACTGATTATGACGTAACAAAAAAATTAGCCAATGAGAGGCCACTATGAATTTTACCATTAGTCAATAATGTCCTCTCATTGGCTAAATTTTTTTTGTTACGTCATAATCAGTCCGACACTATTACTGGGTTCAAGGAATACTTATATAATCTAAACTGGCTTTCCATGTCAATACATTCAACTGTTGTTAGCCAACTTTTGTCATAATAAACAAAATTGTAATTAAAGTATGATAATAATCCATTGGGCTAAATAAGGAAGCTCTTTATGTTTTCTGTAAAAAAATGACGTCATAATTACAAATGACTGGTAGAATGCCAGACCAGAGAAGCTTGATATAGGTGCTATTGTTTCATATTTCTATAACTAAAAAGTTATAATGAAAGTTATACATTACAATCTTCTTTTTCCCTGTGCCTAAGTACAGAATAACTTGTAATAAGTTGTTACAAGTTTTTATAACAAATATGGAAAAGTTACTTTGCTTGTAGCTACACAATTATTTTTTTCTTCAGACTTTCAGAGAGTTATTTTTCAACAGAGCTAAGGGCAACTTTCAATGTAAATAAAATAAAATTGATTTTTAACTGGCAACCCTGTTTGGTTGTTTCCGAATTTATAAAAACAAGGATAAAAACATCCATAAAAGCGAAGCACTAAAACGGTAGGACAAACGGACATTAACACTTGTATAGTGTCAGAACTGAATAATCAGAATTAAAATATTAAAGAGTCAAAGCAAAATTATAAGTAAATTTGTTGAAAAACTGCTAGAAACTTTAAAATGAACGTACGTACATTCTAGTAACGATTATAGAGTTGCTACGCTTTCTAAATCGTACCTAACTACTACAGAAATCACCATTCAAAGTTTGAAATCGATAGGACAATTCTAACATGCCTAAATAAACGAAAAAAGCTATTCGTTACAGACGTACGGACGGTCGGACGGATCGACCCTAATTATAGAAAAGCTTCGCTTTTAAAAATTGCCATACATTGCGTACCCTAACAATCTAGATTCTAGACAACATACATAAAAATGAAGCTCTGAAACGGTACGGTAGGACAAACGAACATGCAAAGTTTTAAATCGATAGGACAATTCTAACATGCCTAAATTAAAAAAGAAAGCTTTCCGTCCAAGACGTACAAACGGACGGACCGACGAGTCCGACCCTAATCATAGAAAAATTTCTCTTTTAACAATATTAATGTCAATCAGTAATGAGTATTGAATAATTTATGAAATTGTAATAAAGGTTAGTGGTAGACCTAGAAGTATACTTAAAATCCAGGAATGAAGGGATAATTAAAATATAAAAATATTCCTTAAAAAAGTTAACAACATAAACATGTATGAATTGGAGAGATAATACACATTTCAATACATGATTTAATTTAATTCTGTTTTTGGTTTATCCATTGCTCCTGATATTTATGTAGTAGTACTTGGCCTAGTTTAATAACTATCCCCCCTCCCTCCCCCTGTCTCTCCATTTCTCTCTATCTAACTCTTGCCCGTCTGTTTTCTATCATTTCTTCTGTTTTAACCACTTTCCTTTAAATCAAATATCCCTCTCTTTTTCTCTTTCTCTGTGTTTCCCAACTTTAAAATAGAATAATGGAAAGGGGAAAGAATCAATACATTACGGCTAATATTCACAATTTCATCCTCGTAGAAAAACAGGAAAACTAATAATTTAGATTAAAAAAGCAAAAACAGAAGTAAATTCCCAGGTACATCCAAATATCTAGTGGCTTAGCCAAAAATGGAGATGGATCTAAACCCCCAATAGAAATATCTGTCGAAAAATTATCATAGATTATCTAATCTTGAAACTCAATTACAATTTGGGTAAGGAAGTGTCCTAAACCCAGGGAAGATAGCATAAAACCATCACAGAATACATCTTTATATCACAACATAAACGAACAACGTTCTAATTTGTATTATCCATTTTGATATGAATCATTAAAAAAGAGAAATAAGGCTTTTAGCCAAAACTCATAAAAATTATTTAAAGATAGACATATGAAGTTGTTATTAGAAAGAAAAAAAAATAGAAAAATGAATTTATTTTTTTACTTTGTATGAGCACTGCAAGGGTTTGCTGTGTACTAATTCTTATGAAAAAAAAGAACACGGAGTTCACAAAAATATTTGTGCATAGTTGTAGTTGTAAGCAGGTACACAGGTATAGGTTATTAGCTTAACTAAGTATATTTTGTTTAAAAAGAAAACAACTAAAAGTGTCAAAATTAATCATTGTTCCTCTCTAAATCTATAACAAACCATGATATTTTAACCAAAAGGTAAGTAGGAAAGATAAATCCCACGGAAAGACAATAAAAAAGTTTCCCTGACAAGTACAATCAAGTCAATCTAGCTACATACAAAAAAAAATTTAATCAACATTTATATTTTTTTATCTCCCTTTAAATGTTCTTTCTTTGTATTTTGAAGTTTAACCATAATTGTATATTTTTGATGATTTACACACTCCGATCCCTGTAAGCCCTGTTCTGTAGTAATAATAACGAAAGTTTTAAAAATTGTTGGGTCTGCATTAATGATTTAGGATTCGGTTCAAATGACCTCGTTTTTTTATTAAAACTATTTCAAATTTTTCCAATTATTGCCTTTTCATGAAAAAAAAAGCTTTTTGCTAATTTAGATTTTAATATTATGGTTCTTTTTCTTTTTAAGTCAACTTGAGAAAACAAGGATGACAACATTCATAAGTAGCAAAGCTTAACAATTATGAATGGATATCGGGGAAGAAAATTACTATAGATTAGTGTCATACAATAAACATTAAACTTGTTAAAATAAATAAGGAAATAACGAAACCTATAAAATCACGCAACTTTTAAAATCACAAAAACTAGGAATCGATCAAGCAACCCAAATAACGGACAGATGGACAAAACAAAGTATAGATTAGATGGGAATATTTCATAGGAATCTTCACTAAAAATTGCAGTTGTCTATCTTGAAAAGGAGCCGAGAAAATCAAGTTTCCCCCAATGTGTCTCTTACGGACAGACGGACATATCAAATAATAGAGTAGCTTTGCTACTAAAAACAATGTGTATCTATGCTCTTCATTGTTCTATGAGAACCATTGAATATGATGTTTAGCATAATTTTTAAAAATGTTTCGATTGAGTCTAATTTGCTTAGTGCCTTTGTGTTTAATTCATCTTCTTTAAAATTACAACATTTTCTTGTTTTCTAGATCTTCTAACTTTAATACACTAATTAATTTATTCTTTTGATTCTCTTTCTTTTATATTATTTAACTCAATTTTGTAATTTCAGTTCTGGCCTTAGCATATATATTCTTTTGATATTAGAAAAGTTACAGGATTTCTACAGTTTGTTTTCTGTACTAATAAATTCAAACTTTTTGAGTACTGATTTAGATTAATACGAAAGACCTTGTAAAACATTTGTTTCTGTTGACAAAAATGAAGAAATCTTCATGATTTGGTTATCAAATTATCAAAGTTTGTATACTTAAGTGACTTTAATCTTTATTTGTGCTATAACAAAAGAGAAGTGGATAGGAACTGGGGAAAGAAGGAAATGGGTTGTAGGGAAAGTTTCACTTAGAATCCTAGACCCGTGTACCCTCTTTTAAAGTTTTAGACTACAAAACCATTTTGCGATCTTGTTGTTTTTTTTCAACAGCACACTAATTCAACTGTACAAAACTTAACAATTAATTTTGTCGTTCTATGCTGCAATACTTATGAAACAT
The DNA here is from genome assembly GCF_053477335.1 of Acartia tonsa. Lineage (NCBI taxonomy): Eukaryota > Metazoa > Arthropoda > Copepoda > Calanoida > Acartiidae > Acartia > Acartia tonsa. The sequence continues at coordinate 47,003,327 of NC_137260.1, forward strand.
TATTTGAAGTGGGTTTATTTCAACATGATATGGACCTCAAAGGATCTACATCAATCAAGAATATATATTTTTTCTTGAAGCTTAGAACTTACTTCTACTTGAAGGTCAATAACTAGAGCTTTTAAAAAGTGAAGCTTTTCTTTATTTAGGGTGAGTACGTCCATGCGTCCGTCCGTCCGTTACGGTTAGGTCTTTTCGTTGATATCAACATGTTGTAATTGTCATATAGATTTTAAACTTTGCATGATAATTCCTATAACAATCGGTACGATTTAGAAACTCTATACTGGTCACCAGAAAGTCAATTTAAAATCAATACAAAAACATGTAAAATATTTTTTCTTGATTTATTATCTCTTTTATTCCTTGGAAAGAAAAGGCCTAAAATGTAGGCATTGTGTAGAAAGTTGTGCTAACACTAACAAAGTGGAACTATACAGATGATGGACAAAGCGAGACAAAATTTGGTTATACAGGGTGTCTTGTTTTTAAACAAATAAAAACACTTTATTTAAAAAAATCATCAGTTTTTATTGAAATATGCTTCTGTGATTAAGAAAAGATTTCTTACTATCTAATTTTAGGTCATATTATTGTTATTAGAGGATTAAGTTTTTTTGGCCCTAATCAACCAAAAAAGTTAATATTGTGTTTTATTAATTAAAAAAAAACTAACAAATAATTAAACAAGAATTAAAATTGATTTTATAATAATATCTATTATTTTTTTGACAACTTGATCCTTACATAAAAAATAAAAGTTTGATGAAACTAATTCTAATCTCATAATCCCTGTATTGCATGTGTGTGTGTGTGTGAGTGTGTGTTTTTGCGTGTGTGTGTGTTCGCTTCATCAATTTAATCTCCTCTTTTCTATATAGAAGTTGAGCAGATAAAATGATTTTAATATTAAATTCATACTTCATATAATTAGCTGTAATAATAAGCAGTTATTTCAATTCATGGATCTAAAGGGATAAGACAATGACCGATAAATGGATGTACATCCCTAATGATGATAAACAAAATTTCCCCTTCTGTTGATTACAATTAGTGTCTGAAATGTTAGAGCACTTAACTTATTTAAAAAAAGAAAATTTATGTTTGTCTTTTCATCATAGCTGCCTTTCTGTCACTTCTATAACAAGATGCTTTTTATCAAAACTTTTACAATTTTCAAAACCTTGCAAATTTTTTTTTTTATGTGTGTGTGTGTGTTTACAAATGTGTATAATAGTGTAAACGTGCTGGGATGGAGGGAAAGATAGAAATCCGTTCACTCTTTATTCTGAAATAATAAAAACACCATATGATAATGATTTGAAAACCTTTCAGCATTCTAAAATTGGTTAAGTAACGTTAGGGGATAGATAATGGAATAACAAAATAACTTGTGAACTGAGCTGGATCTTTAAATCATTCTAGTGGTGAACCAGATCGGGGTGAGCCAACTTCCCACCAATGAGAGCACAGCATTTTATGAAATACCGCACTGTGATTGGCTGAAATTCGGCTCACCCCGATCTGGCTCACCACTAAAATGGTTTAAAGATCCAGCTCTGGTAAATTTGTAGATTTTTTTGCATAAAGAGAGAAAATTCCTTTATCCTTGATGCGTAGGATTTATATAAAATTCCGGATGTGCATTCCTCTCAAAGCAAACGATGACACCTTCAAATATAACATTAACTGCCACATTTTTTAAAAAATTCTACAGCTTAAAAAGTATTTTTTTAAGTAAGGCAAAAGTTATTATGTACAATGTACATTTTTCTATTTTAAAAGTAATTAATCTTTTTATTTTCATATTTATGTATCAAGAAATATATTGTACTAATCTTGAAAGTTAATATACCAAATATTAATTGTGTTTAATTTGTTTCATTGAAATAAATTTTAAAAAGAAAACCATTCTTTAAAAATCCAGGGCGTAAATATTATTCCTCTTTTCTTCGATATTTTAAAATATGATAAATGAAAAGATGTAATAATTATATTTTTTAATACACAAATAATATTTTAAGCTGTCTAAAAATACTTAATGCAATCTTGTTAAAACAAGACAGACCTAGACCTTAACATATAAAAGTACTGAAATAAAACTCCAATTATTTGAAGATTAAGAATTTGTAGTATATTGTACTTGCTTACATGTTAGTGTACGTACACCTTGAACTTAACAAAGCGTTTGATTCATTAAAAATGATATGATTTCATTTTACAAATTGAACATAAGAAGCATATATATTCAGAGGCAGCAAAACCTTTAATATGCATAATTTTAAAGCTATTCTTTCAAGACATATGTGGAAACTAACAGATAAACTAATACATAATAATAGAGAAGCTATGCAATCAAAATAATTTCAATATTTCAGGGACTTATATTACAAAATAAATATGCTATATATTAAAACTATGGTATTAGGTAAAAATTTCACTAAAGCAAAACCTTGAACTAAATGTTAAAGCTAACAACAGGAAAAATAAAATTTGACAAATTGCAAAATTTTCCACATTTGCTTCACAATAAAGTGAAAGCCAGAGTTGAAAAGAGTCAGGAATTTGAATGGACAATTGCAAAAAATAGATATTTGGCTTGTCGAAAACATAAAAAGTTAGGGTATTGTCGATTTCGTTACATCGCCTCTTAAGGGGCGTTTCGTCGAATTTTCAAAGTACCTTTTAGAGGTTATTTATTGTTAGGTTAGGTAAATGTTAATGATTGTCCTGGGTTAGGCAATTGGCCCCGCAGGTTTAAGTCCCCAGCAGAGTCTAGAAATACTGTGAGAAATTAAAAACATGGCCATAAGTAAAGAAAGAAAATAAACATAATATCTTTAATTTAATTGTTGTATTTTACCGAGTTGATTGCTAAGAATATAAACTCTGTTTCCTCAAAGGGTTAATAAATTTAAAGTAAACACAGTCCATAATCCTCCTCTTTTACCTAATTAGTCTTTCGTAGTCCTAACTTTTGAGTCCTTATGGAATTTATTTGACAATAATACACTTTTACAGCACAATAAGTCTAATTATACTTTTATTTTACACAGTCATGTGCATATACATAAAAGACTTAGCATTCTTATTTGAAATCTTGTAACTGTTCCTGGTTGATTTTAAAGATAGATATCTTTTTATGTTAATTTGGCTAAACCGTGCAAAAAAGCTACTAAACCCTGCGTCTTTCAAAGGCATGTATATGTAATGCATTCTTCCGTTTTTGCTCCTATTATTTCTTCCCAATATTGCAACCTCATATTTAACTAAGTTTGGCTTAGAATACAATGAAGTTTATAAGGAAAACTCAATCGGTTGGTATTTATCGAAATCTTAATTTTTTGACAAAAAAAACTTACCTACTACTTTAACTCATAGGATTATTGCCATGTAATCCCAAAACCAATTGCTTTAAATCTCATTTTTCCCGACTCATTGTTGTCTCCAGCCTTTAATTTCAAATCTCATCACTTTTGCTACTCTGGGTTATGATTTGACATACCATCCAGTCCTTCAAAACTATTGAGATGAAATATATCAGGGATATAAAGGTATAAGAGATGGCCGATAGATTTATGTGTATCCCCAATGATGATCGACAAAATTACCCCTTCTGTGGATTACAATCAATGGTTAAAAGTTTGAAAATTTAACTTAAGGATGCAACCAATCAAATATAAAAGAAGTTCCCAAAGTTATTATGACAACGAATAAGAAAACGATATTATAAAAGTTTGGGGACTTGTGTAATAAACAGTCCAATGTCCCCTCCCTCCCTGGTAATGTATATACTATTTTTGTTACATAATATGTAATATCTCAGGTGGTACTAATCTTTATTTTCCCTGCTACATAATGTCTCTTAACAAACTTATTTTAACAGTTGCGAGCTTTAACTTGCAACTAATGTCTTAACTCTAGTTTTGTGGGACTTTAAACAATCTTTATTCATTGGGTAGGGGGGAAGAGGGTTAAATTGTCCCCCTCCACCTCCTCCGGCTATATCGCAAACTATATGAAACTATGATAAATCCTAAATGGAGTAACATGATCTGTGTCCGTCTGTATGATTGTGTATAATAAAGTATCTCTCTAACCACTGAACCGATATTGTTGTCCTTTCCAGTGTAGCTTCTAATAGTTCCTCAAAAGGTTTATAGCTATTTTTGGGTAGGGTACCACCACCCTTCCAAAAGAAGTCACTCCTAGAAAATATAACCCTTACAAAAAACAAAAATTGAAAGGACCCCAAGAGGCCTCTCGGGGCGTAGCTGCTATTACATGAAAAAAAAGTAATCATAATCAAATGACACTAAAATAGAATTGAATGTTGTGATAAAATATTTTGTAACATTAAAACAAAATTTAAGGTTAAGAATTATATAGAACTATTAAAAAAAATAGTTTTTTTCCTAACTGTACAGCATTATACAAAATACGAGTATAATAAATTACAAGGCATAAATTATATGATACATAAATATATTTACATAGATTATTTATTAATATTTCTCATGACACTTAAGCATGTTTTTATAATTAATTAATAGACAATCACCTCAAGGTATTCTTTCTACAATAGCATTTTATGACTCATATATGCATTATGCATGGTTGTTTGAACTTGTAATTAAATAAAGAATACTTATTCTTTGATGGATTTAAAATTTAAAAAAACTAAGATGCTTCATAATTATCAGAACGATCTAAAAAATATTAATCTTTATCTTTTTTTGTCTGTAGCGAAGGATTTCACTAACCGCTGAATTGAAGCTTCTTATAGGAAGGTTTTTAACGATTTTGGGAGAGGGTAAATAAAAGATGACCTTCCCCCCTGCAAATAAAATTTATTAAGTTTAAAATAAAAATTTGATAACAATGCAACAAGGTGTGTTATTTTAATTTAATCTTAAAAAATCATTGAATGTAGCAACAGATAGAGACATTACCAACACTTGAAGAGGCACTTGAAATTTTGTTGTTACCGACATTACCGACAGAACGACAGACAGACAAACCAACGAGTTGGAATAAATTTTGTTTGATTACATAATATCATTTGATAATTAAATTGACCCAGTTAACAAGCTGATTATCTCCAATCTCAAATACAAGAATAAACATCTTATATAAGAGAAAATACATAATATTGTAATTTTTATAATTGGTTACATCTAATGTCTTAATCGGTTGTTGTAATACATAATTCTTTAATTTAATTTTAAATATTTTAAAATGTTTAGCGGACAAATAATTAAAAAAAACACCAAAGAAATGTAATTTTCATAAATTTTAAAAAAATATTTAGATTACTAAAAAAACACTAATAATAATATGGATAATTAAAATTCAGGTAGAAGATATAACTGTGGATAATTTTGACACTTGAGCTGACTGGACTATTCTGTAACTAGGGAGACAGATAGATATACACTCACTTTAATTTATTTTGGAATGTATGGATAGGAAGAGATAGAGAAAGGAAAGAGAATAAGAGAGAAGGAGAGAGAGAGGAAGTAAGTCATAACGCTATAGCAGGACATAGAGAGAAAGAATGACAGAGAGAGAGAGGGGGAATGAGAAAGAGATAGGTTTAGGAGTAGAGTCGCAGGGAATGGTTTAAACCAGACCATACGAAATTCCGTAGTCTAAAGAAAGGAAAAGGCATACTGAACATTTTAGAGAACGGAGTTTAAGAGGGGTAATAAAGGGAGGGGGGGGGGTCTATGTAAGAGATAGATAAATAGAGAGTAATAGAGAGTGAAGCATATTGAAGAGAGCGTAAAGTTAGAGAAACAGAGGTGAAAACTCGACTCCCAGAGTCAAAAAATAACTTGTAGGAGATGGTTGAACAACGGAGTAAAGTGTTTCGGAAGGAGAGAGAGAGAGAGAGAGAGAGAGAGAGAGAGAGAGAGGTAGAATATTGTTTCAAGTGGAAAGGTGGAAATAGAAAGCATAGCGGTTCTATGCCACTTACCCATCCTTGCCATTTTGTGTAAGAATATGTGTGTCTGTGTATATTGTGTGTGTGTGTGTAAGTATGTGTGTAAAGGCGTGTAGTTGAACATATTGGTTGCCTTGACTTTTTATTCTCGCATGTTTATAAATATAGATTACCCAGACAGAATATATTGCTCTGCTCACAGATGAGCAGGATAAGGAAAGAAAGATAGAAATTTATATTAAAAACAAGGATCAGTGGCGTGCGAACCGAAGGGGGCATTTGGGGCAATCGCCCCCCCCCCCCTAGTGACCAAAACGCCCCAAAGTTTTCCATATTTCTAAGAGATTTTTATATCTGTAGATGAAAAATAATGTAAATGAATAAAGTATTTTTTTTTATTTTTTACATAGTTCTTTATATCTTTGGTTTTTATGGTAAAATAAATTTTTGTGGATTATAATATTTAAAAAAAATAAAATTTCTCGCTGTTTCGAGCATCCAGTATGTAATTTACTTTGACTGTCATCACACAACATACAGGAAAAAGGATTTGTGACTTTTTCTACCTAAAATATATATTTATTTCAACAGATGCTCTTTAAATCTACTTTTCATGTCTGTATTCTTATTAATGATTTTTGTGCTTTGCTACTTAAAGATGTTGTCATCCTTGTCATACAATAAAGAAAAATTTAAAATCAGTTTTACATATTAGGTTAATTTTTGGTAAATTATTGCCAAAATGAGTGTTTTTATCTCCCCCCCCAAAAAATTTTTTAATGGGGTATTCATCCTTCCTGCTGAATTTTTTATAACATCCCCTTCCACCCATAAAAAATGTTTTGTGGTGGGGGGGGGGGGGGTAAGGTTAAATTATCTTCTGTACTTTTTTTTCGAAGATGCTTTCTAGCTCCCTTCCCTTCGATCATTGCAGGGTGGGGAGAGGGGATGGGGGAGAAGAGATGGGGGGGGGGAATAGGGATGGGGGAAGGAATGGGGAAGAAGGGATAAGGACTAGAAGGCCCATAATCAAATAATCCCACCCCTTAAAACGCCCTTATTTGCTTTAGGGGGGGCAAAATTTTACAAAATCTTCAAAATGCCCCCCTAGACAAAGTGCTTCGCACGCCACTGACAAGGATGTCAATATCCTGAAGTAGCGAAGTAAGACAAATCAGAAGGTCAAACAAACGAACATTTACAAATATAGAGTAACAGGGCATTGATATTTTTTTTGTAATTTTGAACAACAATTCAGAATGAATCCATCCCAAAGTATTTAAACACAGGATATTTGATGCGGAGATAATTACATTTCAGACTTCAGTAGTGATGCTTCTCTTATAAAGATCAATCAACAGATGAAAATTCCAAGAAATGGATTTGATTATAGATATAATCAAATCCATTTCAACACTAAAAGTGCATTCTCTTTTAGAAGTAAAACTTTTTTTAATTTGTATTTTATTGATAAAACTAAATATTAATAAGCAATGTAAACAAAGTGGACTATACTACAAATATTACAAATAGTTTTTAAACTACAATTTTGCCTCAATTAAAGATATTTAAACACATTGCTTTCAAAATTCAAATTCTTTATTACTTATATTTTGACAACAATCTTTCAAAATTTTTTTTTTAAATTACATGCAAATTTTTACTTCTATGCAAAATTTTTACCTTTGTATTAAAATAAATTATTCAAGTATTTGATACAGTTAAATGAAATGTATAAAAAAAACTATTCATCTTATTTGTAAATTCTTGGCTACAGTAATAGATTTGTTAATGATAGAATTAGTTATTGATCACTAGGTACCATTTTCAAAAAAGAAAAACCTTACAAATGCACAAACTACTTATTTTTTATTTCTCCTTTATTGCAACTTATAATATTACAATTTTATATTAAGCAGATTTCATAATATTGTGCATTTTATTCTTACATCTATAAATTACTCAAATATCTTTTTTTTTCAGGAAATTTTCTACTAGCTCTTATTTTCCTAAATATACTTTTGAGAAAACATTTTTACCTAGTAAATTATGAATAATATATGTAACAATAATTACCATGATATAATTTGTTTTTGTGTAACCTATGTTATGTGATTATTTAATTAAGATTGCCTTCAAAACCAAATTGAACACCCAACCTGCAACCATCAACCAATAACAAGAAGCTATGAAGAATTCAAGAAGACTAGTATTTGTCATTTTGTTTGATTGTGCATCGCGAATTTGTAAAATAACTTTTCAATTAACTGCAACCTTTTTGTACAACAACTACCCTGTTTAAAATTCAGAAAATTAGAATTGTATCAATCAAGGCCAACAATTTTTTTTATTTTTGTTATATACCCCACTCGAATACTTGCAAAAAGATGTATACTTCTAATTGAAGTGTAACAAATTACTTAATTAGTAATTTGAAAATAAAACAGTCGCTAATTGAGGCTGTAAGCAAGAAACTTAACAGTCACTCCTGTGACTGGCTGTTGGTAATGCCCTTCTTTGAGGGGGGGTACTTGTTGCAAATTATACATACAACATTAAGATTGATGGCCTTTGCATAGTTCTACTCTTGTTACATTTGTACTTAATCTTGCCAAGCTGCCTGCCTTAATGGCAATGTAAGACCTTGCTAACTTATCTAGGCACATACAAGCAGTCGCGCTCTGCACGTCCTACTTTGTACAACCATTCTTACTATATTTCTGTATAGCATAACAATGCATTGTGACACTCAAATTAATAAATCATAAATTAAAAGAGCGTTGAAATTCCTAAAGTTACATTAAATATTTCTTTTAGTTAATTGGTCATAAAAAGGTAATAAATAAAAAAGAAAGAGTAAGGATGAAAATTTTTAAAATCACGAAACCTTTATAAATATATAAACATGCAATATAACCGACAGAGAATCTTTACCAAAAAATGTTTCAGGCAGAAATGTCGGACATATAAAATTATAGAGTAGCTTCCCTAATTAAAATTACTGTGGAATTTTTATAAAAAAAAAGAAGCCTAATACTAAAATCATATTTAGAATATTAGCTTTCTGTTAAAATATGACTCATACACACAAAGAATCTATATGCATCATATTAATGGTAACTATTGTTTATTGGAAATATATTTCATGAAAGGAAACTTTACTTTAAATTAGATCGGTCCTTTCGTACGTCCATAAAGGATAGTCTGAAAGTTTATAAGAGCATTAGGTTTTTTTTTTAAAAGCTGCACTCTTTAATCGTTACCAGAAAGATCGACAGTCTATTTAAAACATTTTGACTTTTTGACAACAATTTGTATATGATATAATTATTCTGTTCATTTGCTTGAAGTAATGATTTCAGGACGATTTTGAGCGAAGCTTCTCTAAAATCGAGTCTAAAAATGTTAATGAATGTTCATAATGCGCATCATTTTGAAAAGTAATTTTAGGACAAAGGGAGAGGTCATTTTCTAGTAAATCCCGTAAAGGTGTGTGTTATAAGGCCTAAAAATAGTAGTAGAACGATAAGGTGCTCTAGATATATGTATTCCCTATTGAATAGAACAATAGGGAAATTTTTTTTTTTTTTTGATAACCGTACCTGGATTATCTAAAAAAAATACGAAATTTCTATCAAACGCTTTGTTTGGCTCAAACTGACAAAAATTAAAAAAATATATAATTATAATAATAATGTTTTCTATAGGTACAAGGTAAAAGTTAAGAACAATCAATACCATTAAACAAAGGAAGAAGTCATTCTTTACAGGTTGATTTGTTATAATTATATTTTTTTTTTATTTGTGTCAGTTTGAGCCAAACAAAGCGTTTGATAGAAATTTCAGATATTCCAGGTACGGTTATCAAAAAAAAAAAAAAAATTTCTTCCCTATTGTTCTATTCAATAGGAAATACAAATATATAGAGCACCTTATCGTTCTACTACTATTTTTAGGCCTTATAACACACACCTTTACGGGATTTACTAGAAAATGACCTCTCCCTTTGTATTTTTTTCTTTTTTGAAGTAGTCTTAAATATCAAATGCTTTGTTACTCGTTTTGTTGGTTTGTCGGACCATCTGAGTTTGCAGGTTTACTTGAATGGATGTTATCGTTCTTGTTATTTTAAACTACTAGGTTTGGTGATAAATAAAAACAGTGAGAAACAATGTATAAGAAAATATATTTAAATATATTTAATACATACATACAGTTTATTTATATATCAACCTATATCACAGCTTACATATTTACAAAATATTATTACTGTAACAACTTTAAATATTTAAGATTAAAAACAATGATTAAAAAATTTCATTTTAAACTTAAAGAATAAAATTCATAATTTATTAATAATGATATCATATGTATACTAATACATAGATTATAATACTAAAAATATAGCTCTTTTTTAATAAATAAGCTTATATGACAATTAATATCTAAGCTTCTTAATACTTATCCTCCGGTCGAAATCGCCAAAATATTGAAAATTATGTTGCTGAATCAACGAGCCACCACTTTAAAGATCTAACAATTCGCAGCCTGGCCGTAATAAAAATGTGCAACTGCCAATCCCTTTTCGTTACAACAGGAAAAGAATTTTCAAAAAAAGTTTGAAGATTAAGCAAATCTTTATTTTCCTTCTTGAACGTAGTAATTGCAATATTTTTCTTTACTTGACAGCAAAATTAATTGGTTGAAAAACTACGCAAACCATAAAAAATTATGTCATTATCATTTCCGTGCTGTGTAATTTGGAAATAATGCATCTTCTTTACATAAAGAGAAATAGATAATTAATTATTAAATTGAAATTAAACATGTATTTTGTTTGTTTGTAGATGGTTTTTTAAATTATTTTTTAAAACAAAGGTTTAGGCACACATTAACATTGCATGATTAAAACCTATGAATATCTGTAAATTTCCTTTTGTCTGATTCACTCAGTAGTTTCTTTAAGTCAGTAACTTACATGAGTTTTAAATTTAAATTTTGATATTTATATTTTTGTTGGTTGTTTCCATCTGTTTGAAGATTTTCAAGATATAAAAGGAAATGTTCCATTATTGAATGGTTTAGAGTTGAGATTATAAAAGATCTATTGTTGAATATTATTCTTTCAACTTTTGGTACTTTTATTCATTAATTAACCCCCAAAACATCCACCCTTCTTTATTTTTAATAAGATAATTTTTACTCCACGCGGAATGCTTTTACCTTGCAGAAGAAAACAAGATGACATTGAAAGTCTTAACCTTATTTGAACTCTACTTTTGGGAAGAATCTCTCTTAGTAAATTACAATCCTCTTTAGCTTAGCATCAAACTAATACAATTCTATTTACATCAAAGTCATGTAATTTTCTACACAAATAGAATGGATGATTAAAACATAGGATTGTGTATTAAAAGAACGGAAACGACAAGGCTGGGTAAACTAATTTTTTAAACTGCGGCGCTAGTGTTAAGCAATTTCCCCCCATAATTTTTCTATAATTTGTTTGGATCCAATATTTTTAAAAATCTTTTATTCACTACAATTGAACATGATTGTCCTTTTATTTATTTTCTGACTTTAAATACCCAACCCAATCCTTGATAGAACAGGTAGTTGTTGAGTAGTTTAGTGCACTTAACACTTTAATTCAAAGGGTAAGAGCAAATTCAAGTATCTACAAGCTTAGGCATAAAATGCATAAATATAAATTAGATTACATAAAAATAAACTTTTATTACTAGAGAGATAATAAGCTCAAGAGCAATATGAACCAAAAATGGATATTAATAATTATGAACGAGAGGTTATTGTAAACTTATTTAGATATTGTAAGGTTTCAAATTGTATGTTGTCAAATGCTTTACTTTAGTCTAAAGTACACTAATTATCAAGATTTCTATAAAATACCAATATTATAAAAGATAAAATTGTAGCGAAAGGCAAATCTCGTTCTAAATAACTTACTTAAGTTTTTATTTTTTATTTAAGATTATATAATAAAACAATCTTGTAAAAGGTTTTCTTTTGCATTATAATACTTGAAAATTTAGCTAGCAAATGCTATCATATATTTTCTAAAAATATTTTGTTTGATAATTGACTAAGAGTAAGAAGTTACTGCATATCAAAAATAGTTTAGCTTCCACTGGTAAAGACTTGATTGTTATTTTGTGACAAAATCACTGGAGTATTGTCATACTGGATCATCTTGAATAGATATCTCCGACTTGCATACCGAAGCATTGGTTGATGAAAAAATCGATGAGGTTGTGGTGTAAATGCTTGCGATAGTGACTGATACCATGGTCCTAAAAAAAAAAAATATTAGTTTTCATGAAAAATTATCCCCTTTTGATACTGTTATAATTATAAGTTGTTTGTCCCTGCATGATATAAAGGGAATAGTATTTTTTTCTTCAATATTGCATAAAGTTGTGAGTAAGATTTCAGTCAAATGTGCTTATTAGGTCGAACTGTTTTTAAATATGCACTTAATTATACTATGCGTTTGGTCAACATTAAGAACAGTTAGACTTAATAAGCGCATTTGACTGGAGCTTGCTAAAGCTACTATCATTTTACCTCACTGCTTTTTGTTTTGTTAACGGCTTATTTATTTTGAACGAATATAACTCAAAACTGAAATCATTCTTTTAATTTCAATCTTTTAAGATTTTTTTGGTAACAGTGAGTGTTAGATAAGAAAATCCAAGTATTTCTGACTTCACCAAATAAAATTTATATTTGCATTTCTATAAAAATCTAAAAATAATTATTTAAATATCCATTATAAAAGGATGATATCAGATTTTAGCAAAATTGACGTGATGTATTCTATTCAGGGAGTAAGGGAGGGGACAATGGGCAGTTAATTCAATTTTATAGTTGTGACCCTTCAAGGTTGAAAACCCAGATATTTCCAGATAAAACAAGTATTTGCAATATAGCAACCTTTAGTGGAAATTTTTGACTTTTAGAATTGTTTTTTATTCAAATGCACCATCCTTAAACTGATGCTTTACTACAAGCCTTTGATTCTTGGAGATCAAAACCCTTGTTTACAATTCATTTCCATAATTGTTATTATTTGACCTTCGGAAAATTAAGGTAAGATACCATTTTACTTTTACAACATCTTTTACCCAAATTTTTTTATTGTATTTATTAAAAAGCTTAGACATGAAAAGCCTTTAAATAATTATATTACAAAACTTACTAAAACAATTACCTTCCTACAGAACTTTTAACTCAAGTTATTTCATTTAACGAAATAAAAATGAGATACCTTGCGTCAAAATTTCATACTACATAAATAAAATAGTTGAGAACATAAGTACATCTTAATTTTAAAGATCTTAAGGTTTAAGTAACATATCTTAGGATAACTGGTAGCTGCGCTCCTAGCATCCAGGACAGAAAAATAAAATAACACCATCTTTAGATTTTAATGATAAACAAACCTTAAACAACTCAGGACTTCGTGAATTTTTCCTAAAATTTTGAAATTAATCGGATCATTAATTACAGAAATATTAAGCTAAAGACAAAAAAGTTTTGCCTTTACATTAAATCAATAAGAAACATCTAACATGTCTAAAGTAACGAAAAGAGCTAACCGTTACGGACGTACAAATGTGCGGGACCTAATTATAGGAAGGCTTTGCTCATAATAACTAATAATCTTATTATAATTTCTTTCTACAACGCACTAATCGGAATGAATTAACATTAAACAAGAATTAGATATAAAAAATGTAATGATTCAATTTACAAAATAATTTACAAAATCAAAATATTCTGTCTGCTTGTTATTGTTTATCTTTTTGTTGACGCGCTAGTTTGCCGCGAGATTATGCATGATTTTGCGTGACGTCATTCATAATTGGTCCCCAAGATTGGTTAGAAACTGCTAAATTCTTGCATGTTCCCTTTAAGCCAGTCCCCAAAGTCTGAGACTCCTAAAAATTGAATATTCGATCCATTGTCCCCTCCCTTACTCCCTGATTCTATTTCAAATAATTTTGATGAACAATTTTTAATGTCTAAATTTGATGCCTGAGAACGGTAACACGTACATGTAAGAATCCTTTGCAAATCTCTATATAAATTTCAAAGCCCTTTGTTTTTACAAATCGGGTAATTTTTTTTTTGCATATCATACCCAAAGCTTGAGTTTTTATCCCGCGTAACCCCCCCCCCCCCCATTCAAATTAATACTTATAAAGGTTTTTCAGTTTAATAATGTTGCTGCGCTTCTTATAGATAATATTGATCTTTTTTATTATCATTATAACAATAGACAAACAGTGTATTTCAAGAACTCACCTGGGAAAACATTGTTAGGTGTTTTTGTTTAAACTTTTTAAATGCACCAGTAAACCGACCCCTTTTTATATTCCGTTTCGAAAATAACATACATCAAGCTTCGGCAGGGGGCTCTGACACTGCGGTGCCCTATCCCTAAGGGTTTCTTTTTATTGCGCAACTCTTTTTATCCATAAGATGCCCTTTAAAAGTATCAAAGGTAAATTTCATTTCATTAAAGTTGGTCTGTTGTCCATATGGAATACTAGGGAAACCGCCGATTTAAATACATTTCAAAAAAGATTATTTTGATATAATGTATTTTCTCGTATTCATTTGAATCCGGTGGATAGGAACCGGTTCTCATGAATACGAAAAAACTATGTCTAGCATCGTATTATATCCAGTTTTCTACGAATATAGAAATGTACAATCATAAGATTAAAACTAGTTTTTTTAGCCGGTGCCTTCGGCACCATGGGGCTAAAAAAACTAGTTTTAATCTTATGATTGTACATTCTATATCCGCGGAAAGCCGTTTATAATACGATACGAGAAATAACTATTCTAGTATGGCTTCGAAACCAATTAATATCCCCTTGGAAGGAACCGGTTCTAAGTCATACTGAAAAATTATGTATCATACTGTTTTATATCCAGTTTTCTATGAAAATGAAAATGTACAATCGCAATATTAAAACCTGTTTTGTTCTTCGGCATCTCGGTCCTAACAAAACTGGTTTTAATCTTATAATTGTACATTTTTATATTCGCGGAAAGCTGTTTATGATACGATGCAATAAATAACTTTACCTGATCAGGATAAGACTGTTGTCTAAAAATGATATCCCTTTCCTCCAGCGCGGCAGCTAGCATCATACTTTGCTGGTAGTGGACATTATCGTCGTGAGTACCATGCATTACCATGTACTGCTTACCCCTGAAAATTTATATTTTATGTAAGTCTTGTAATGTACTGAAACAAATTATATATTTTTTATAATAGATCATAATCTTTTGTTTTAAAACACTCATTTAACTCCTACTCCTTTGCCGAGAAACTTATGGGAAATGGACAAGGACTTTAAATAGATTGTACGCCCCTAACCAAAGAAAAAAAAATTACTGCTTCTGTAAAAAAAGGATAGTTTTAACAATGAACAAAGCCACTCGAGATTTAATGAAGTTTTAAACCAATTATTGATAGGGCGTTATTGTATACAATTTTTGTTTCCTGACTTTTGGTAATTTACAGTCCAATGTCGTTTGTAGATTTTTACCTAAGATGCTAAATTACCTTAAATTTTCAATTCTACTTAAAGGTGAGCTTTGTTCATATCCTTCCTTGTTATCTTCTAATGTTGACATGTATCTTTCTGTATAGTAGGTATCATACAACTCCCACCTGAAAAATATGAATCAAACAGAGAAGAAAAAAAACTTTTTACTTATACTTGTTGCTTTGTCTCTAGCATCTAGGGAAGCGCAGTTAAGGTCATAAAAATAGCATAGAACAACCTAAAGACTTTTATTATGCTTCCCTGAAAAGTGCAACCAAAACAGACCGGTATTTTTAAAGAGTTTAAGCTACTACTATGAATTATAATGTTTCAAAATAATAATCTTAATAAAGACATTTGGATGTGTATTACATTTCTTTCACCCCAAGACAATGAAAAAACGGACAACAGAAAGTGATTCCATAGGCATGTCAGATCCAAAATATAACAAAAAGAATTTACCTGACGACCGGCGCAACACTGGTGCCACACTTGAACACATTGTTCACATCCTGAGTAAGAGCAGACAAGGACAGGAAGCCTCCATATGACCAGCCCCAGATACCTAATTATAAATATTATTAATATCCTTTGTCAGACCAGACAAGGATAGGAAGCCTCCATATGACCAGCCCCAGATACCTAATTATATATATTATTAATATCCTGGGTCAGACCAGACAAGGACAGGAAACCTCCATATGACCAGCCCCAGATACCTAATTATAAATATTATTAACATCCTGGGTCAGAGCAGACAAGGATAGGAAGCCTCCATATGACCAGCCCCAGATACCTAATTATTTGTATATATTATTAATATCCTTGGTAAGACCAGAAAAGGATAGGAAGCCTCCATATGACCTGCCCCAGATACCTATGTAGGCAAAACAGATTATTTTTGTCATGAGCAGGGCTCGGCAGCCGCACCTCAGCCGCGCATTTACCTAAAATTTGAACCTGTTAGTGTGAAGAAAAAAAATAGATGGATTGTCTGTCTAGGAACAGGTTTAGACATCCAGCTGAATTTTAAAATTATAAAGTGACAATTTAGAAGAGCCGCACACGAGGCTGCCTATTTCTGGTCAAAAGCGTCTAAAAATTGAAATCTTCATAAATACTTTATTCAGGAAACAGTATTAAAAATGCTAGATAAGAAGCAGCTTATACTGCCTAATAAAAAATGACGTCATACAATACAAATAGGCCAATGTACATTTTCCCATTGGTCAATTACAATGAATACCGGTCTATCATTGGTCATTTGTATTGTATGCTGTCATTTTTAAAGATTTAGACTTAGTTTTACATTTTAGTTGTAAAAGACTAAACGAATGTTTATTACCTGTTTTATTTCTATCAATATAAGAAAGATTATCTTGCATATATTTAGTGACATGAATAGTATCTGTAACTTCCAGGGATCCAAGTTTACGATAGATGGCGTGTCTCCAATCATCTCCCTGAATAAATCAAGGGTAATTAGCGTTTTTGTAAATTTAAATATGTACGAGTCATTTAAAATTTTGTATTTTCGTTGATATAATAATATTAAGTAAATATGGGTTTCATAGCTTTAAAACTTTAAAATTTTAACTGTTTATATTTGTTGAAATATCTGGTTTATATTATTTGTGGTTTTAAATTTAGAAATAAAGGTGTTTTATTTTTTTTTCTTGAATTGTCCTTATTCACTAGCAGCTGCACAACTAAGGGCTCTGTAAAGGAAAAGGAAAGAAAGGCCTAAAAAAAAGCGTGAAACCATCCTAAGAATGGAATCTAAAAAATTGCCCTAAACAATCCCAGGACCTATGTGAAGTTTTTTAACGAACAAAAAGGCCATCCGTTGAGAAGTTATCTAAATTCTATGCTACATAAAATAACTTACTACTTTATATAACAGAATGTCTTGTTTATTCATACCTGAAATCCTGAGCCTCTAGGGTCAATCTTAGCATAAACAACATCGTATGCAGAGGCCATGTATGCACCAAACTCGTAGCCTGCCCACTGTTTGTCGACAGCCTGGAATCCTGGTCCCCCGTACATGTCAACTATGAGCGGGTACTTGCGTCCAGAGGACACAGACAAAGAGGCTGGCAGATATAGGAATACCTAAAAAATGTTTTTTTTTTATAAATTTTAAAACAAATTTTCTGAATATTACATAAAAAGGGAAAGTTTTCCTCAAAATGATTAGAATCTCCTCTTTCTATTTTGAAATAAAATGAAGTTAAGGGATGGGGTGTAGTTTTCGTGTTATATTATTTTACCTTTGTGTTCAGGTAAGCCACGAAGTGTTTACTCATAAATGAAAAATAAACCTTTTTTTTCTCTCCAAATAATGGAGAGGGGTTGGTGTGTTATGCTCAGTTAAACACTTCGAGGAAAGACGGCAAGAAACGGAAAACAGAACCACACATTTATGTTACTCTAAAGAAAATGATTACTATTTCTGTATTTGTTAGAACAGTGTTACTCTTATATAATGCATCAAGTTCAA
Source organism: Acartia tonsa (assembly GCF_053477335.1). Lineage (NCBI taxonomy): Eukaryota > Metazoa > Arthropoda > Copepoda > Calanoida > Acartiidae > Acartia > Acartia tonsa. Next base: position 47,021,364 of record NC_137260.1, read on the forward strand.
GTTTAATAGAATTAGGATAGAAAGGGCGAAATAAAATTTATATTGCATTTTCAAATGGAGTATTTTGAATAAGGTTAGAAATTAGATATAGAGTAATATATGTCTTAATTCTAAAATGTATAAAATATAACAAGAATAACTTAGTTCTTTAAATTACAGCTAAATTGATTTTTAAACTGAAAACTAGATTTTAAAAAAATTAATAGGCAATATGCAAGTGTATGCATGGTATAACACTCTTATTTTTCAACTTTTAAATAAACGAGCATTTCTTTTAAAAATAATTCTTTTGAGGAATGCATCTTTTATGATCATGGATACAAGAAAAGTCAATAGGAGGTAAAAAAAATCTTTCCTTTGATAAATGTAAGGATAACACTAATTATAAGTTTAGAATATTGAACGTATGTTTTGTTAATCTTCCCCTTGTCCGTCCCTTTTTCCCTGGCTTATGATACACTTGACAGAAGTGCATTAAAAGAATATATATTTATATTTAGTGTTATAAATTTAATTTATCTTTAAAAAGGAAATTTGAATTTTTTATCACATTTCATCATCCTTTTAAAAAGAGACTTCTTGTTTGTTTATCTTTTCGTAGTTGCACTGAAACTTCTCGCTAACCTCCCGAAATGTGTAGTATCCTTATTTAAAACTTCCTATAGGTCCCTGACAGGTTTTCAACTATTTTGTGGAAGGATGTCTCCACCCTCCCAAGTAAAATCGACCCTAGAAAAAATTGCCCGATCTAATTTATTTTACTTTTTTATTGCATACAAACCTTGGCTGTTTGGTCTGAGTTAGGAACAGGAACCTCCAGGAATTCCTTCCTGGGACTATTAATCAAGCTGTATCTATTCTCCAGTCTCATATTATCATACCACAGAGACATTACTCTGTTGGTGGGGGTGTGCTGTAGACAGCCATATGGGATACCAGGACCTAAAATATAAACAAATAGCAATTATGTATTCTTGTATATATCATTAAAGTTTTTCATACATCAAAGGTAGTATAACTTTTTATTACAATCCAAACAGGAATAGTTTCTATGGACAAAAATGGTTTTAACATTGGCAAAGACAAATGTAGAAATGGATATAGGATATTGACAGGGGAAAATTTGTCGCCATTTTAGCTTGCTAATATTGACCTTATTTATTGGTCAGTTCGTTCATCCAGTAGAAGGGGAGTAGATGGGGAAAATGGGGTGGATGGAAGATGACATAATAGGTTTCATGGAATTTGTCCAAAATAAAATTTAGGTTTAATCATTTTCTTTTAACTTTTCGCGGACAAATATATATAAAACTATTTCATAAACATGCATATTGTTTTTGTACCTTTGCAATCCATGATGTAGTAGCTGCCCTTCTTGCTCATCTTAACATCAACATACTCGCAGTCAGGCCTGTGCTTCAGCTCCTGCATCATCTTCTTGTGGTGACAGGTCAGGCAGTCGGGCTCTGGTTGCCCAAGTTCAAGTCTATACAAGATTAGTTCTTATTTATAAATTTTGTTTTAATTTAAGAATATAAACTTCTATGTGTTGTGTTAACAGATATAAAAATCCAGTATGTTGAAAAGTTTTAGAAGTGAAAACTGCTAAGATACGCTAAATTGCATACTGGACAAACTTACACCTTATTACATTGATACATAAACATTCTACTAAATTATTATAGAATGACTGATAATTTTGTTCAATCATGATAGCCATTGAAAAAAAAATCATAGAAAAAGATAATAAGACGATTTACAAAAATCTTTTTTGAGACCATTCCTTAAAAAACACAAAACATTAACGGACATAAATGGTTAACTTACTGGATTATTTTGAGGGGCTAATAATGTAATGAATTTTTCAAATATGACGTTATTTGGGACACTTTGGCCAAAAGAATTTAAATCTATCCACTTTTTTATAGGCACTATAAAGAGCTTCCTATAGTAACAGATTAAGTTTGCACCTGCATAATTGTCTGGTACCAGGTACGTTTATCTTCTTCTGTGCCAATATATGTAGTAGACATGATCCTCTTTAGTATAAAGTTATGTTTGTACCTGTATAATTGTCTAGTACCAGGTTTATCTTCCTCTGTGCCAATATAGTAGACATGATCCTCTTTAGTATAAAGTTATGTTTGTACCTGTATAATTGTCTAGTACCAGGTTTATCTTCCTCTGTGCCAATATAGTAGACATGGTCCTCTTTAGTATAAAGTTATGTTTGTACCTGTATAATTGTCTAGTACCAGGTTTATCTTCCTCTGTACCAATATAGTAGACATGGTCCTCTTTAGTATAAAGTTATGTTTGTACCTGTATAATTGTCTAGTACCAGGTTTATCTTCCTCTGTGCCAATATAGTAGAAATAATCCTCTTTAGTATAAAGTTATGTTTGTATCTGTATAATTGTCTAGTACCAGGTTTATCTTCCTCTGTACCAATATAGTATACATGATCCTCTTTAGTATAAAGTTATGTTTGTACTTGTATAATTGTCTAGTACCAGGTTTATCTTCCTCTGTACCAATATAGTAAACATGATCCTCTTTGGTATAAAGTTATGTTTGTATCTGTATAATTGTCTAGTACCAGGTTTATCTTCCTCTGTGCCAATATAGTATACATGATCTCTTTAGTATAAAGTTATGTTTGTATCTGTATAATTGTCTAGTGTCAGGTTTATCTTCCTCTGTACCAATATAGTATACATGATCTCTTTAGTATAAAGTTATGTTTGTACCTGTATAATTGTCTAGTACCAGGTTTATCTTCCTCTGTGCCAATATAGTATACATGATCTCTATAGTATAAAGTTATGTTTGTATCTGTATAATTGTCTAGTGTCAGGTTTATCTTCCTCTGTACCAATATAATAGACATGATCCTCTTTAGTATAAAGTTATGTTTGTACCTGTATAATTGTCTAGTACCAGGTTTATCTTCCTCTGTGCCAATATAATAGACATGATCCTCTTTAGTCCATTCAAGAATCTCAGTAACCTCAGATCTTCCCCTGGGAAGAAAAAAAAGTTAGTAAAAAATTAAGCTAGTTGAAAAGCTCTATTCAATTCTTAGAGAAAAGTTGGAAATCCTCCTCTAAGTGCCATGTCAAGCAAAGTACCTCCCCACTTTATATTAAAACTAGCGGCTTCGCCCCTAGCCTCTAAGGGCTTTGCCCCATGAGGTAGTTTTTAAAAAAATAAAAAAAATTTCGGGTGCCCCGAACCATACTCCCCCCCCCCCAATTTTCTTTTTTGAGGGGGGGGGGGAAATTTCATTTTTTGGGAGGTTGGGAGTGTCACTGTCCAACCCCCCAAAAAATAGCTTAAACCACCACAGGACCAATAGGTATATACCCTGAAGAGTAGAATCAGATCGGTTTAGTGGTTACCGAGATCTTAAGCTTTAGACGGATAGACGGACAGATATCAAGCTTCTTTGTATTATAGATTAATTGAAAATGAGGAAGTGGGTAGTTTTTTGTTCGTTTGTTTATTATTTTAGGCAAGGATTTGTTAGGTTTATTAGGTAATAAGTTGCCCCGAAATTGATAGGAAAGTACTACCCACTCCCCTCTTTGTTTCAAATGATTAATTTAAAAAAGTGAAGGTTTCAGCGCTCGATAGACACTTGGAAGAAAAGCACTAGAAATTTTAGCCCCTAATCACCTTTTTGTAAAGTTGTGGTAAATATTCATATAGGTAAATATAAAAGCCCAAAGAAGACAGTTTGTGTGAGGATTTATATGGGAAATAATCGAAAAAGGGTGGGATGTTTTAATGTTCCTTGTTGTACCTTGTCATAAGAGTTCTGCTATTAGATTCCGGATCAATTAGAAACAGTTGTCTGGGTTTGTGCATCATTGACATGGCTGGTAGAATTGTCAAGAATTTCTTTCCTGAAATGTTTGAAAATTTTCTGAAATTAACATTAATAAGTAGTTAAATATGGAATGTTTGTGTTCTCTTTGAATATACAATGAATGGATCGAAGCAATTATTATAGAATATACGTGGATATTATGATAGTGCCAAGGAAAATTGTAGTTAATTACATGGGCATCATTTTTTGGTCAGTTTGTTCATCCGGTAGGAATTGAGAGGATTAGGTGAAGGGTGTGGAAGGGATTGCTATTTTAGCCAGTTTCCAGCTTCACTTTATTTGAGAATATTATAATCTGGTGTAAGATCCAAATAAAAATAAATATACTGGAATCATAATTATTCAGTATAATGCATACTTATATATAGACAGACCAAAACAATGCAATGATAGAAAAATTCTGCTTAATTTTATAAAAGTCTACCTATTTTGTATTTGTTAAACATGATGTCCATCTTGTAGTTGACCCATCCATTGGACTGTGGGAAAACAAAAACATCCTGACAGGACAGATCTGCTCCAACCTCACACATGTTGATGGCTGTCTTGTTCTGGATTCTAAAATTAGTCTTAAATCATTACCTAACGAATTCAGAATTTGAAGCTTTATATTCAGAGTCCTTCAAGCTCTGATGGTTATTGTAAAGATAAGGTACTATCTAAAAAAGCGTAGCCATTTTTTAAAATTTGTAAAAAAGTCCAAAATCTCTCATTCATTTCAAACTTTTTTACACTTATATGTTTAATATGCAGGAGGTGTGATTTTGTAAATTATAATTGGAAGGGTTAATCAATTTATCGTCCGTTGTTTAATCACCTAGATCCCTACCATTACCTCTAAATGTACTAACCTATTCATCCAGTTGACCGCAAATGTGTTATCACTGGCCCAGCGAGCAAATGTAAAATGATGTTCTTCTGCCATGAGGTTGACCGGTGGAGGCACATTCTGTTGCTTTATGGGTCCAGCCACGCCTAGACAAAGGCTTATTTTAGATTCAAATGTTTTAAAGGAAAGTTTTTTTCCTCATAACTCTAGGTTCGGTTTGCCTTTCCAAAATAGGTCTGATCGTTATTAGGATTTCTTTACAGGTTAGGAATATTTTCAGTATCGTAGCAACTCTGTAACAGTACGTCCGTTAAAAATTTGTCACCCTATCATTGTTTAAGATATACCTAAACTTATTTTAAAACTTTACTTACTACCTAATATTTGAAAAAATTTAATTCGGTATATATCTGTGTAAAAGATTTTATCAGTACCCGTTAGTTGCATTTTTTAGGCTCGGTAATATTTTTTATTTTGGCGACAGAAAAAAAGTATTTACAATTACATGGCATGACACTGGATGCTTTCCCCCAAAGTGTCTTTTCCCTCTTTACTTTTGCAATGAATTAAAGGAAAAAGGTAGAGGGGGGTGTTTTCTCTTTTTTATCTTTCTATCCTTGGAAAACTGTCTATGATACGATACTAATGAATATTCTGAATGAAGAGATCTTTCACACTGAACTTAAACACCTGAATTGGATTCCAATTCTCTGTCTGTATATTCAACTTATCAGACCACATTAGATGTAAAATACCATATTTTATTAAAAGAACAAACATAACAAACCTCATTATGTGCACCTAGTATCTTTGAGACACTTGGAAAAATATATATATGTAACAGGTGTTTGTCTGTTTGGGTGTGTGTAACAAAGAATCTCGTTAACCGCACAACCAATAAGTTTCTCCTTTACCTTCAGTTGAGGCTATTTTTAAAATATTTGGGGGAAGAAAAAACCCAAAATCTACAAGTTTAGTTTTCTTCAAATGAAAAGGGGGTTATGGGGGATTGGGGTACTTTTCCCAATTGCAGTTAAAAAGAATATTCCATAATACATATTTAAGATATTTGCATATATCAAATATCCATAAACAAATAAGAGGAATTGCAAAGAACTAAGTAAATATTAAAATTTGCTTTTGTTTATTGAAAATATAAAAAAAATATACATTGGGAATATTTTGTTTACAAATATATATTTTAATAAGTTTATTTATGATTTTTATAAAATATTGTATTTGGTCAAATGTATCATTTTTATGTTTACTTGAAATTTAGTTCTTTGTAAATATATATTCTAAAATTTGCTGAGGCTAGCCAGTACAAAACTGTTACATTACTAGTTAATCAAGATTTTTTTGTAAGGAGGCGATTTCATTAGGAAGGCTGAGCTACCCTCCAACAAAATAGTTATAATTCTTCCTTAAACCTACAAGAAGTTTTTATGTAAAGGAGAATTACATTGATTCAACGGTTAGCGAGATCTTAATCTACATACAGAAAGACTTTTAGTACTTTGAATCCTTACTGTTAAAAATTTATTATATGCAAGCTTATTGTTATTAGTGGCTTATGCACAACTGCCGAGCACTGAAAAAAAATTACCTGGTTTGCCGACATCCGCGAGCCACAGGGCGACAGTAGGATTTGTTGAGCTCACTTTCGGATACCGGAAATCATCAAAATGGAAATATTTAAGGAATCCATAGCCCTGGAAGTTTGTTCCATCTGTTTTCCAGTTTCCATACCTGAAAAATATATTGTAAATAATCATCTGATAGGGAAATAAAAGTTATTTTAAATCAACAACATTTTTATGTTACACAAATATTTAAATGGGGAATTGGGTGGGGGGTCAAAGAAATAGAAAATCAAAGGAACTCAACTAAATAACCTATATAAAGGTATCATCTGGATTTGAGTTACTATGACTTTTAGTTTTGGTTTCAAAAATTGTCACACCCGTCCTCCTCCTTTGGAAATGATTTTTTTTTTGTGCAAGATGTTTATTTTTACAGATTAAATTAAAAAAAGGATGCATACATCCATAGAAAGGATATAAGTGGTGTAGATGTGCTTTAAAAGGAGTAATATAAAAAGTTTACCAATCAATCTCAAACAGTTATACAAAAAGTACATGACTTTTAATGAACAAATCTTGTTAATATAAAAGCTTTGCTATAAAGAAAAATGCAAAATAAACAATTTTTAAATTTTTTAAACTATCAGGCAAATCTGCAAAATTCTTTTCCTACTTACTGGCGTTTATACGTACCGCCATAGATTCACTGTCAAAAGAGTAGCTTCTCTACTAACAATACCAACCTTGGTAGTTGAACAACATCTACGTTTGTATCATTATACACGCCGTACAGGACCTTGGTACCATCCGGGGACCAGAAGATGGCCTTGTTGTCCTCAAACACCTCCTCCTCCGTCACCCAGTCAGGGATGCCGTTGAAGATGACGTCCTCCTGCCCGGATGTCGTCAATTTTACATCCTGAAAGAACATTTAGATTAATTTTAGTAAGATATTAATTGAAAGTTAATTTTTTAAATTAATCGAATGCTGCTCATAATTACATTGACTTAAAAAATAATAAAATAAACAGAAAAATAAACTTCCCTCAAAATATTATAAGTGCAATAGTCTTTTACTAGATTATAGCTATAAGTGAAAAAGTTTTAAAAATTTTATTTTACGTTCTAGTATTATTCTCCTAAATAGTCAAGCAATATCAATGGCATGACGTATTAACATGTAGAAAATGAAAGGTTGGGTGATAAATATGCAATAGTTAAGCTAAAATTAACAAGAACAATACCTGTGCTTCGGCAGAGTGTCTGTAGTAGAGATTATTTTCATAATCAACATACACTAAAGCATTACCAACAGGAGCCCAGGCCACGTAGCGAATAAACTGGTTCAGGTTTGTACCTCCTAATTTTAATTGGTCATGCCTTTATTTATCATTTATCGGATTCAATCCTTTAGCATCCCCCTTCCGCTTTTGAACCTCCCTCGTAAAAAAATGTATATGTATAGATTTATAAACCAAACAACTACCTGGCCCAAGTGGTGGGTACTTTTCGTCTGCTAGCAAATTTTTACTCTTGGCTACTATTCAAATACCAAATTGAAAGTCGGCACAGGGTTCCCACCCCGTGGTTAGAGTTATATATAACTCGTGCCTCCTTTAATATGGTAAATGTTGCCATTTATTTTAATTAGAGAAAATAATAAAGTCATAACATTCCTATTTCAGTTCCGGAAGGGACTAGTGAGGCACTGTGCATGGATGGTCGGTCATTCTCCATCTTGATAAGCTCGTACGCGCCGTAGCTTGACCTTCTCCATTTTGGTAGGCTCAAAGTTTTCAACAGCAGATATTCTCTATAAAAGATTTAGAATTCACCTTTGAAAAAAAATATATTCTAGCCTAAAACCTGTCCAAGGAAAATACTAAACTTCGCTTAAAACAGTTAAACAGTAGCTCCAGTAACCATATCGGTTCAGCGGCTAACAAGATCCTTCGCTAGACGCAGACAGACATCCTGTTACTTATAAATAACGATATGATAATTGTAAAATGTAAATAAACCTGTCTGCTGAAAATTTATATTCTACAGGATTGATAAGCTGAGCTTGGTTTGGTGACAACACAGTTTTGGTTACAAGAGTGTCCACATTTGATATTGAAAGGCCACCTAAAAAATATGTTAAGTTATATCTTAAGACTGACTAAAGCAATTTAACATAGAATCAAAACGAAATTTTGATAGGGAAATGGAGGAAAGTAAAAAACAATCAAATAAAAAATCAATAAAAGAATTAAAATCAAATACTTTTTTTATAGCCAAGTGTTGCAAAAAAAAATTAAATATCCATTTGTTCAATATCTTCAAGCTTCAAGCTAAAATAATCCAACCGCCTTTTATTAACGTTTAAACAAGAAAAGTCCATATGTAGTGCAGCATTGGAAGTTAAAAAAAAGCTTGGACGAAAAAAAACATATATACGAAGTACAAAAAGTTGATAAAAAATAAGAAAACATACTAGAATTAAGTCAAATTTAAATTATACATAAGTACATATACTATATATATACTGCGACCTTTGAGTTGACAGTTAAAATTTACTGTTACACATTATCATATAATTATTTCTTAAAATAAAAGTAATCGTTCTTTATTAAGATTTGCAACAAAAATGCACCTTTTAATAAGTAAATTAACTTTTGCCAAACTAACACACATATACAAGCACAACGGATGTATAATATACGTGTTGATATTATGACAAAAGAAAAATTGTCGTCAATTTAGGTTGCAATATCCTTCGGATTTACTGGTCGGTCCGTTTATCCAGTAGGAGGAGAGGGAATGGGGGAGATCGTTATTTTAGCCCACTACACAGTTCACTTTATAGAACATGAAAATCTGGTGTAAGATTCAAGTAATAATAAATCCTTTACAAACACACACATACACAAAAAGCGTAGCAATAATAGTTGTAAAAATTAGTAGTAATATTACAAGTTAAAAAAATATATTCCATGATAAATAATTCTAATTTTGCGACACTACAAAAAACCGTATTCTATAATGTCTTAATAGTCAGCAAGGAATTAAATAAACTTGCTTAATTCATCACAATATGCAATTTTCTTGTATGAAAAATTATCTATCATTTGATAAATGATTGTTCAAATTATAAATCAATTCTAACTCAATTTAGTCAGAGAATTTGGGGTCGTGGATATGTAAATAAAAATAAAATCGAGTTTTTCTTCATACTACATTAAGGAACCCTCCTCCAAAATATTTTTATAAACCTTTTCGGGACCTATTAGAAGCTATATTGTAAAGGAGAACGATATCGGACCAGCAGTAAGGGTTATCCTTCGGTACAGACAAACAGACATCTTGTTACTTTTTTTCTATTATTTACTTCGGCACACACAGATCCTGTTAATTTTATGTAAGGATTGACCTATCTCTGAATCCTTGCAATTTTTTTTCAAAACTTTGAAACAGGCCTATACATATTTTTGTTACATAATACATCTTCATTCAAGGCATTTCAATTATTTTTCAATCTGCCAATATCCAATCATAGTAGGGCCCACCTCCCAACCCCTTATCACAAATAAAATTTTATAAGATGGTTGGTGTATCGGTAATGCACTTACCACACGAAAAGGATACTTGCCTTGTTATTTACTAAAGCACAAAGCAAGGGTCAATAAGCAAAGAAAAAGAAATTTGAATTCTCTAAGAGCATGGTAAAACTTATAGGGAAGTAAAGTTAGGTTTAAAAAAAATGTTTTGTCAAAAACTTATTAGTTTTCTTCTTTTCTGCTTGAAAAAAAAGCAGTTTATAGATCATGATAATACACTAAAGTATGATTTAGTTTAGAGGCGTAAAGAGGATTTTGCCAAGGGGTACGCACTCGAAATTTTAACATCTACCATACGATTTTAAATATAACTTTAAAACCAAATCGAGTGGATGTACGTATTATAGACCAACCAAATACACGCCACTACAACCCCCTCTGCACGCCTCTGATTTAGTTTATTATAGTAGACATCCTTGCTTGATAAATAAAATTACCTTGGCTATCTTTGTAAAGGATCTCAGTATCTGAAATCCAGGTGCCATTAAAGCTCCTGGGAGCATACGTATATCTGAGGAAATCTTTGAACTTATAGCTGCCAGAAGTTTTCTGGAGGCTGCTGATAGGTTCACCATCTAGCGTCGCACCAGATTTGTGTATACTATCCATTAATGCATCGGCGGCAGCCTAGAACATCAATAATTTGATTTTTGAAACTCAAATAAGATATTTTATCACAGCTGGATCTTTAAATCATTTTAGTGGTGAGACAGATCGGGGTGAGCCATATTGGTTCTGCTCACCTCAATCTGGCTCACCACTAAATGATTTAAAAGATCCAGCTCAGGAATCTTCAGAGATAAGACAAATACCATAAAATAATGTAAATCCTAAATGTTGATAAAATAAATTTCCCGTTCTGTAGATTCAAATAATTGGTTAAAAAAATTAAACACTAGTTTTAACCACCAAATCAAATTTTAATCATTAAGAGAAAAAGACCGAAAAAGCGTGTTCTTAAAAACTTGGTTACCATAATAAGTTACAGCCTAGTATCCCCTCCCTACCTACCTGTGTTTCACAAAATTATTAAAAATCAAGTTTACCTTTAGATGGTGTTTATTTTTAACAGCTGTTGCAATGATAATAATGGCAAGGATACCGCAAGTCAGGGAGCCAAACCATAAACACCGTCGTGATCTTCGCACCTTTGCATTAGCGGATAATATGCCTGAAAAATAATACTAGTACAGAAAGTATAATGTTTTTTTTTTGTATGAAGCTTAAGATCTTAATAAGTAATGAACCAATCGGGTTCTCTATCTTAAATAAGCTACACATGGGTCCTATGATAGTTTTAAGCTATTATATTTTCAACCTTTGGATGATTATAAGCTATTTTTCTTATCCTAGATGCTATGGGTTTGCCTCTGTAATAAATAAAAATAAATTTGGTAAAATCTCCAAAATGAAGAGTATAACACTATTTTTCTTTTATATGTATGCCTATGTGTTACTAAGGTAAATCATAGGAGATAGACATAGCTATTTTTGTGATTCTTTCTATTAAAAAATTTGGAAAATTTTTAAATTATCTAAAAATTTGTTTTAAAAATCATTTGAAATGTTCAAGCACGTTTATATATCCGTAAATATTTGATATTAACGGGAATTTTATTTAATAATGAATTTAAGAGAAATAATTAAAATACATGTATGTAACTAGTATGGTACTTAAAGTATTTAGAAAGTTATGACATTAATTTGCAAAAGTTTAAATTTCTCTTATAAAATAGAAGCATTATCCAATTTGAAAATAAGTAAAAATAGCTTAGGTAAGAATGAAAAAAGAGAAATATTTTTATCTTTGAATTATATAAGTTAATAATATTGAAGTCAGGAATAAAGTGATAGCCCAATGAAAACTTTAGGGCAATACTATCTGTCCATTGCAATTAAAAATAATATTGTACGACTGTAGGAATATTTTCAAATACGAAACCCAAATAGCCTACGTTTGCAAAAATAGAACTTTTAAATTTTAGAGTATTATTTAAAATCTTTTTTTGACCTATTCCTGTAACTAAATGAATACAATTTTACCTGTTTGTTCTACATCTATATTATTCTGACCAGATGTTGTTCTACTAATAGTTTGAAATCAAATTGAATATCATCTATAATTCAAAGTATAAAGATGGCTGTCTGTCTTTTTGTCTGTCTGAAGCTTAAGATCTCGGTAAGCGCTAAACCGATTGGACTCTACTCTTCAGCGAATATAGCTAATATTCCTGTGGTGGTTTTAAGTTATTTCCTGAGGGAAATAGAATCACCAAGCCCCCCCCCCCAAAAAAAAAAAAATATATATATATATTATTTTTGTAAACATAAAGAAATAAGGGGGTTGGGGAACCTCCACCACACAATAGGGCGAATTCCCGCAGAAAAAGAAGGTTCTATGCAGGTTTAAAGCTATTTCATTTTCAGATTTTGGTCTTGGATCGGTTTAGACTAATTTTAATTATCCTTTATACCCCCTGATGCTAGGGGCCCATCCACAAATGAATCCAAAAAATATTGTGAGGACCAGCAAAATTTATAGTCCCCTCTCCCATACCTTTCTAAATACAGTCATGGCATGAAAATAAGAGTAAGTGGTACCAAGACAGAGTGACCAGCCAAAACTCAAAAAAAATCGCTGATAAAATGCAGGAGTATTATGAATAATTTGATCTTATTCCTTGTATCTTCAGAGAGGTCTCCATATTGGAATAAACCCTTCGCTCTACTCACAATAAAATCCATCTTTCTTGGTTCAACTTTAAAACCTTATCCTAAAAATATTAATACATATTACTTACATCTATATATAAAAGTAGCAGGACGTTTGCTTGTTGATCTGTCTGTCTATCTGTTTGTTAGTTGCGAAAGATTTAGCTAACTGCAGGACCAATATGTCTTTTTTTTACAATGAAGCTTGTTATAGGTCCCAGAAAGGCTTTGATATCTTTCAATAAATTGATGTTTTTGTATTTTTGCATATTCAGAATTAAAATTGAAAGTAAGGTGTCAAATTGACCTTAAAGTGTACCTTTTATAAAAGTTTTTCGTCCAATTTTACATTGTTGTTGGTTAGATTTCTTCATTCACTTGTCAACTACCTGAAAAAATGAATGTGTTAAATATCAAGTATACGTGGTTTAATCATTTAATGTTTAGGAGGCTTTAAATAGAGAATATTAAATTGTCTTCCATTTAGTTTGCTATCATGGAACTCATTTGTTGGTCATTTCGTTTATCTAGAAGAAGGGGAGTGGACGGTAGGGTAAAGAAGGTGAATGGGAGGTATTGTTATTTTAGCGAGTTTCACTGTATTAGAGAACATGAAAATCTGATGTAACATCCATACAGTTTTACAAAATCCTTTGTAGAAAAATACCAAAGTGAAATAACAAAGGTTGCGTAATTTCCCCCTTAAAAACTAAGATCTTTTTTGTCATGTGAACAATTGTTGTAATTCATATAATTTCATGTCAAAGATTATTTGCTTTCATTATGCTCTGACGATTTCTTCCCCTCTCTTTTGTAGTATTTTCCAGAGATCTTAAGGGACAAGCCAATGGAAGATATATTTATCTTCACCCTCAATTACAATAAGTAAGATAATCCCTTTTGTAGATAAAAAAAACCATTGGTGAAAAGTTTGGTCTTAGGTAGTTTGTGCAGCCAATCATGATTTGATAAAAGTCCCAAAGCTTTTAAGACAATGAATTAGAGTGAACGTGTTTATAAAACCTTGAGGACCAGTATAATCTTAAGTTTAATGTACCTTTCCCTCCCTTGGTGTTTCAAAAGCTGATACATTAATTGTGTGTGAATTTTTACTTGTCCGTGAGGATATACAAATTTTGATTTGGAAAGTTTCCATATTACACTGAAATAAGTGCCTTAAGATATCTTAATATATTGTCATTATAAGTATATCAAAACATTGTTTTAGGCTATATCTTTTTAAGTAATCTTGATATTTATAGTTATAATGACAACCTATAAGATAGTTTAAAACCAGTTCTAAATATAATCCTTTAATAAATATTTTTGATATGCATGTTTTGTGTTTTATTATCAAGAATCTAATATGTATGTAGGATTACAGAAGACCCAGTACACCAATATTGTACGCAAGTAAAAGAACAAATAAACCCAAGAAGTTGGACTCAACATTTGGCTTTAAAATCTCAGTACAATTAGTGAGTAAAACGCTCTAATTATATATATAAAATTCGATAAAATAAAAAAAATGTACAAACTTTCAAAGTACAAAATTTATAGTACAAAATTGAACGGTGAATTATCCTATCATCGTATGCAGAGTGTGTGATGAAAATATAAAATCAGATCTAATTTGCTTTCAAATTCTCACGATTAAATAGTTTCACCATGGTTTCCTTAAAAGGACTGTACTTCAAAATTTTACAAACTATTTTCAAAATGAACAATTCTTTTAGTAAAAAGCAGTTAAGCTAATAATAATAATTTAGATGAAACTAAAATATTTAATAGTCTATTCATTTTATAAACAAGGCATAAAATAAAAACCATGCAGTCCTTTTAATTTACTAAAAATAAAAAACCATACAGTCCTTTTAATTTACTAGAGCAATAAGTTAATGGACACATGGAGAATTTATTTGGCAGATATCCACCAACATTTCCTGTTTTTGTCGCACCAAGCACCAACTGTTGGCACTTTCGATAAGTGTCCATACAAAACTAATAGTCCTATAGATTTTGTATGGCTTAAGAAAACTATTAACATCCGCTAGATTAGAAAAGAAATTTTCCACGAATAATAAGATAAAACCAGATTTGTTAGCCAATGCCTTCGGCTTCGCCACCTCGGAGCTAAAAAAACAATTTTAATCTTATAATTGTACATTTTCATATCCGCGGAAAGCTGTTTTAATAATGAAATACGATAAAAAAATTTCTTTCTGTCCGTATGTCTCTCTGAGGCAAAAGATCCTGGTAACCGATTTTTCAATTAGGCTATGTTTTCAGGAAATATTCCATCTGGTAAAGCATAGGTTTCGGGGTTTAACATCACCCTACCGGAAAAATCAATTCCCTATAAATATAATGTTTCTCAATTTAAAATATAAAATAATGGAGTTAATCAAAAACTTTTTTGGATTGAAGCTAGGGACAGAATAACATTTTATTAAAAAATCAGTCAAAAATTAAACCTTTGTTGCTTGTTCCCTTTTTCTATTTTCATCAATCCAGTGATCATTTAGAAATGGTGCTCTATAAATTAACTTTTTCTTGCACTATAAAACTTACTTAAATGAAGGAACACTGAATTGGATAAATCTACTCTAAATTAAAAGGGAGAGAGAGAGAGAGCGATAATTTGTTAAATCACAGCATAACAAGCAGGTATTATATATTGAAAAATTATATATCATTTTCAAAATTACTTGTAGTATGTTTTTCAAATGATTAAGAATTAGAATAAAAGCAATTAGAATTATTACAGTGCGAGGGAACTTTGGACTGTAACTCAAAAAACACGATCAGTTATTAGTTGGCTGAAACAATATGGACTTTTATCGAATATTATTGGGTCGTAGTACAAAGGTTAAGATTCAAAATTTTCTACCTATAATTTAGATATTTTGATTATAATTTGGACAATCTATCGTAGTTTATCTAACAGATCTATAGTATAGATATATATACAGATAACTACTTCCCTCCCGTTATCAATGACCTTTTTCGTCTGCTAGCAAATTGTTTCTTTGTTAATTGGCTGTGTTTATATAACCGACACCATTGTTTGATTTTAAATGAACAAATTGAGAGTCGGCACAAGAACACTGCGATGTAGAGATACTGTTATTTAACCCTTCTTCCTCTAGTGTTCTACTCTAGTGCTTATCTTATATCTTAAGATGCCTGTATTTTCTATAATGGACCCTACTACAAGCTCTTTAAATGCTTTTTTAGTCTCATAAAAAATATGACGGCAGATTGGGAATGAATGACAAAAATCCATCTGCAGCCACCTTTAGTCAAAACTGCCATTAAAGTAATATTTGTAATGATATTTTCCTTACTATTTTTGTTTGAAGCCAAAATAATGTTATACTTTACTATAATAAAAAGATATTTTAAGTACAAAAGTTATCCAACATTTGAAATTTATTGCAAAGCATAATAATTAAATATTCAAATATAATATTTAATCACACAATATCATATTTTATTTAGATAGAAAATTCTAGAATATTTAATTAATCCTTATATAATCATATTTTGTATGAAATAGTTCATATTTAAGAAAAAATAATTGCATTTATTTTTTTTAAAATCAATCAGACTATAAAATAATGCTATATTTTTTTCAAAAAATAAATTGGCAAGATACTAAAATATACACAACGTTTTAATTTGGTGAAGTACATATATTATTGCCCAATGTCTTTATCTTTACTAGGAAACTTCTCCTGAATATGAAACATTAAGGTAAAAGAATAGAGGAGACACTAGCCATATGTATTGGGTCTTAGAAATCAGATATAGCGTCGGAAATAAAACATAGCCGAGTCTCTACAAAGAACAGAATGAAATTTGCTAGCAGACGAAAAGGGTCTCCACCAATTAGCAGTTATGTGTCTGTATTATATGTATATCTACATATCTACAATTATTGTTTTAATGCTTGTAATAAGAAATTCATGGCAAAGTTCAATTCTAAAATAATTCTACAATAATCTCATTTAGAAAGAAAAATGCATGTAGAAAAAAAACTGGAATTTCTGAAAAATGACACAGTTAAATTTTGCATGAATCACGATTAATGTAAGTTTTCCTATTATATTTTTATTTACTATAACCTAACCGGTAAAATATCAAGGGTTGGAGAGGGAAGGGGGGGGGGGCAAACTAATGCTAAAAAATACCATCTTCCTTAGACTTTCTAAGAGTGTTTTTTTCATTTGATTACTTATTCGCATTTTCTGTTTTTAAAAAAAGCTGGAATAAATATCTAGTGAGTTAGCTCTTTTCGTTAATGTAGGCATGTTAGAATTGTTATATCATTATGAGAATGTAAGTATGGTTATTTAAATCCTGTGGATATTGAACTATTTAACTACTAACACATTTTTTAAAGTGATCTGACACTCTTCAAGAGTTTATTTGTCCTACCGCTTCAGAGCTTCGCTTTTATGGATGTTGTCTTGTTAGCTTTGATAATAATATTTTACTTATATACGTAAGCTGGATTAAAATCCGGCAACTGATGTAACAAAAGGAACAAAACACTTGTCTGCAATCAAATTTAATTCAAATATACAAATAGACTCTCAGAAAATACAACAAGAATAACTTTATCCAATGCAATGAAAGTATTGCTTTCCCTCTAAAAAAGGGATCATAATGATTAATATATTGGACGATAAATTGTTGTACATCCCAATTATGGAAAACAAGATTACTCTTTCTGTAATAATATTTAGTGCAAATCAGGATTTTAAAAAAGTCATCAAAGTTTTTAAATCAAGTAGAGGACGTAAATAACTATAATAAGCGCCTACAAGACACAATTTTTGTTTTCATAATTATGTTTTATATTTTTAACCTACGATACACATTGTGTATTTCTAAAGATACTTAAATAAACGGACAAAAAATAGTAATTGCATAATTTCAAATTTGCGAACTACACAAATTATTTGGCAATGAAGAGCAAATATATAAATGACTTGGATTTTTATACTTTATTTAAGCAACGCAGCTTTTTTAATTCATTGGAGAGGGTATTGATGGCATAGAATTATAACCCAAAAACTATATAGAGACATATATGCAGCTTTCCTGGAATATCAACCATTCCTTCAATTTACAAATTATTTTTTGCATTACATACAGTTAAAGGTGTAATACTTATTTTAGATTTGTTTTTAATCAACACATGTGCTATGCAGAGAGAGGAAATAGAAAGAGAGGAAACAATGTAAAATGTTCAATCCACCAAATTCTTTAAAAATCGATCTGCCATTAGTTAGCCTTATACAGGGTGTTTTTTTTTTAATGGAACAAAAGTATTGCTTAATATAACCCACTTGCCATTGACAGAAATTAATAATCTATATCTTAATTTCTTCATTGGGTTGGGGAGTTTTGTATACGAAAAAAATAATTGTCGATTTTCAACAAATTATGCCTTAAAAACCGGTTTTTCCAAAGTACCTATTTTTGGAAGATTTTTGGATCATGACCAATTTAAAGAGTGTGAAAAAATGCATACATTTTTGAAAATCAAATTGTGCGGCTTGTGTTAATAGTAGAAAAATGTTACGCATATCGTTAGAATTGTCATAAACTCTAGTTTTTGGAAATATATGTATCATATTCATGCTGTTTGTAGTATAGAAACTACGTTGGAAAATGTGAGAAAGGTTGAAAAGTTTTAAGTAAGTTGGGACATTTTACCACGTAGCTCCTAAACTATACATAGCACAGGAATAGTTCTTAAACATCCAAAAACTAGAGTTTATGACGATTCTAACGATATGCATACCATTTTTCTACTATTAACACAAGCTGGTCAATTTGAATTTTAAAAATGTACGCATTTTTGCACACTCTTTAAATTGGTCATGATCCAAAAATCTTCCAAAAATAGGTACTTTGGAAAAACCGGTTATAAGGCATAATTTGTTGAAAATCGGCAATTTTTTTTTTCGTATACAAAACTCCCCAACCCAATGAAGAAATTGAGATATAGATTATTAATTTCTGTCAATGGCAAGTGGGTTATATTAAGCAATACTTTTGTTCCATTAAAAAAAAACACCCTGTATTTATGAAAATAAAAGTAGGTTTGGATTGAACAAAGGAACATTCTTAAAAGTTTTGCTTATCATTATTGGCAAGAGATATCTATTAATGGTTAATTGTTATGTCCCTTTGTCCCTGGTTTTACTTTAATGTATAAACAATATTAAGGCATATGCAGAAAATGAATATATAATTTACGTGGAGATTATGACAGGAGAAAAATTTACGTCAATTTGTGTTGCCAACATAGACAGTTTGTTCGTCCAGTGATGGGGTAATGTTGTGGATTGTGGATTAGATTGATATTATTTTATAGGATTGTAGCCAGATACAAGTTTATTAGAATACATGATAATCTTGTGTATAGATCCAAGTAATAATAAATCCAATGTATAGAATTGATTCAAGGGTCAGATTACTATCAGGAATATTAAGATAAGATAATGGACGATAAATTCATATATAAATAACGGTAAAAAAATAATTTTCAAATGGATTAAAATTATAGAAAGTTTGTACAATTCAATAAAGGCGTAATAATGGAGTCATCAAATTGTATAACTTAATTCTAGATTACGCATCTCTTTTAATCTTGTAAATAATATGCATTTCATTAGAACGCAATTATATTTTCATTCAAAGAAAAATTTTAACTAGAGCATTCAGCCATTGTAAAGATTTTAGGACATATTTCCGAAATTTGAGATATAATATACTACATATACAATGTCTAGGTTACGACCTAATTTTATAAAAGCTTGACTTATTTATGTTTTTGTGAAAAAGTTCTGTCATTACATTTTTCCTTATTATATCCCTAAAGTTATAGGATTAAAATAAAAGAATATAGATGGTACTAGCTTTATGTAACTCTACCAACGGGGTGCAGACTTTCAATTGGGTGTCTTTAAATATCAGCCAATAGCGTCAGAAATGTACACGGCCAAGTAACTTTTAAAGAACAGAAAGCAATTATACTTATACATTTATTTTAATTTTAGATGGATAATTTTTGATGATATATCCATGTTTCAAATGTTTCGATGCTTGTTGTTATATTCATTTTACAAAACAATTTAATCTTGAATTTTGTAATAAAATAGTTCTTGACCCAGGATTAATTAAAAATCTTGCAGAATTTTAGCAATACACAAAAAGAAAAATATTTGTTATATATATTTTTTTGCCTAATAGTCTACATATTTCAATGATGCCTGCTTTAAAAACGACATGTCGATAATATCATATCAGCTGTGGCCTCTTTTTTTAATGCGTTAACTAAGTTAAGTATAGTATAGTTAAGAGAAAAAATAAATAAATTAAAAATATATTGGAAAAAGTTTATTTTATCTTAAAATGCCCTATCTATGTATACTGTATACATAAATGAACATCATTTCAATCAATTTAAGAAGATATTTAATTTAATGGAAGTTGCTAAATGATTTACCTCTCGGCGATTTATTTATTGAATGTTAAGTACCGTAATTATGCGCCTATTATGCTCAATTCAACCCCTAATATAGAAGGTTGAAAGTTTTAATGGATTTTTCTGAAAATTTAAGCTTTTCAAGAATTTTAATAATAACGTGACTTTGTACGAAAACTAACACATTGTATTGCTATTTAGCGTAAGGAGGAGTGGGGGGGGATGCAACTTCCCCCTCAAAATTAATTCCTAATGACAATTTTAGGTGAAGGGTACCACCTACTCCTAAAAGTACCCTTAGAGGTTCACATGTACTTATTTTTAAAACTCCCTCCGTTTAGCTTAAATTGTTTTTATTTATAGGATTTATAACTTTTAAAATCGTATATATTTAAGATAACTGTAAAAATACTTTGTGGTTAAAAACAAACATATCCTATCCTTTAGAAAACCTTTAGCTTAAGTCACCATATATCAATTTTAAATGGTGTGTTCTATAATGCTTAATTTCTATATCATTTACTGAAATATATGTCTTTAGGATTGTGTTGGGTTTTAAAAACACATAGTCATAGACGTCCAAGGGGGGGGGGGGCGGGGGGTAAAGAGGTGATTACACCCCCCCCCAAAAAAAAAAAATTGGATTTTCAATTTTAACCCCCCCTCCCCCCCCCCCCCCCAAATAAAAAAATGCCTCTATGATATAAAGATTACCCTTCCCCCAAAATGGGTTTGGGGGTACCCCCTTAAATAAAAAAGCTTGGATGCTCCTGCACATAGTCCTATAAATTTACTACAGTTTTTGAAAGTCTTAGTGTTCTTAGAAAAGCTTCATAATGGTTGGGGGAATATTTAAACCTTTTTACAAGAAATATCTCACTTAGAGTTACCTCCCCCCCCCCTCTTTCTCTTTCCTATCTCTACTAAATCCTAAAGAGGCGCGAGGGGGGGGGGGGCTGTATCTTATAGATATAATGATAGAATACTCTAATTCCAGGCCATGGACGTGAGCATTCTTGTAGATTTTTAATTGTTCTGTGGACCGTAAAATCTTCCACAGTTCACTAATCCACACTCACTAGTTTCTACAACTTTCTTTTACAAATAGTTTTACTTTTTTTATTTCCATTTAAGTGTTCTTTTTTCAAGGGTCATTTATTTAAAGGCTCACTGAAATGTCTAAACACAGCCGATTTATTTAAATGTTCATTAACATTTGGTATGTAAAAAAGACTTCTTTTTGATTTTTTCTATATTTTTAAAGGGGAGCTATACTTTAATTATAATTGTCCTATCGATTTTAAATTATAATTCCTGTAATAGTTAAGTAGAATTTAGAAAACGTACCAACCTTATAATCGCTATCAGGAAGGCCGTACGTTAATTTTAAACATACTTTTTTACAATAACTTTTAAATTGTTCTTGCCTATTTATCTTATGTTTTGAATAATAATTTTAAGAACTAGGTATAGTATCATATGGGAATCATCTCTAAAATCAAGGCCTAAAATATAAATAAGTCCTATGTAATTTCGTTTAGACTTTAAATCTATATTCTGATAATTAAGTTATTAACATTCTACAAGTGTTAATGTTTGTTTGTCCTACCGTTTGATATTCAAGATTTGCTTTCTTGTTTAGTCTATAAACACTTTAAAATTCACCAGATCATCAAATTAGATATTTGTTAAATATTGAAAACGGCAATTACATATAAAATGCAATTGTATCAAATTGCATGTTAAAGATAGTGTTTTATTTATACATTAATGTCTTTTATTTGTAATTAAAATTGTGCTGACTATGTAAAACAAAATTTTAAATATTTTTAGTATCAAATGTAATTGCTTACATTTTATAGCCGATCAATCGTTAAAACTGCTGCACTTTTACATTGTTCTAAGTTTGAAATTTTTTTAGTGTTTCCATTGTTTTATATTTTAAATTACCTGTCATATTCCATAATATTAGCATCCAAATAAATTTAAAGGCAAGGATAAAGGAGACAAAAACATCATCGGTGCCTAGTATCTAGGAGCTCTATATTCAAGAAGTAGGGGTCACAAAAAATAGCCCGAAACCATACCTAGTTTTAAATCTAAAAATGAATAGGAAAATCTATTCCAGGACCTAAGCTACCTTTAAAAGAATAATTAAATCAGTTCAGTAGTTATTAAAATCTAAAGCAACAAGCAAAAAAACCTTACTACCTCATAAAATAGGATAGAGTGTTGAGAGACATGAAAGTTTGATAATTTAATCACTGGTTTCACATCCCTTACTCCTGTAGAGGGTATATTTGAGGTTGATGTGAATGGAGGCATTTTTATGCTTCACAATTTTTATTTGTTTATGCACAGGCACGATTCTATATATTCATATGAATTTGTGGTGTATGTGTGTGTACTCGTAAATTTTAGGCATAAGCTGATTTGTAAATAATTGTTAAAAATGATATTTATGATTGTCGATAGCAATCTATAAAGTTTAAGTTCGAGTTATGGATTAAAAAGCCCTTTGAGTATAACCACCATTCTATGAATTAAGACCCAATTAGACTAAAGTAAAAATCCATAATCATAAATTAGTCTTGTCAAATTTTATGTTTAACACTTTGAAAATTTAGCTATTTCTTTATCCTATAAGATTAAACATGACCTTTCCAACCCATGAATAATATATTGCTTTCATATCTTCCCTGTTCAAACATTTATTACTTTTTTTCTCGTGACATGACCTTAAATATCAAAATGTCCTGCTCTCAATAATAAGACATGCACATTAGTAAACATATACATATATCCCATTACTTAGAGTAGGAAGGTTTTTTTTGTCTTGAGATCTCAATAACTATTGGGTCCTAGGATGGTTTAAAGCTATTTTTAAAGCCCCTGCCCCTTCAAATAAAGAGCCTCTAGATGAGGACACAGCTAAGCAAATGGAATGAAAATTGAGCGAACTAGTAGATGCTCTGTTCATTGTTCATGTAAATTGGTACACAAAATTCCAGACATTTATCTTAAATAGAAACTGAGAACTAACATATTTCTAAGCATTATATAAAATAAAAATTCAGACAAATAGGGTAAGTTGTAGAATAATTATTTATCTGTTGAGAAAAAAAAACCTTTTCATATAATTTTCAGTAAAGCTAAAATTGTTAAGTTACTATAACAGGAGACATGCGAACACACTATAGTTAAACGGAAGTTGCGCTTTTAGAACAAATAAACTTTTCATGTTAATAACTGGCTTTTAAGAATTTTTTTCTCTTAAGATGATTGACAGATTTGCCTGTAACTAAATGGCAAATTCTTTTGGGTATCAATAGAATTCCAAAACTTAAAATAATCAACATGAAGTTTTGGAAGAAATTGTTGAATGCATGATAACATCTCATCAAATAATGCATATGTCTATTGTATATCATGGAACTAAAGGAATAAGACAATGGCCGAAATTTTTTTGTACATACTTAATGAATATGCACAAAATTAACTCTTCTGTAGATTACAATTAGTGGTTGAAACTTTTGGTCACTCAACTTAATGAGCCAACCAATCAAAATTCATTAAAATCCTATCTAATAAGAAAACGTATGAACTTTGGTGACTGACTAGTGTAATAAACAGTCAAATGTCCCTTCCCCCCTGATAGTATATGCATATCAATTATCACGCAAAGCTACCAGAAAATTTATAATTTCAAACATTTGAATAATTTGATGCCGAATTACTCGAAATTTTCAAATTTTTGTCAAAAATTTACTGATCAAATATATGAAATATAGACGATTACGCCTTTTCAAACAAATAGGATATATTATCCAAATTATTACTTTTTGACATAAATATCTGTAGAAACCTGCATTGATTTTAGTAAAGTGGCTTTTTATTAATTTGGGGTGGTTTTGGTTATAAGGAGAATCAAGGAAGATAAGTCAACCCCCCCCCCCCCTCCCCAAGATAAAACAGCTTTATACCACATATGAGTAAAAGGATAAAAACAAGCCAATACATTTCTAAATCTTCTTGTTTCTATCTCTTATTGCCAAGATATTTTGGTTCAACATACCTAAAACAAAAATCATAATATTAAACACAGGATTTATTATTTTAAAAGTACAATATTAAATACAAGGATAACAAAATCTTCACAATAAAAGACAGTTGTCTATCTTATATAGGAGCCGAGAAAAATCAAATTTACTCAATAGCGTTACAGACAGACAAAGTAAATCATAGAGAAGCCTCGCTACTAAATAATATATTGTATGTATAACTAAAATAAGCACGAACGTGTGAAAATATAATTATGAAAAAATGTTTTTAAAAAGTAAATCGAAAGAAACAATTTTGATAAAAACCTAAATATTTAAAATTTTGTCTGAATACTTGTTAACATTGTAGTCTGGCATCTGACTATATTTTCTTTTCTCCCCTGTATCTTTAAGGCAGATAGTAAACAGTTCTTTCCTGCTATTCTAATATATAAAGTAGTAAGCTTTTTTTGTATGTAGCGAAGTATCTCAATAACCGCTGGACCGATGTGGTTCTCCTTTTCAATGAAGCTTCTTAAAGTTCTATGGAAAGTTTTTAACTATTTCGGGAAAGGGTATCTCCCATATTAATTGCCCCTAGAGGCTTCTTGGGGGCATATCCACTAGTTTTCAAATAAAGCAGCAAGGTTAATTATTCATCTACCCCACTGTGTAATACCACTAGAATTACCAGTGTTAATATTGATATGATTGTTTTTATAAATAGAGAAATTATTCATTTACCCCACTGTGTAATACCACTAGAATTACCTTTGTTAATATTGATATGATTGTTCTTATAGATAGAGAAATTATTCATCTACCCCACTGTGTAATACCACTAGAATTACCACTGTTAATATTGATATGATTGTTTTTATAAATAGAGAAATTATTCATTTACCCCACTGTGTAATACCACTAGAATTACCACTGTTAATATTGATATGATTGTTTTTAGAAA
Organism: Acartia tonsa; assembly: GCF_053477335.1. Taxonomy (NCBI): domain Eukaryota; kingdom Metazoa; phylum Arthropoda; class Copepoda; order Calanoida; family Acartiidae; genus Acartia; species Acartia tonsa. The sequence goes on from NC_137260.1 coordinate 47,046,487, forward strand.
TAGAGAAATTATCCATCTACCCCACTGTGTAATACCACTAGAATTACCACTGTTAATATTGATATGATTGTGTGGTAGTGTAAACACCATATGTCTAGACAGTTTAGGGTGTCAAAACAATACTACGAATCTATGTTAAGTAAATTTACCTATAGGCTTTATATCCTATTATATAAAGTAGTAAGGTTTTTTTTGTCTGCTGCTAAAGATTTCGATGACTTCTAAACCAATTGAGTTATCCATTTTATGGAAGCTTCTTTTGGGTTTCTGGATGGTTTTAGGCTATTTAATTCTTATATCTATTTTCCTACTTTACTCATTTGAATATAGCTCTAAGATGCTAGGAGCGCAGCATATATATCTGACAAACTAAAACTCAGTAAAGGGATTGGACGCAAAATTAGGAAATCTTTTGAAATGAAAAGACACTCATACAATTTGCCATAGTTTTCTATTGCTATTATTTGCAAAATAAATAGGCCAAATTCTATTGGCTTTGAAAACAGTCTTTAAATAAAGATTAAAAAACTTTGGTTTGTTCAGAAAGGAAGGGTACATTAGGCTGTTAATAATATTGGTACCCAAAGTTTTATAATCTCATGGTTTTATTTTTTGACTCAAAACTTGGGGTACTTTTTTATTTTGAATGTTCAAAGTTATTATGTGTTCAAACGTTTCAACCAATAAATTTAATTTTTAGAAAGGAGTAATCTTTTTATCCTCAAATTTATTGTACATTGTCTTATCCCTTAATATCACTGTTTTTTTAATTTTGAGTTTTTCTTGTGCTTCTTAATGTAATCAGAATTACTTTCCATATTAATTAGACAAATTTTTTTCTGTCCTTTGATATATAAGGCGATTGAGTTTTTCATAATTGAGAATCTTTAAATGAATTCCGGGTAGGTTTAGGCTATTGCATTTTATTATTCAAGTCTTGGAGTGGTTATGACAATTTCTGCCCCCTTTCTTTTCTTTAGATAAGAGCACCTATATCCTTAAAGCGCCATAATTTTGAAATAAAATTGATTAATCTTTAAAAAGATCAGAAGAATAAAAATGTGAAATCAGCAAAAATTGTTTAACAATACTAGAAGCAAATTTCTCTCTTGATTATCATTGTGTAAGGTTTACCAGACAGAAAGGGAACGATAAGAAATTAATAATTTTGTATCACATTTTAAAGAAGTAAAACATTATCCAAATAAAATATTTTGAAAAATTATAACTTGTGAAGACTTAATATCTTTCTTCAATAAAAATCCTGGGTTTTTTTAAAGTCGTTTCAAGACATATTCAACTACTGATTTTTTATTCAAACAAAAATGTGGAAAACTTAAATGTCCTTTAATTCTTGAAGTGGTTTACATGTTCATCTTACGCTTTCTTAACTTAAGGTAGATAATTGTCATTTTAGCCTTAATTTGTCAATTCAGAATCATATCTTTTTGCTCTAGGCTTAGAAATTCTTTAGTCCTTGTGACAATCAAAAGTTACTTGTTTTCTGTTCAGTAAATCCTTTTATTCTTATTTTTGATAGAGATTGTTGTGAAAACTAATTTCTATAAATTCCTCCTTAATTATTTCGTTGGTTTTCCTCAAAATGTCTAGTCGATCACAGAGACCCTACCCAACTTTTAAAATAAATGAAATAAAAAGAGGCGAGAAGGGGGGAAGGATGATTGGGTTGTGTGTTAGTGTTTTACTTTAGGTTAGAGTAGGAAAAGTTTTATTAGGTCAGAACCTACCCTATTTCTTTGAATCAATATTTTTCAAATAAATGGGGGAGGAGTTTCTTTTCTTGACAGGCAATTTGAGGGATTTATATCATATATTATTTGTTAACTATTCAATACATACGTCATGCTATATTAATTTAATTAATAATTATATCAGAGTCAAACACCATTTAATATCCATACCTTTATAGCAGAGGAATATAGATCAAGTAGTTATGTTATAATTATTAAATCTTACGTTTTCATAAAACTTTGAGAACTAGTTTGGTCTTAAAAGTTCAATTTTTGATGAAAATGGTGAAAAACTTAAAAAGGGCATTTGCACATCACAAAACAGAGTTATCAAATTATAATTTATAAAAAATATCTTTATTCATCTAGTCCGGAGCCGGAGGGTTTTTTAACAAAAATTACGGCTCCGGCTCCAGCAAAATATTGCGGCTCCACGGCTTCCGGCTCCGAAACACTGATGAGATATTTAAACCGTACAGAGTGGAAGAAAACTATGGAATTCAGATGACAAAAGCTAACATAAAAATAAACGACTCTGATACAAACGGAAACACAGGAAAAGTGTTTGGGAACCACTATTTTAGAGACCCCTCTGACCATATATATGAATATATTTGGTGGAAAAGGTAAAAAAACATCATGCTTTGCTTTTTAAAAATTGTAAAAAAAATATTGAATAGGAGCATTTTTATGATTTGAAAATTAATAAAATAATATAAGCATATTTAATAAAGCTAAAGTGTAAAAAATTAAAACACTAATTTTTGCATTTAAAAATGTAAAAAAAAGATAATTTTTATAATCTAATAGAAGAATCTAATAGTATAAACAAACATATTTTATGAAGCTAAAACAGATAACATTATAAGATGACACGTAAAAAGACTTAAGTCTTGCTGTCACCGCTTTTGGCTGTAAAGATTTATCTTCGTGTTCTGTACAACACACAAGCAAATTTTCGTTTAAAATTATATATAGGTTTTTATCCGACAGTACAAGCCTGTCTTATTATTCATTTATCATTTTTACAATGTTCTATTGTGAAGTACAAATAATTGAATAATTTAAAGAGTTCCTGTACCGCAAATCCGCTATATAAGTAAAAGTTGCAAATCAAGTTTTTCGCGTAAATGTTTGTTAATTTTAACTCAGAGAAACATGAGAAGAATAACATAGAAAAGGTGTATTCCAAAATACAGCACATAATCTAAATACAATATTTATGACTAGTAAGACAGACTAGAGAACCGAAAATCACCATAAAAGGAAGTAAATAAAATTCAATGCTAAAAATTGACTTTCGGATTTTCTGCTAGGAACGCTTTCCATAATATAACTAGCTAATGCGCACTTGGCATCTAAGGGTTTTGTATTTAAAGGGTTAAGTAAATATTTGGTGCAAAAAATAGCCCTAAACGATCCTAAGACTTAAATCTACTAAAATTTTAAGCTAGAACAATTTTTGAACCCAATTGAAGCATCCCTAAAAAGGAAACTCAATCAGTCCAGTATTATTCCTGAAGATTGTTATAATTATTAAAATAATAAAGTTAAAAAATAAACTATAAATAATAATTTTTGTTGATCTGTAAAAATACTGTAAAGGTGTAAAAAAGTCAAAGCTGTCAAGAGTGCGTACATGTGTGTATTTATAAGCATCTTCAGGGACTTTATATGACGCAATACATACACGGAACTAGGATCTTGACAAATGATTCATCTATATAAATATTTCATCAAAAGTAATCTTTTACTCAAATTTCAATGCATATTTAAGATGAAAAGATATGAGGGCTCTTTCCCTCAAAATGCCTTTAGATCACTGAACCATTCCCTATGATTTTTAAGTAAATTTGAAATAAGGGAGATATGTTTTTTTTATTATGCCTAACCCTGCGGGACCTATTCCTGTAATACCCTAACACAACGGTGTTACCCAGTACCCAATATTATCTAACCTAACAAAATGAAAAAGTATACCCCCCCCCCCCCGCCTCTTATTTTGAATCTCAAAAAAGGGTTTGGGTGAATTTTATGTGCTAGACAAGTTACTATGAAGGAATTGCCGACAAGACATTAATACACAAAATACAGCTATGTTTTCAAAATTAAATAAGTAAAAATTATATAAATTTTTAACAGCTTATAATTCTATAATATGTAAAGATTATATCAATTTTAAAGTATAAGCATCTTAAATATTATGGCTTGTAAGATTTTATTGGTCAAACTTATTTTTAATGCAGGTATAATGTATAATTTAAATTTATGTTTTGACATTTTGATTAAACCTGTGAATACCTAAACCTCTTCAAAGTAGTATTAACAATTAATCACCAGAGGTGTGTGTAAGAAAAAGGTGGATAAAAGGGGAAGGCAGACTTGCCCAATTTTTATCGACACCCATCTAAAACACTCTATTACACGCCACTGCTTTAGAAGTTATGAGCATATAACATCGTGAATTATCCATCAAAATGGCTTATAGTATATTTCCTCAGCTTGCAAACAAACGAAGCACATGATGTCAATTATCTTGTCTAACAAACAAAAAGTAAGAAGTATACAGAAAAATGAGAATAAAGCTATATAACAAAAACCTAACCTGATTTAAAGTAAAAATTAAACACACCAAAACAACCCCTTCTCACTTATTTCCAATTGATTTATAATAAGAGCGAGGGTGGTTTCTTTGCTCGACAAGGAACTATAAAGGAAATCACCAAACAAATTTAAAAGATTTTTAACAAAAGATAAACATGAATATAATAAATAGTTACATAATTTTACATATTTTGTGGGACGATTATATATACAATTATAAGTTTGATAGAAAAATTTGTTTGTCTACTAAGTTCTATGATTATTTTTTAGATTACATATTTCTATCCTATATTCGTCTAACAAGGCATTTCATATGTAGGATCTAATTGGCAATTAGAAGATAAAATGTTTCCTTTTTATGTTTCTTTTGTTTCTACATAAATGCAACTGCTTAGATATAATTACAAGAATAGTTTCATAAAGGGTATATTACTATTTTTTCATAGTAATTAATGAAAAATACAAAGTAGTTAGTAAAAAAGAAATAAAGGCTGCACCTATAGTTTCTAGTGATTATTTAATTAAACTCATGATTTCTTTAGAGTAAAAGAAAAGAGGGGGAAGTGGTTAAATAACTGTATGTCCCAACCCAGTGGACCCTGTGCTGTCTTTCAATTGGGTTTGAATATCAGCCAATAGTGGCGGAAATATTAACACAGCCAAGTCACTACAAAAGAGCAGAAAACACCAGACGTAAAAGGTCCCCAACGCTGAATTTATGTAGTTATCTGGATGTATATCTATATTAATTTGATTGCCAACACTTAAAATTCCTTTAAAATTAGAATATTGAAAAGGTCACGAAATTTTGCAATATGTATTTTTTGCAAGTCTTGAAGCTGCGAATTCTTTAATGGTTTTAGTATGCAATAACAATTATAAGTTATTAAACAATAAAATGCGCGAAATTTGCTTGACCAATTCAATTTTTGCAAAGTTCTTTTCTTTTTTTGGTGGATTTTTTCTAGTGTGTAGAAAAGGCTGGTGAAAATATTTAATAATGTGCAAATATGAACCACAACCACACGTTATTTATCATACAAAATAAAAAGGGAAATTTTTGCAATGATAATATGAAAAATGTGAGATCAATACTTTCTTTAGTTCATACTTTACTTTACATTTTTGTTAAATTAGGGCTCGACAACAGTAGTTTCTGCAGCCACAAGCATAGAGAACATGACAACTGACTGCTGCTAATAGCCGACACCGAAACTAAATTACGGAAAGTGGCATGTGTGACGTCATTAAAATACGTCTATATCCATCTAATTCTATTTTTAGGGGTTTCCTTTTTCCAATTTTCCCTTCATCCTTCTCTTTTAGACGTATTTTCATGATGTCAAACATGAGACTTTCCGTATCTCCCCGAAAATGCCTTTTTTTATTAAAAAGAGAAAATCGTGTTCAATAAGATAAAAATTTCACATTATAATTGTGCTAATAAATAGTAATATCATGCTATGATATATTTTTTTAAATTTGTACAAAAAGATCCATTTTTCATACATATTATGACTCTATCTGTTTAGCATAAGGAAAATAAATACATAAATGTTGAATAAATGATGATTTATTGTGTATAAAGTTAGCATGTTATTATCATTTAGGAAGACACGAGGAGAAAGAGACGGGAATAATTTATAACCGAAAAGTATAAAATCTTTTTGTATTTTTATAAAAAAAAAAATAAGTTACATAAAATAGAAAATCCACGAAACAACTAATTAATTATTGTGGGAAGTAGCAATGATTGTAATATGATATGAAGTGATAAAGTCTATTAAAATATGACTAAATTGGATATGGCAGACGTAAATTCGTAAGTAATTGCCATGTACAAAACATTTCGTCATTTGGCCAAGATCACCTTCAATTCAAAAATTTTACTGTGACTTAGAAAAGTTTCTGGCGTGTGCAGCTGCTAATTTGACGAGCGGGTGCAGCTACGTTCTGATAAGTAAATTGCGGCTTAACTCGAACAACAAGCCATGACTTTTATCAAAATTAGGTTTCTTTGTAAAGGTGAAATTCCAAATACCTATTATTCCTGTTGTCTATTTATGGTGTAAGATGTTGATTATAAAAATGTAAATGAACCCTTGTTTCAGGAAAAACGTCGGATTTATTTCAGGAACTATTTTACTAAATGATTAGAAAATTAATTTATAGCACCGTGACGTTTGACTGTCTGAAGCCTAAGATCTCGGTAACAGCTAAAATGATTGAGATTTTCTTTTTCTCAAATACATAATATATATCCAATTGTACTGGAAAAAATGAAAGCTATAGCTTTTGATTGTGGAACACCCTTCTTTAAAAACGAATTATTTGTCACAAATATAAAAAGGTTTATGGTAGAACCCACTGGTATATTCAATTTTAGCACACAACTGTAAATTGTGTATTTTTGTTTTTATTTGTGTTTTTATTTATACTTGTTTTTATCCCGATTTCCTGACTTTTTGTAAATCATCCTTTGGATAATTCATGAGTATATCGTAGACAAAATAATTGAATTCGCATGCTTTTGTAAATTCATATTTGGGCAATACATACCGTGCTTTCAGAAATATGTAATCAACGATGTGCCCCTACAAAACTGTTAATTTATGTTTTACAATAGCACAGACCGGAATTTAGTATGCAGTGGCATGCAGCAAATTTTGTCAGGGGGCGTACACCCGTTCCACATACTTTTGCGATAAAATCATAAAACATTTCTAAAGAGATCAAATCACAGACATCATTTGTAAACCATCAAGTATCCATTTTCTTTTTATTATTTTAAAAATATTTGATCAAAGACCATATAAAATCTATAATACAAAAGGTAATACAGGTTGTAACTCTAAAATTCTGTCTATTGCTTAGTTCAACTATATTTGTTATAGAGCTGTTTGCAAAATTTACTTAACTGCAATAACACTTTTTCAAATTGGGAGGTTACATACATATACATATAGTGGAAGGCGGTATAAAAACAAAATATTTCATTCATAATTTTGACACATAAGAATATAAATTTCCATTTAAGTAGGTACTTATACATATATAGGAATGTTTTTTCTTGTTTATATACAAAGATTATTTCTACAGTAGGCAATATCATTGAATGAGAAGCCTGTTTGTAAAATCTTATCTGCCACTCGTGTGTCATCCTCTAACCAATTCTTTGATCAGTAATTGTAGACATTAGTCTAAAGATATATTAAATTAGTATGGTACCCAAAATTTTTTAATCACGCTCTCCCATTCTTTGGCTAAGGGCTTTGGGTACTCAATAATTTTGATCAACAAAATGGGAATTTTATTCATTGTCATTAGGGTTATACAAAATTTATCCATTAAAAAATTAACAAATCTTTAGATATTTATTTAATTCTTGGTTTAAATGGCACAATGGATGGGGAAGGGGTTTTACTTTTGATCTAAAGGGATAAGATAACAGCCGATAAATTGATGTATATCCTCAATGTTAAAACACAAAATAACTCAATCTTTAGATTACAATTAGTGGTCGAAACGCTTGGACACTCAACCTTATAAACCAACCAATCAAAATTCAGTAAAAACCTCCAAAGTTGTTCAGTAACCAATAAGAAAACAAAACGTTTATGTAAAACTTTGGGGACTAGTGAAATAAACAGTTTAATGTCCACTCCCTCCCTGGGGGCTTACTCCTGTTATGCCCCAGTATAATGATTACCACTTTGCAATATTGTATTCAATATATTGTGCCCATATACAGAACCATAAAGAGTTTACGCAGTCAAATGATATTACAAAATTTTAAGTCCATGTTTTCATGCAATACTGCGCAATTTCAAAACAACTATGGCTATTTTAGTATTATTGTGATAAGGTTATTGAATTTTGTTTGCAAGTAAAATGATTTAGATTACAACAGGAAAGTCATAGTGGGGAGGGGGGTGGTGTAAACACCTTATAAAACTAATTTTGGGGTGCTCTCTTAAATATTTGGATGTACATTACATTACCCCCAAAACCTTTGAAACCCCATTGGATTAAAACACACATAAAGTGCTCGTATATTTTGAAAAAACAAGAAAGAAAGTATTGCCAAAGAGATATTTAGTTTTTTTCTGTATTGCATAAACGTTAATTTGTGCTACACAGTGGCAATGATTGAGGGTGAATGTTTAATTTCATGGCGAGTTAAAAAAGATATAGGTATGAAATACCTAGGCAATATCTTAAAAATATGGATGCCTTTTTAAAATTTGAAATAAGCAGTTGTCTAATGATTAGATTTTTACAGAAATTCTATATGAAACTGACTCAATTTAGGTTTTTCATGGAGGCAGAAGGCAGGAGGTGTATCATACTTTTTCGTTGGCCTAAAAGCTGTTTCAATTTATCAAATTATATCTGGGCTATAAAAACCAGAAGTGCTCAAACTTTTCTACAAATAAGATAAATCTACAGAAGGTGGAATTGTGTTTTACATTGTAAATAAAGGTGTCTTTTATATTGTATTGCTCATTTTCTCATTCCTTAAGATATCTAAAGCAAAGGTTTAAAGAAATGGAAGATTTAACATTCTTTGATGGAAGGGTGTAGCAGGGGGTGTAAAAAGATGTAGGATTGTTAAACACCATAGCTGGCAAAACTAAGGGGTAGAACACACTCCCCTTCTGCACGCCACTGAACGGAATACAGTACTATAGAGATTTAACGCGCATGACAATAAATGAATAAATAAGCTTTACACATAAATGGATTATTTCCTGAGTCATAAGCAAACGCCTTTCAGCTAGTTGAAGAAAGTAAGAATAGACTGATGTAAAATTGGTAAATTTATTATTTAAATCATAACTGTAAGCAAAAGTAAAAAAAATAGCCTGTTGTTTCGTTTTATAATAAACATTTTTGCTTGTTTATCTTTTTATTTAGCAACTTAGAACTACTAAATGTTTTTTAATAGATTACTATTTGTTTTTAGAGGATGTCAGTTTTAGGTAATATTTATATATTATTATTATATAATAATTTTCAATGCATATTTACGGCGGTTATGGCGGTGCAATACAGTAGCTTTAATTTAAACTATCACCGGAGTAAAGAAAAACTAAAATGTTACTAGCGCCACTCTATTTACTCTATTGTCTTTATATTTGTGTATGCGATGTGAATGTGCACATTTTAAAATCAGGTTCTCATCCAACTTTAACTTTAATGCAATTAAAATCAAGACCTTCAAACTGGATAGCGAATATTCTTCTCATGTAGGGTTTGTCCTTAGGATGCACCCCTATGAAAAGTCCAAGTGGACATTACATTATAAATTAAACTCAAAATATATTAACATACCAGCTCGTTCGCAGGCTTCAAAATTTTGGTTACTTTATTCAATCATGATTAGTTGGTTTAAATTAGCAGTGTCAAAATTTGTATACTATATATTTTAATCTACATTACTGGTAATTTGGGGGATGTACATCAATTATCGTCAATTGTCTTATACTTTAACAACACTAAGAAACTTCTTGTCCTGGATATAAAACATTATAGTAAAATAATAGATAATAATGGTATATGAAATCAGCTAATAGCGACGGAAAATAAAAACAAAATGTAATTAATTTATCGGCCATTATCTTATCCCTTTAGATCCCTAGTACAAAGTCATTCTTGTTTTTCTGTTCGAACTGTCATGTTTCGGTCTTGCCTTATTAACAATGCATGTGTATAAAACTCTCAGTAATCAAATCAATTAGATTTATTTATTTATGGATTAAAACATAATTATGAGAACTTTTTTGATTTATATTGTATCTTGATTGTAAGTCATCTTGCAGTACGGGAAAAAATATAGCGAGAAAGAACAAAAAATAATAAAATTGAGAAAAAAGGAAAAAGCTAAGGAGAAAAAAGATAGTATACAAATAAGCATAGCAATAGACAGACACAAAAAGAAAAAAAAAGATAAAACAAAAAGACAAATAAAGATGAAGCATTTTGTGAAATATAGAATTAAAAATTTGAAAATATGCACACTGCTACACGGAATGGAAAGGACTTCTGGAATATGGACATTTAAAAAACTTTACTGTATAGATATTTTAAGTACACAGAAAAAGTAAAGTTGACTTTCCAGTATGGCTTCGAAACCAATTAATATCTTCTGGTTTAAAACCGGTTTTTGGCCATACTGAAAAAAATATGTATAGCATCGTATTAGAGATAATTTTCTACGAAAATTACTATAAAAATCTTAAATTAATACCAGTTTTGTTAGCCTGGGCCTTCGGCCCCTCGTGGCTAAAAAACATATTTAAATCTTTAAATGTTAATATCTACGAAAAGTTGTATATAATACGATGCGATATTATAACATTAGTTATAATGCTATTCTAACGATTGAAAAAGCTAAACCTTTTCTTGCACCTTGAACCTATAGCAGAAGCCAGTTTAATGCAAATGTTGTCTGCATAAGAATTATTTACATGTACAAATACATACTCATTTTATATACATACATTTATAACTGCTTGGCACTAACTACAATTTTAATTTGGAAGGCCTTAAGGCGTTTTTGCTTTTAAGCTATTTTTATATTTTGCTATTCTAATAAAATAGAGTATATCATGAATTGCTTAAATCAAATTTCCGTTGCTTTTGGCCAATGTTTAACTTAATTTACTATTTAAACAAGGATGACAACATCATAAAAGCACAGTCTAAAAAGTATCGTATACTCCAAATTTAATGCTTTGTTAGTTTATTCTATTATAGCAAAAATATATTATTAAATTAAGATTTATTCAATATTTTGAAGAGCAGCTTCGATTTAAATGTCGCGAACAAAAATATGGTCATTAGACAAAAAACTCCATATTAAATCTTCAAAAAATCTTGAATGAAATACTACTGCTTATAGCTATTAATTCATTCTTATCATATTACTTGAACACCCTAAAGGGGAAGATAGACAAGTATTATTCTAAGCCAAATTATAAAAAGGGCCCATTAGTAGGAAACATATACAATTTACATAATTAACATTTAGATAGATACATTCTAAACTTTTCTCCTTTGTATTTGATAAACTGGCATTTACTTAAAACTAAAAATAACAATACATAAAGGGCAATTTGGGGCTTTAGTATTTAGGTTACAGGCACATTAAATAATAATTTTAAAAAGTATAGGTCATGTTTGTAGTAATTTTTAGACAAGTAAAAATTAAGATTTTAAAAACCAATCACTTAACTTTTTTAAATATTAACCCTACAGCTTTGGTTTTAATGTTCTAAAATTAATATAAATGTAATTTTCGCCATTTAGTGTCAATAATCAACTTAAAATTGATTTCATATTTGTTTTTAAGGTGGTTTTAGAACTATAACCTAAGTAATGTTGAAGACGAATAACAAACGGACGATTGTGAAAATATTAAAATCTAATTAAAACTTGTTTAATTGCCTGAATATTAATTTATATTTTCATTAATATTTTTTAGACGGGGCATAATTGGTATTCATTAAAAACGTCTAAAACTTTTAGGAATGAAAAATTGCTTGTTATAAAAATACAAAAATAAAATATTGAAAAAAGGTCAATAAATAACGATTTAAAGTAAATATATAATTAGGGCAAAAATGGAAGGTCCAAATGAACCATATATTTTGGGATCTTAAGTTGCTTATGCACATACACATAGCAGTTTTATATGAACTTAAAGTCTAGTCTATTTAAGACTAATAATGCCCATTGCCCACCTCCGGACCATTTATATTTTTTTGACCATATGCTCGGGGACATTCAGAGGTATTCTAAAAATAAAAATAGGTGTAGAGCTAATGTCTATTGTGTTTTCACTTAGATTACACCCTCCCCATCCCTATCCTTATTTTGGATAAATATAAAATAAATGAGAGGGGGGGGGGGGTATTTTTTTCCTATTCATAACCTCAGCGGGGGCTATGTACCTGCGGTGCTCTAACATCATAGAATCAGACCAACCTGTACCTAATATAACCTAACCTAATCTGAAATAATTTAAAACAAGCTAAAGAAAAACTGTTCTTTATTCCTAAAATTTATTGCGACATAATTATTTGGGGGGGGGGGGAGGGGGGAGGTTCTGTGCTTAACTAGAAACTTTAAATTTTTTCTTCAGATAATTTGTCTCCCTTTCTCATGGACAAACCTTTTTTTGATTTGTCGAATTTAAGAGTTAAATTAGTTTTAACCAAAAGGGAGAATTATTAAGTTGTGTCTTCAAAGACGTAGAAATCCCAAAAGGATTTTGATTCATCGCTTTTTATACAAAAAAAAATCTTTAAAGCACCTATTGACAAGATAGCATTTTGTACCCTTTTCCTTGTCAAGTTTATCTAAGTTGTAAAAAAAAATAAATAGAAGGCTTTACTATTTAAAACCATGGATCTTAAAAGACATGACAATGGTCGAAAAATTGACGTACATCCCCAATGGTGATACACAAAATTACCCCTTCTGTAGATTAAAATTAGTTGTTGAAACGTTTGAACACCAAACTTAATCAACCAATCAAAATTCACTAAAGTCCCTAAAGTTGTTAAGCCAAAGAATAAGAATAGTTATTTCTCGCATCGTATTATAAACAGCTTTCCGCGGATATAGAATGTACAATTATAAGATTAAAACCAGTTTTTTTAGCCCCGAGGTGCCGAAGGCACGGACTAAAAAAAATGGTTTTAATCTTATGAATGTACATTTTTATATTCGTAGAAAGCTTAATAAAATACGATGTTAGACATATTTTTTTCGTATGGATGAAAACTGGTTCCTATTTACCGGATTCGAATGAATACGAGAAAACCTTATTATAAAATTTTGGGTAGTAGTGTAATAAACAGCCCATTGTCCCATCTCTCTCTAATTTAAAACGCATTCTGAAGAATGCAACTATTATAAAATACTTATGAACGCAAAGGACTCTATCAAGACAAAGCATTCATAATTAACTAATTTTATTTTATGATGGATGTAAAAATGCTCTAGGGATAAAATAAAATAAGGAAGCTAAAATGCAATTTATTAAACTCTTAACTAATAAAGCAAATTAGGACATAAAAATATATTACACAATTTTGGTTTAATTAATCTTGGAGGGCAATTATTAGATAACTATACTGTCTGGCTTATTAAGCAAAAATGTCATGAATAGTATGATAGACAATCCAACTAATATAGTAAATTATATACTGGATGCTCTTTTTTAACATCAATAAACCAATAATCTCAATTATCTATATTGAATAGCAGCAGATAAATTAACATTATCCCCTCTCCGTTTCTAATGACGGAAGGACATTTAGAATTATAGAGTAGCTACTAAAAAATGAAGCAATTCTCTCGTAAAATATTTTCTCGTATTCATTCGAATCCGTCGGATAGGAACCGGTTCTCATCCATACGAAAAAACTATGTCTAGCATCGTATTATATCCAGTTTTCTACGAATATAGAAATGTACAATCATAAGATTAAAACTAGTTTTTTTAGCCCGTGCCTTCGGCATCTCGGGGCTAAAAAAACTAGTTTTAATCTTATAATTGTACATTCTATATCCGCGGAAAGCCGTTTATAATACGATACGAGAAATAACTATTTTTTTGAAGTTGTCATTTCACTACCTATATTTGGTAAGGTCGATTTAAATTTTGAATTCAACCAACAAAGGATGCTTAGTTTATGTTAAAACAAAAATGGTCACCAAAGTAATAAAAGTAACTCATTCTTGTGACCACTGAAGCCCATTTGTATAAAAAAACCCGCACATTTTGAATGTAAAAGGCCTCCTTTCTATCTTTGTAATTTACCCAAAAAATTCTTGAAATTCCTGAAATTTTCATTTTATTATGTATATAACTATTAAATAATAAATTGATATCTTATGCTACGGTATTATATCAATATCATGTTTTTTTATATCACATAAAATATAACATTATATAAAATTAATTTCAAAAATCATGTAAATTTACCTCTTAAATATACAGGACACGTTGAGACACAAATCAGATAAAATGTCACTTGTTATAACTCCAACTATTTACTAGTGAAACTAAACTGTAAAGTGTTGTTTTAATTTGCCACTCTATATACGTAACTAAGTGTTTCCTGCCTATATGTTTATATGTACTTGTTGTTAAATCACTTGTATCGTATACAGGCTCTCACACGAACACGCAACACTGTGAGTTGCTGTTACTACTTAGTCTAACACAAGCAGACTATGACTGAGAATATGACTTAGTAGAGTAGAGTTACAGAGTATCATAGAATAACAATGGTCTAATCTCGCGCACACACACACACTCGCACACTACCGCACCGACAAGCAAGCGCACAAACGCACAGACAGACAAACGCACACACACACACACACGTATCCTACCTAACACGTACAATGGATGGTTTCACTTAATTGTGATCACCTGTGCACGCACGCACGCAAACAGATAGATAGATAGATACAAATACTTGCAGAAAGTTTCTCGTGGTATAATGAATATTATTTTACAGAATATAGGAAATCAATATTGCCTAAGTGAATATGTATATGTGGGTATGTTTGTTTCAATAGTTTTGCATAAATACAAGCAATTTTTACTGTTATTGAAAACTCAGCATGAAATTTTTCTTTTTTTTTGTAAATATTTATGTTTCTAACATTACTTAGAAGTCAAAACATACGCTTTTACTGCAGAAAATCATATTGCTTTGAACTTTCAAAGGGGTAGTTTCACGAAATGCATTTGAACCGCATATTTTTTTCTGGTTAAAGGAACCCTGCAAGAAATACCCCGCTTTAACTGCTTAAAGCCTGCCATGAGTAGACCCAAAACCCAAAATTTGAAGCCTCCAGCTTCAATAAAAAAAGAGTTACAGACATTTCAAAATTATTTTTTTTGGTACAATGAAAATTTGAAAGATTTTCATTTCAAGGCATTTCAAGGTAATCTCAATACAATGCAAATTAAACTGAACTTTTTCTAATGATTTTGACTATAAAGAAAAGTGTTTTTATTGTAAAAATGTTATCAGTTACTTGCATCCTAAGTTACAGCAAAAAATAAGCTGATAATTTTTTCCTAGGTAATAATGAAAATTATATTATTAGCAATGAAAAACTGGCTCGATTGAAAGAAATTTGCATAATGTTTCCGATAACATTTAGGTACGATTTAGTAAGCGTTGAAACTCTACAATCGTTACGTCAATTTTAAAAATGTTTTTTTTTATATTTTTTTGTATGATATAATTAGGCTATTTATCCGATTCTTGGAATAATAAAACCTAGAACAACAAAGTACAAATTATTATTTAGGCATCTTGAAAATCAAATGATAAAAATGAAAGTATGTCCTTTTACGTATCCTGTATTTGGTCAATTTTGTATAAAATTTATGTACAAATTGGTTTAGACTTTTGATTTTCTGCGTTGAACTGGCGATAAAAATGAAAATACAAATTCTATAATATACAGAAGCGAGGAAAACATAAAAAAATTCTGCCTTTGTTCTAATGTAGAAAAACTGGCAGACTCATTATAAGGTTATCAAAAGTTATTGTTATTGAAGATAACGATTTATAATTGTGCACTATGATTATGAACAGCGCTACCATTTCCAAAGAGGTAATGGTTATTTGGCTGTTTATTAAACTGGTCTCAAAAGTTCTATAGTAACGTTTTCTTATTGGCATACCACCTTTGATTAAATTTTGATTGGTTGGTTCATTTAGTTGAGTGTCCAAAAGTTTTAACCATTAATTGAAATTGATGCATTAAGGTGTAATTTGATGCATCATTATTGGAGATGTACATCAATTTATTGGCAATTATCTTATCCCTTTAGATCCCTGGCTACCATTTCACATTAGAATGCCATAATCAGGTAAATTTAAACATTTTGTGGACCAAATTACCCCCCCCCCCCCCCCCCAACTCTTTCCTCGAAAATATCGTTGTTTGGTGTTATTAGTTCCCCAAATATAAATTTACACACTTAGAGAGATAGGCAAAACAGTTGCGAATCCTTCAACCTTCCCCCGTTGTTGAAATTCCGCGTTTATCAAGATTTGTACCACACCCCGTTAAAAAACACCTTGTGCGTGCTTGAACATAATTATCATCAACAGAATATTCGTTTAAACATTTATTTTCAAAGCAATTTAAATTATAGGTTCATATTATGATTAAATAAAAACAGTGTATATAATCATCTAAGTGAAACAAAAATGCAAATAGAAATTGACCAAAAGAGAATTTTAACAAGGCTATGGGATTTAAGGTATATTGATAATATTATATATGTATTGAATAGGGATAATTAAATCTTAAAATTAAAAATACATGACACTAATACTTTATATTGGTAACATTTATAAGGTTTGGAATAGGTTAGATATTGGTTGAAGAAAGGAAAAGGAAATTATTGGAGATTTAATATTGAATCTTGAAAAAAGGAGTGTTGACTCTAACATTTGCCTGATCTGGCTTGCCAAATATATCCTCCAGGCTTCTTCTGGGACCAGCAGCACCATTGGTAGAACCTTCAGCTATTAAATCAGCTCCAGATGACCTGCCTCTGCTTGCTTGAGGAACAGCAGGGACAGCCACAAGATTGGGGGCATTGCTTCTAAATCCAGAATTATTTCTATTAGCAAATCTATTACTTTGTGTTCCCGATGATTGTTTGTTTGTTGATGCTGATGCAGCATTGTTTGCAAAAGCTGAGGAAACTGTTCTTGACACAAGAGGAGAAATCTGAGCCAATACCTGAGTGGCAATGTTGTTAGAGTTAAAAGTACGGCGAGGAGGAGGGCTAACAATGGGTTGGAGTCCATTGGGAATGACAACTTGAGTAATTGGAATTTCAGGTTTTGAGGCCAGAGCACCGGAAACAACACCAGGAATCAAAGGCTGCAGCTGTGAGGCAATTGATGAAACTAGAGCATCAGTGTTGGATAGACCTAGCTGTTCTGCTGTTGACTGCACAGAAAATCCACTCAAAGATGATCCTGAGTTAAGGGAGGAGGTGGAAGTTGATGATTGAGATGCTCCTAGAGATGATGATGAGCCAGATTCAAAGCTTGAACCTGTAAATGATCCACTACTTCCTCCTGTGAATATTCCTAAGCTTGAGGCACTGTTGGAGCCACTTGCAGATTCAGTAGATGAGCCAAAAGATGTTTCACTGGAGCCAAGTGAAGATCCACTTTCAGATGATCCAAAGTTTGTTCCACTTAATCCAGCAAATGAAGTTCCTCCAGTTGGCAATCCACTCAAAGATCCAGACTGGGCAGTTAAAGGCCTTGGAGTTACCTCGATAACACCTTTCTTGACTTCTCTTGTTTCCGAGTACCCCATGGGCCCTGCTACATAGTTGACAATGATGAGTGCTCCTGTTGGGTCAATGTACTGGTAGCTGCCAGTCACCTGTTCTCCATCTCTGTTCTCATTCATGGCAATGTAGTTTTGGCCAATAGTGTCAGCAACCTGTTAGCAATAACATAATTTTTTTTATAAATATAATCAATTAAAATTATTTAGATTTAAAACAATTGACAATTTCCAAGCCATGTTAGATGAAAAATTGTAAATTTTCAGTAGTTGTTTTAATTAGGGCACAAATTTCTTATAATAGCAAAGATAAAATAAAAATTAGTAATAAACAAAATAAGTAAAAACGGCAAAACATAAATCCAAGATTATTAAAATATTATACAAAGAGTTAGAATAAGATAAAATAAAATTATTAGGGAATGAATTAAAGAATACTCAATGTTCATTAACAATAGAGCTTTACAGATTAACACACCAAAGGTTTCCACTTACAATTATGAAACTTTACCTTGTAGTTGTAGTTATATTGTGGGTTATCATCAAACATATCTCCAAATGTGCCAGCTCTGATCTGTGCAATCTCATCAGGGGATGCATTACCAAATCCATTGCTGGTGGTCAGCTGTTGTGCTTGGGGCGCACCTAGCACACTCAAGGGAGATAACAAGATAATACAACTCAACAACTGAAAATGTTTTTATATGTATAATATTGATTCCTACAACAGTAAGGTACAATTAAGTATGTGGAGCAACTCTCCAATTGTTACTAGAGAGTCTTATTATATACATACTTAAATTTGGAGTATTGATTATTAGAATGATTAAGAACAATGTAATAAGCAAGGCATTTCTATAATCATAAACATTCTGATTTGTTAATCTTCGCTTTTATGGGTATTGTCACTCTATATGACAAGACGTTTGCAAGTGTTTTGACCAAATAATTCATATTTTCAGGCAAAAATTTTACATGGATTGGGCAGTTTATATTTCTTGGCTGTGTAAATGTGTAAAATGTGTAAAAAGAAAGTGGTGTGATGAAATAATTATGGCCAATTAAAAAAAAACTCGACACACTTGAAATGAAAATCTTACGAAGAAGACATTTCAAATCCTAGATTAATTTCCAATCTTAATTTTAGCAAGATAATATTCATGTTAGATAAAGATTATTTCATCAAATGAAAGTTTATAAATAAATTAAATCTATTTTAAATTATAACAAGTAATCTTGGTCCTATATCAAGCTGATATTATCAAATTGCTTGTTTTGTATATAAAATAAAAATAATGTTTTACCTTCATAGTGTTGCTTGATCAACTAGCTCCCAGAGAATGAACCTTAACAAATCTTTATAGGCAAATTTATACGGCCATGTGTCTTAGATAAAGGAATAGGAAAATCAATTAAAAATTAAGTTTAACATCTTTATTTATACTTTTATAAATACTAGCGGCTACGCCCCCTAGAAGCCTCTAGGGGCACTGCACTGGTAGGAGAAGGAAAAGTCGACCTCATCCTATTTTAAATTTAAGTTTCCAAAGAGTTATAAAAATTATTTTTTTTGGGGAGAGGGGGGTTAAGACACCCTCTCGAAAAATAGTTTAAAACCTTCCCAGGACCTATAAGAAGCTTCTCTGTAAAGGAGAACAATATCGGTTAAGCGGTTAGCAAGATCCTTCGGGACAGACAAAAAACGCTTACTACTTTATATAATAGGACTACTTTGTATTATAGATTACCACTTTAATGGGAAATTAATCATTTAGAGGGACAATAGAAATATGACCATTTTATTGAGAAAAAACGAGAAAAATATGCTTTGCTTTGAAAAAACGTTTGGCTGTCTATATATATCTAGTGATTGCGTCCTTAGCATCTAGGTGCTCTTTATTCTTTGGAGTATAGATAAACAATGAAATGACCTAAAAAACATCCCAAAACCAAAATCCACAAGTAAATTAATAAATAGCACTCCTAAAATGGAGAACTCTTTCTGTTCAGCAGTAATCAAAATCTTAAGCTGTAGAAAAAAAACTTTCTACTTTAAATAATAGGATTATGGGAATTATTTTACTCATTAAAACATTGAAATAATTGCAAGTTTATTTTAATGCACTAAAAGACGAGTACATTATACTTTTGGGGTTTATGTTAAATGTTAGATTGTACAAAAAATAATGTTTAAACTTTTCCACTATAAATCAACACTACCAAATTTTACAGGGACAAATCAACAATTTATCGTTCATTGTCTTATATTTAAGCTCCATGTAAATTTTATTTTTTTTAATCATCTATCTTTTTTTCTCGGGTTACATACTTTTTCTTTTACCCTCAGCCATGAGTAAAGATCCAAATATTTTGCAAGATGAGCAAACTACCACAGATCATCTAAATATAGAATTACATTAAGATTAATATAAAAGCAACGTGTATTATATACAATTAACAAAAAATAAGATTTAATAGACCTTTTAATATGTATGATATTATTAAAACCATAAAAAAAATAATAAGAATGATAAGCAAAGCATGGAGAAATGGTAATTACTTAAGATTTAAACAAAAAAATTTGTTAGCAAATTAATAATATCTAAATTGATTAGATTAAATCATTCAATGTTCAAAAATGCAAATGCAAGTATTATCCGTACTTTAAAAAACAAGAATTATTAAATCCATAGTTTTTTTAAACTCAAATATCATTTTAAACTTTCATTGGACTGTAATTTTATTTTTTTCTCAATACTATTGAGTTTTAATTTTTATACATACTAGCTTATACACCCTTAGAATCTAGGGACTCTGTTTTCAAAGGGGCAGATAGAGGCATGAAAATAGCTCAGAATCTTCCCAAGAGAGAAGATAGGCTAAAACCATCTCGAGACCTATGTGAACATTATCCAAAATAGAGAACCCAAACAGTTAATTCGTTATTGGGTTCTTGGAATTTATAAAAAAAAAATACTTTATATAATTGGATTTTAATATCCATATTTATTTACTTGCACGTAGCATGTAATGCATTTAAAAACTTTCTACTTTTTTGTAATGGATGTGTAAATCATAACCCGTTGCTCTAATTGTATTGTAAAGACGTACTGACAATCTTATAATACTTGTAAAGTAGATTAGCTTTTCCCAACTGGCCTAATCTTTGTGTGGATAGACAGTAAGGTATAATTTGTTACTCTCACATTCCAGTAGTTGTCCACATTAGTAGGTAGGGTTACAAAATTACAATAGTTGTCCACATTAGTAGGTAGGGTTACAAAATTACAGTAGTTGTCCACATTAGTAGGTAGGGTTACAAAATTACAGTAGTTGTCCACATTAATAGGTAGGGTTACAAAATTCCAGTAGTTATTTACATCAGTAGGTAGGGTTATCAAATCTTATACATATTTCTTTTGGCCTCTTATTTTCATCCAATCAACTCTTGTTTTTTGCAAGGCTGTATTTATTTATATTGTTGCTTTTGTATCAACACTTTCGCGACCAAGAATGGCCCAAATAAGCCACATATATAACATAATTTTTTCTTCTTCTCAAAACACAGAAACCATTAATCCGGGACAAAAAAAGGGCTTGGACATTGCGATTAAAGGGTTGGGTAACGGTTTTTCTTTTAGTTATTAAAAAGTGTAATCATATTTGCATTGTTTTTAATGCAATTTATATAAAATTGTACTGACTATTCTCAACAACTTTTTTTCAACCACAGCCAGCCAGTGGCCAAATTAATAAAATCTATATTTTAATTTGTTTCTCTTTATGAAGTTTTGCCTGAATATTTCAAACAATACTATAAGATTTAGTCGTTAAATATCGTCTTCTAAAGATATTTTCCCAGTGAGAGGGAGGGGGACAATGGGCTGTTTATAACACTAGTCCCCAAAGTTTTGCAATAACGTTTTATTAACTTTTGGGACTTGGGTTGAATTATAAAGTTGAGTGTTCAAACGTTTTAATCAATAAATTCAATTTACAGAAGAGGAAATTTTGTGTATCATCATTTGGGATGTACATCAATTTATCGGCCATTGTCCTATCCCTTTAGATCCTTGTGTTTTTCCTAATTTTTATAGAGAAATATTAAGTATAAGTTTTATAAATCAGACAATGCAGATCTAATGTAATTCTCAACTGTGTTGCAACATGTAGCGCAACCGATAGTTGACTGGTAGCTGTTGGGTTGAAATCCTTGCCTAACACAACGTCATAAACAAAGACGTTAAAAGATTTTCTGCTGTCATGTCATTAAGTTGTTGGAATTGGTAAAAGGCCTTGGCCCTAAAAAGGCACAACTTAAACACAGTATAGACTTTCAGACAAAAATTATGCAATCAAAAGGGTTGGTTGTCTGTAGGACATTTGTCCGCAAAATCATGCACTTTGTACTTTCCAAGTTTGGGTATCCCATTTTCTAGTGAGAAGGGGGGGGGGGAAGGTCTGAAGGATTGTTTACGAAAAATGTAAAAAAGGTTAGTTATAAACAACTTAAAGTTATTTGGTTCACCTCTAGGGATTAAAAATGCATAAATGGAAAAAAATAATATATTTTTCTAAATGTCATAATAACAGGAAAATGATATATTTTCTGGAAGATATAATGATATAATTGAGCAATATAAAACAGATATGTACAAACTTAACAGTAATAACAATAATTAATAATCCAATTATAGTAAAGTTTTTAGAAATACATTTATAGTTGGAAAACTTTGACTTTCTTCACCAGTTACTAATCTCATTAACCCCTGTTTATATATTAAATGCCTTTGAAAAATTAACAGTTATTTTTCAGAGATATAGAGATGGGAAAATGGGTTAGTTTGACCGCATGTACTTTCTATTCTCCAAATTATTTCCGCTATATGATGAGCCTTACTGAAAATTCATGTATCGTATTATAGATAATATTCCAATTAAATAAAAAAACAAAAAGGATAGAACTATTTCCTGCAATTTTTCTTTGATAATACGCGTTAAACAGTCTTTAATAAGATGCAAAAATCACTGTTAAAAGGAAATAAGAAAATTATAATCATCCCTCTTTTTGAGGAAAAAAATTCGCCTCAATTTTGTATATGCAATTCAGCATTGGCACTTTGCAAATTTCTTATCCTTTTTGTTTCCTTTGTATGCTGAAAAAGTTTAGATTTTGCTTAACAGTGACATAAAGGCAGAATGCACATTGCACTCAGGGATAGAGGGATGGGCCGATGTTAACATAACTTTGAAAATCATCAAAATGTTTCTTAAATCATATAGATTGTTCTACTTAATTTTTTATGGATCAGAGATATCGTTTTCACGTCACCTTAGGCCTAATAATTGACTTTAGAAAATTAATTAATTTCCATTTTACCTATTGCCTGCTTATCTGAATGCATATAATCATGACTTAGCTCCTTAGAAAACAAAGCAAATTTATATTAGAAATCTAAAACAACTAAAGATCACATTTGTTTCTTTCAATTTTAATTATTCGTCGTGGATAAAATTACTTACAGTTTAAAATAAAAGACTGAAAGAATTAATTTCTTCAAATTATACAGCATGACCCTCGAAAAAGTATTTTTAAGCATCTGCAGCCCATATTTCTCAATGAATTATCAAAAAATGTATATGTCCTTGTTCTCTGTAGATTTCCACATAAGTAAATATAAAAATATTTTTTTTACATCAATTAACAGCTGAGATTTTTAGAGCCAAAGTTTTGAAAAAGTGGCTGAGGAAAAAGTAACTTTTCAAGAAAAATGTTTTTTTAAAGTGAAATGACGTGTTTTCCTCATAATTTCAATACTCTTTATAAAACTTATATAAATATGTTTCCAAGAAATTTATTTTATGCTGAAAGCACTTTTTTCACTTGCTCTAAAAGGCATTTTTAGATTAGTGTAAATTGCAAAAACACCCTTACAGAGAGAAATCCTATAAAAAATAGTAGCAAATTGAAAGTTTACATAAACAGAAATCAAACACTTTTTATTTTATCAAAATAAGTTAAAAAACAAAAAAGTTACAGCTACAAACTTTTATTAAACATTTAACAATTTAAATGATTTTTATGTGTGTTTAAGTAATTTGTATGAGTGGGCGGGAATTTAGGCACTAATCTTTCCGGTCGTAAGCATTAATTGGGGAGGGGTTTATTTAAGGTCATATTAATAAGTGGGAGATATTATAAGATTTGAGGGAAAATGGTTATATAAGCAAAATGCATTCAGTAAAATTTGAAAAGTAGATTTTTATATGTAAAAGTAACGTTTTTTAATGCAATAAAAAATGTATGAATTGTAAACTTGCTCTTCTTTCTTATTTGTTTTTTAACTGGTTGATAAAAAGTAATATACTAATAAAAAACTATGAAATATTTAGCAATATCAAGTTTCTCAAGCACTTTTTCCAAACTTTGGCTTTAAAAATCTCGGCTGTTAATTGATGTAAAAAAAATATTTTGATATCCTTTGATGTAGAAAGTTATAGAGAACAAGTACATATGAATCTTTTAATATTTTATTGAGAAATATAGGCTGCAGATGCTTAAAAATACTTTTTCGAGGGTCATGCTGTATAAAATGATAATTTTCAATTACAAATTGGTTGTTTAACTTATTTAGATAATATAAATATAAAAGATATGAGTATTTAAAGTTCGACCAAACAGTTGAATTATCACAATATTATAATATCTTAAGATATGCATTTGGAATAACAGAATAATAACACAATTCACAATTCAAACTTAATATTATAGGATAGGTTAGATAAGTTTTTCATGAAGCTTTTTATAGTGCCTATAAAAAATGACGTCATACTAGCCTATCATTGGTCAATTTAAATGTATACTGGCCTGTCATTGGTAATTTAGTCTGTGTATTAGCCCATCATAGGTCATTTTTAATGTATGGAGTCATTTTTATAGGCACTTAAAAGAGCTACGTTTTTCATTATTCGACAGTTCTGATTAACGTTACTGAAAACAAAACTTTCCTAATGACTTAGAACTTTAATGACTATTAGCAGTTTAACGACAAGATGTTACTTATAGTTGAAGGTTCTAAAAAAAGTAAAAACTGTACAATGAGCTCCTGGCTAGAGAAATCATGAGTACAAGTTGACTTTTTCGCGCATTTATGTGCGCTGCGAAACAATTAGGCATTGCATTTCCAGATTATTACAGAACTTCTAATGCCAGTGTAGAAATACCATTTAAGTTTAGCTGATAGCTGTTTGTAAAATTCTTAGTATTTAGGATAGGTTCGATTCCAGCTATATTGTGAACTGTACCAGATTAGTATAAAAGGTTTGGTTTTTACTGAACTTGTGACTAGGTTAATATCATCTTGACTAGTTTTATGGACATAAAGCATAAAAGTTGAGTATGATAATGTTTCTAGCATATGCTTTACACTGATAATTTAGACCATGTTCCATTTAAACATTTAATGGCCCTTGTTAATACAAACAGTGAAAGATATACAGTAATTTTAATCAAATCCTAATTTTAAGTGAATATTTACAGAAAAAAAACCTTTAGAACCCAAATTCCCACAAACAATACATGATTACAGTCAAATAAGATTACTAAATGCTTGTTCTTTTCCCGAACTATCTTTCTTTATGCTTAAAATGTATTCTTAGATAATAAAATATTCTAATTACAGTTTTGCAATTCATTAAAAAACTCTTATGCCCAAATTCAATGAACAACAAAGTTAAATATTTGTGTAATATAGTAGTTGGAATTAACATGTTTAAAAGCTGATATACGATCGAATAAAATGTACAGTTACTTAATACTTGTAATGAAATACAATATAATAAATATGTTTTAAATTGATATGTTCAAAGAAATCAAAAATTTCATTTTGGCACTTTAAAATCGGTGTTCATATAATAAACAACATCTTTTTATGACAGCAAATAAATATAAATAAATTGGCCGTTTTTTTAAATTCTCTTTTTACCAACAAATCAGTCGATAATTCCTTCCCAAATCATTATAAAAAGTGTTACTAATCTTTAGAATAATGTTTACTGATATGAACATCAATTGCTTGAAATAATCTAGACGGAAGGATTTTCATTAGTACTAGTGAAAGCCAAGGTATGGTTGGTCCAGTCAGCCAGACGGATAGTCGCCTCGCACGATATTGTCAACTTTCCCTGAAAATACATGAAAGGTCTGTAGAGTTACTTCGCTCTTAATTAGGAAGTTTATAAATATAATATCTTAAATGTATAGGAATAGTGTTTTTCTTCTTTTATTTCAAAAAGAAGGACGGTAAATTGGACTGTAAACTAGACTGGTACTCATAGTTTTATAATCACTCTCTCTCTCTCTCATTGGATGGCTTCTAAACTTTGTGTACTCATGAAAAAAAGTTGTTTGTTCAAAAGCGTCAATATTTTCAACCAATAATTTTTATCTACATAAAATATCCATTTTGTTTATATTCAATTGGGGTGTAAATTAATTCATCTGAAGACAACCAATCCTTTGATTACACGACCTTTTTAAGAAATCCTAACTTTGCAAGCAATTTGACATGCCCTTGAATAAAAGTGCAAATATCTTAAATCAAGAGTTATAAAAAGTATACTTTACAATATCTATGGGTGACCTACACTTATACAAAAATAGAATAACTGTACAAACCTTTGTATCAAAGTGTTGTTCACTTAGAGTAAGGAATAGAGAAGATGACGAAGTATAAAGTCCAGGCTTACGAGATGCAACCACTAAAAACAAAAACAAAATATTAATGTAAATGAAAAATAGTAAAGAAATATTTAAGATTAATTCCAAAACAAATATTATTTATCAGTTTGTTTGACCGTATAATATGTTAAGCTTCGCTATGGATGTCGTCATCCTTGTTCTTTAAAATCATGTAGATAACGAGGGGATAGTAGAACGACTAAACTAAATTAATAACTGACACAACCGCTAGAAAGTATTATAGAACTGCTTTTCTCTAAAAAGTTTTAGTCATGTGATTACAACTGCAATGGATATACAGGATGCAAAGAAAAGCAATGGTTACATGGATAGGTAACCAGGGAGAAAGGATAGAATTGAGCCCAAATAAACTTCTGTTAATCAACTAAATGGGATAACTAAGCTAACTTTTCTTTCAATGCCTAATAGATATTGAATATACGTGGATATTATGACAGGGTTATTAAGATGAAGCTTAATTATTGGTCAGTTTGTTCATTCAGTATAATTGAAGGTGATGGGATTATTTTAGCCCGCTGCCAGTTTTACTTTATTAGATAACATAAAAATCTGGTATAACATTTAAGTAGTAATATATCCATTGTGTAAGTGCTATAATGACTATAACATCCCTGTGAAATTTAAAATCATACCTGGATGCTCCACAACATTGGTGGAATTAGCAGGCTTATTATTGATGAACCAGTTTATATCCGCAGCAGGCTTAGAATTAAAGGAGCTGCAGTTAAGGTGAACAGTTTCGCCGGGTGAATAATCCTCTTTACCTCCTACAATGGGAAAACAATATAAAAAACGGCGGGTATATCAAAAATAGGATTAGGTATGAAAAAAAACTTTATTTATTAATTTATTCTAAAAACTTAAAAAGGCATGTAGCGGATTTCGCCTACAAATGGGATTGGTTATGTTTTTTTGGTAATTTATTTTATTTCTCCTGGGAGGGTGGTGGTACTCTCCCCCAGAATAGTTATAAATTTTCCAAGGGCTTTTGGGAATTTACCCTGTAAAGAAATATCGGTTCAGTGGTTAGCGAGATCTTTTGGTACAGACAGGCAGATATCCTATTATTATAAAGATAAAGGGGTATGGTAAGGTATGTGCGCGAAAAAACTTGATAAAATGTAAATGAGAACATGCAAAGAATAAGAATAGAACTATTAGGAGTTAATAATTAATTATATTAATACATCTCCTAAGTAATTCAAGCACTTATAGAGATACTATGAATTTTAAAAGATGCTGGTCAAAATACTAAATATACGCAAGTTGTTTTTTTAAAGTCATATAATCTTTATATAATCATTAGATATTTTCATGAAAATACACTTTTTCGAATTTTAGTCTTCTGCTAACCTAAAAAGTTACTTTAGGAGCCTAGAAATACATGTACAAAATTTCAGCTCTCTATCTCTACTGGCGACCTAGCGCCAGGCATGTAAAATATCAACAGATAACGGTAGCACGGCGGTTTTAACAATATCTCAGCAATGTGCAGGTTTTAAGCTCTTCTGCATATTTCAATTTTAACACATAAGGACAAAAGTATATTATCCCAAAAATCTTTTGTCAAAGTCTACTCTACACCTAGCGCCAGTCAGTTTTCTAAAATCATGCATTTTATACCTGTGAAAATAGAAATCGCCAGCGCTAGGTGTAGAGTAGACTTTGACAAAAGATTTTTGGGATATTATATCTTTGGCCTTATGTGTTTAAATTGAAATATGCAGAACACCTAAATTCATCTTCCAAGCCATTCTCTTAGCATTTTAATTTTTTTTATGAAATAACGGGATTTCAAAACTGCCCTTTGAAAAGGCCTAAAAAATCTTATTTTTTGTCACTTTTTTCACTGCTTATAGTTACAACTTATTAAGATATTATGCTCCGTTAAAAAAATCGGCGCCTCCAACACCAAAACCGGCAAAAACTGGCAGTTAAACTTCTGTGCCCCTACTTGCCCCCCTCTTCGGTTAACAGTAGTTATCTCAAGAAGTAAAAGAGATATCACACAGAAAGAAAACTTTTTGAATAAAAGTGAACTAAGTAACTATTACAGATTTCATTTTGGGACTTTCCTTCTAGGGGCTTGTGGAGCAAAAGACCCCCCCAAAACACTAAGAATATGAGTTCTGAGCTTATTTTTAAAGATATCAACCTGATTTTTTTTTGAAAACTTTGTTAACATAATGGAACTCAGTAACATTTATAGATTTCATTTTGGGACTTTCCTTCTAGGGGCAAAAGACCCCCAAAAACTAAAAATATGAGTTCTGGACTTATTTTTAAAGATATCAACCTAATTTTTTTGAAAAAACTTTTTTCACATAACCAAACTCAGCAACCTATACAGATTTTGAGACTTTTCTTCCAGGAGTTAGTGGAACAAAAGACCCCCCAAAACACAAAAAAATATGAGTTCTGAGCTTATTTTTAAAGATATCAACCTGATTTTTTAAAGAAAACTTTTTAAATAAAACTGAACTCAGTAATGTTTACACATTTAATTTTGGGACTTTGCTTTGAGGGGCTTGTGAAACAAAAGACCCCCAAAAACACAAAAAATATGAGTTCTGAGCTGATATTTAAAGATATCAACCTGATTTTTTAAAGAAAACTTTTTTAACATAACCAAACTCATTAATGTTTACAGATTTCATTTTATGACTTCCCTTCTAGGGGCTAGTTGGGCAAAAGACCCCCAAAAACTAAAAATATGAGTTCTGGACTTTTCTTTCAAAATACCAACCTAATTTTTTTGAGAAAACTTTTTTCACATAACCGAACTCAGTAAGCTTTACAGATTTCTTTTTGGGATTTTCCTTCTAGGGGCTAGTGGAGCTAAAGACCCCCCAACACAAAAAAATATGAGTTCTGAGCTTTTTTTTAAAGATATCAACCTGATTATTTTAAAGAAAACTTTTTTTAACATAACCAAACTCAGTAATGTTCACAGATCGTTGTGGAGCAAAAGACCCCCCCATATTTTAGTGTTTTAGAGGGTCTTTTGCTCCACAAGCACCTAGAGGGAAAGTCCCAAAAATTAAATATGTAATGGGTACTTAGTACATTAATGTTCAAAAGTTTTTATAAAAAATCAGCTCAATATCTCTAAAAATAAGCCCAGAACTCATATTTTTAATGTTTTGGGGGTCTTTTGTCCCACCTGCCCCTAGAAGGAATAAAAGTGTTGGGGGGGGGGGGTCTTTGGCTCCACAAGCCCCCAGAAGGAAAGTCCCAAAATTAAATTTGTAATGGTTACTGAGTTCAGTTATGTTCAAAAAGTTTTCATTAAAAAATCAGCTCAATATCTCTAAAAATAAGATCAGAACTTATATTTTTATTGTTTTGGGGGTCTTTTGTCCCACTAGCTCCTGGAAGGAAAGTCCCAAAATGAAATCTGTAAATGTTACTGAGGTTGGTTATGTTAAAAAAGTTTTCAATAAAAAAATCAGGTTGATATCTTTAAAAATAAGCTCAGAACTCAAATTTTTTTGTGTTTTGGGGTCTTTTGCTCCACTAGCAACTAGAAGGAAAGTCCCAAAATGAAATCTGTATAGGTTGCTGAGTTTAGTTATGTGAAAAAAGTTTTCTCAAAAAAATTAGGTTGATATCTTTAAAAATAAGTCCAGAACTCATATTTTAGTTTTTGGGGGTCTTTTGCCAAACAAGCCCCTAGAAGGAAAGTCCCAAAATGAAATCTGTAAATGTTACTGAGTTCCATTATGTTAACAAAGTTTTCAAAAAAAAATCAGGTTGATATCTTTAAAAATAAGCTCAGAACACATATTCTTAGTGTTTTGGGGGGGTCTTTTGCTCCACAAGCCCCTAGAAGGAAAGTCCCAAAATGAAATCTGTAATAGTTACTTAGTTCACTTTTATTTAAAAAGTTTTCTTTCTGTGTGATATCTCTTTTACTTCTTGAGATAACTACTGTTGGCCGAAGAGGGGGGCATGTAGGGGCACAGAAGTTTAACTGCCAGTTTTTGCCGGTTTTGGTGCTGGAGGCGCCGATTTTTTTTAACTGAGCATAATATCTTAATAAGTTGTAACTAAAAGCAGTGAAAAAAGTGACAAAAAAAGATATTTTTTAGGCTTTTTCAAAGGGCAGTTTTGAAATCCCGTTATTTCATAAAAAAAAATTAAAATGCTTAGAGAATGGCTTGGAAGATGAATTTAGGTGTTCTGCATATTTCAATTTAAACACATAAGGCCAAAGATATAATATCCCAAAAATCTTTTGTCAAAGTCTACTCTACACCTAGCGCTGGCGATTTCTATTTTTACAGGTATAAAATGCATGATTTTAGAAAACTGACTGGCGCTAGGTGTAGAGTAGACTTTGACAAAAGATTTTTGGGATAATATACCTTTGTCCTTATGTGTTAAAATTGAAATATGCAGATAAGCTTAAAACCTGCACATTGCTGAGATATTGTTAAAACCGCCGTGCTACCGTTATCTGTTGATATTTTACATGCCTGGCGCTAGGTCGCCAGTAGAGATAGAGAGCTGAAATTTTGTACATGTATTTCTAGGCTCCTAAAGTAACTTTTTAGGTTAGCAGAAGACTAAAATTCGAAAAAGTGTATTTTCATGAAAATATCTAATAATCATACTTTCATAAAGTGTCCAGTTAAGTTGAATACTTTAAACAATGGGGATGTAAAATTTGTGTAAAAATATATAAAATTGTTTTGGTTGGTGGTGTATGCCTAAACTGTAAAGTTGTGTGTTAGTACGTCAACGTCGGAAAAACGAATGGACCGATGATAATTTTGTACTTTTAGTGGAAAAGGAAGGTTAGACAAATAAGTATTTATTTATAGGACAAATAAAAAATTTACCCCACCAAAAAATATTATTTTAAAAACAATATTAAGATTTTTCATTGTTCGATTTTGTTGAAAAAGTACAGTAAAGTTGAAAATTAAAAACTTATGTGACAACATCTAAAAATGGTTTTAGCGCATTTTTCTTATGCTCAAAATTGGATTTTCAGTAGTCGACTTTGGGGGGCCAGTACTTTCTCCCTGATTGAGATATGGCCTTCAAACTTTGACCTATTCTAGTACATGTCCCCAATAGTATCTGTATAAATTTATAGCTCTATATCTCAACTTTGAAGCGTTTTGCAGCAATTCTTGCAAAAGGTAGAATATTTGAACATAAGAAAAATGCGCTAAAACCATTTTTAGATGTTGACACCTAAGTTTTTAATTTTCAACTTTACTGTACTTTTTTAACAAAAACTGTAATTTTTTTTCGTTGTTTCATAATTTCCCTTAAAAAACGAAGAAAATAAGCCATTAATCATTAAATTCTGATAACTAAAAGTGGGGTAAAATTGCTTTCAAAAAAGTGCTCATAAAAAAAACACACTGTATTACACACTATGGTTATGCTTACTATCCTAAATGAAGAAAATTTTGATTTCAAAAAAGTAAATCATAAATATTATATGATCTAATAGCAGCTGTACCCGTACCAGGGGTTTTTATTTTAGAAGGGTAGGGAGGGGCACAAAAATAGCCTAAAAACCATCCTCAAACTCAAATAAAAAAAATTAAATAGCTTAAATCCACCCCAGGAACTATGAGTATCGGTTTAGTGTCCAATGAGACCTTAAAGGACAAACAAAGAACCTTAATACTTTATAAAATAGGATTAGGTGAGCCCATTTTTACAAACTGTTATTCAAATCTTTGAATAATTAAAAGCTTTTGCAATGTATTGTAGGGTTGGGCCGGATATCCGGTGTGGCCGGATACCGGATATTGAAACTATCCGGCCGGATATCCGGCCACACCGGATATCCGGATACCGGATATTGAAACTATCCGGCCGGATATCCGGCCACACCGGATATCCGGCCCAACCCTATTACATTGTTTGTATACCTTTGATTATTGGAGGTGAAGATGGTAGAACAAGAACAATCAAATCACCAAACCCAGATTTTGTTGAAAATTTGGGTGCCTCTGAACTTACTTCACATCTATACCTCCCTGTATGAAGAAATAGATACAGATACAGTAACAACACGCATAGGGAAATTAAAATAAAACAGATCAAACAAAAATACAAATTAGAATTGATTCAATCCTTTTTTTAAAGTAACAGGATGTCTATTTGTCTATGTGTCTGTTCCGAAAGTTCTCACTGACTGATGGGTTTCATTTGCACTGAAGATTTTTTGGGTTCTAGGATATTTTTATCTTAATGGGATGGGTTGATTGAAAGAACCTCCACCCTCAAAAAAAAATCATTACTACAAAAAAATTCTCAACCCAAAATGACTTAGACAGACAGAGGACAATACATATAATAGAGTGATTTCGGCTAAGCTTTTTTATTTTTAGTAACAAAGCTACTTTGTATATAACTGTGTCTCTCTGTTCGTTTTCCAGTTCGTCAGTCTGTAACGCTACGTAGCGCTGCTATTCAAGATATTCGACTGAATTGTTTTAAGAAGTTGTCCAGTATCAATGAGCATGCAGTATATTATATATTTGGTTCATCAGTATGGCAGTCACGCTATAAAATGTTAAAAAAATTGCATATTACCCACATGTGAAAGGTTTCGTGATATTTGATGTCTAGTGACAACTGAACTTCTGCTCCTTAAATCACTTTGACCGTATTTCCTTCAATGATTTGTTGTTTTTTGCTAATTATGAATGTTGTAACCCTCGTTATTATAAGAAAATAAAATATTAATAGAAACTAATTGCTGTATTATTACCTGTTGATTTCAAAGTAAGGTTTGCCAAAGTAACAGTACTGATATTGCTTGCTGACTAAAATTAAGTTTTCGTTATTCTTTCATAAAAGTAGCATGATGTCTGTAGGTATTCTCATATTTATTGGGAAGGCCATTTTTTTGTTTTAAATTGACTTTCTGACTTCTTGATGCTCAAAGCAATGACAACCTACCGACAAAAAAAAACACTTGAATACGAATAAAATATTATATAAAATTTCCTGTATCATACTTCAAATTTAGTGTGAATACATTTTTGAAATAAAGAATAATGCAACCTGTTCATCTCTACCCCATTCCTAACATTTGACATAAACTTATACAAAGACCAGGATTTATAGGGGATAAGACAATTGATGTTAATAATGATGTACACCCCCGATTGCAATAAACAAATAAACCCTTCTGTTGATTACATTTATTTGTTAAAAAGTTAAGACACTGCTGATTTGAACAACCCAACGAATAAGAACACATTTTTACATTACTTTTCAACCATTAAAATATTTATCTGTCAATTATCCACTACCCTACCTCCCTGACAAAGACAAAGTAGATTTTGATAAATTCTGGAATTCGATGCATAGGCAAATAGACAAAATAAAATAACATGAAAATCAAGTTAAGTTTGTCAAGGCTTGCAACTAAACAAATTCTAACACA
Organism: Acartia tonsa; assembly: GCF_053477335.1. Taxonomy (NCBI): domain Eukaryota; kingdom Metazoa; phylum Arthropoda; class Copepoda; order Calanoida; family Acartiidae; genus Acartia; species Acartia tonsa. Next base: position 47,080,385 of record NC_137260.1, read on the forward strand.
TTTATAAGAAGCTAAATTAAGAGGGAATTCCAATAAAAAAAAGATAAAATAATGATGACAACATCCATAAAGCGAAGCTCTGCAATTAAAGGACAAACGAACATAAACACTTGTAGAGTGTCAGAACTGAATAAGTAGATTATTATTGCATAAGTATAAACAAAAGTGTAACTATAAAGTTACTACGCTTTCTAAATAGTACCTAACTACTACAGGAATTACCATGCAAAGTTTGAAATCGATATAATAATTCTAACATGTCTAAATTAACGAAAAGAGCTACTAACGGACGGACCGACCCTCATTATAAAAAAGCTTCGCTTTTTAAAAAAGGTAAAAAGTCAAAGCAGTCAAAAAAAAGAGCAACCCATGAGCCAAGAATGTGTAATAACAAAACATGTACATTACGAAACATCTTAATAAGAAACAAGCCTCGATTTTCACAGCAGCGGAATAAAATCATATTTTGTTGAAAAACAGGTTAAATAATAATAAACCCACGACCGTGGCTTAGGATGTAACGCATCTGCTAGTCGTCCAGGAGGTGATAGTTTCGAATCTCGGCTTAACACTGCGTCACAACTAAACACGTAATAAGTGGTTCCTGTTACTGTTATTTCAGGTGAGCGGCATTAATAATTAGAGTAGGGGAAAAGACTTGACCCAAAACATGCACAGTTGATACCTCCAGGCAAAGGTCGTTTTTATCAAAGAGTTGCTAGTCTGTTGTTTGTTACTTCAACTAATATCCTTGGGGGTTAGATTATCGCACCCCATGATGCTCTACATTCTCTAGATGATCACTTAAAATCGAAAGAAAATAACGCCCTTACGAGGTAAGTAAAGAATATTAGATAAAATATGCAGGTTCCTAGATTCCTGGATAGGAATGACAGGATCTAAACTAATCCTTTCTTATCATCATATTTAAAGTCAGCTAGTCCCTGCCTTGTCAATTCTAAATATTTTAGGATTCAATACACATTACACGTATGCCACACATAAAATATAAATTTTAACCTCCATATTGTAGTTGCTGTATAAAGAAATACATTTCATAAAATGGATCATTTTAAGAGACTAGTGGCTGTATCCCTATCATCGAAAAGCTTTTAATTGTAAGTAAGAATAGGGCAGACAAATTAATTAAAATCTAGAAATAAAATAGACTAAAACCCTCCTCATCAACTAAGTTTAGTTTATGCATTTCATGCATCAGAAAAAAATCTCACTTATAGTTATAATAGGATTGATACGCAAAACTAGTCTTTGATTTCAGCTTTCAAATTTGAGTAATTTTGTGTTAGTTTTATGCGGAAATTGTAAACTTCCAAATATTTTAATTTTTTAAACTTTAGTTTTATATATGACAATATACATACTATTTTAACATATCAGGTAGGAATTACATAACCTTAGATTTTTATGATAATCTCTTTCAAATCTTTATTGAGTATTCTTTATATTTTGAGAAAGAACAGAATATTAATGAAAAACTTTTTATCCCATTTTAGTATTATAGTTCTTGAATTTCAAATAGTAAAGCATTTCGAAAAATAAGGAAATATTTAACCTATTGATATTAAGGCACAGACGGACACTTTCGTTGTAGATTGTGACTGCCCATTGGTAATAATAATAATCACTGAAAAGTTATACCTTATCTATATGAACTCCGGGTCTGGGATAAACAGTCAAAGGTTTTCTTCGTGATGGCAGATAGCGATAGATTTCTCTGAAATTAAAATTGGATTTAGGAATTTGCTGCATTTGAATTCATCTAAAATTCAGAATCTTGTAGTGTGAAATTGTAAATAGTATATGTTAAATGAAGATATTTTTTTCTTTGAGAAGACATACTTCGGCCGATAAACAGACGCTAGTAATTACCATGCACATTTAGGACTTCAAGACAAAGGTCATGCAATCAAAGGGTTGGTTGTGTGTAGGATGTTAACCCTGGTTGTTAGAGTTTTGCATCCCATTACATGATGCTCTGGACACTTTAGATAATCACTTAAAATCGAAAAATCACGCCCTAACGAGCTCAAATCATTACTTGAAATAAAATATTTTTTTTCTAAATGAACAACTCATAACTTTTTATAGTTAATATTCAAAGGGGATATCTGTAAGTTTTTTATAGTTAATATTCAAAGGGGGTATCTGTAAGTTTTTTGAAATTAAAAATCCCTACAAAAAAACTTTTTTCAAAAAATTTGAAGGGTCAGATTTGCGTAACATTTGGTTAAAACTCAGCCCACTCATGGTCACCTCCTAACAATTAAACACAGGTAAACTAAAACTTTCAGCTAGGTAGACATCAAGATGATATATTAAAGCCTCCAAGAACACAATTTGCGTGCTTGACATTTATTTTACCTGCCGCCCTTGTACCACTTAACAGAATATATTTGTTCATCAATAGCTTCAAAGTCACACAGCAGTACAGCGTTTCCACCTTTACAAGAATAAGCAATGTACCTTCATTGGTTGGCGACAGAGACAAAATTGGTGCTTATACTATTTGCAGTTTTTAAGAAAGAATAGTGATTACGGGTGCTTTTTCTTGTGTAGTCTGCATGAATAACCCCCCCCCCCCTTATTTTCAAGTTTTATAAAATATGTCAAAGGTTTGGGAAACGTAGGAAAATATTATTTCAGGCCTATTTCAAGCCTAGGCCTAAAAAACCAGTTATGGGATGGTTAGTTCGATATCAACGATAATAAAATAGAACTTTTTTATAAACAAATATATTAATGGCTTTTGTTAAAATCACGCTATGATGTTTTTTTGTCTCCCAAATTTTTTTATCTTTTACTCTAGAAATTTGAATTTTTCAAAAAGCTATCATTGGGTTTGCCTCAGACAGATTTTAGGATGTTTTTATTAAAGAGTAAAAATTTTATTTGAAAATATTATTTTATCATTACTTATTAAAATTCTAAATAAATAAATAAATTTTGTACAAGTAAATAAGCACTTGGGTAACATTCTATCAATTCTTCTTGTTCCATGTTAATAGACTAATGTTTTTTGTACTATTTAGCATATAATAGTACGTTGAGGTGTTTCAATCAATTCCATATAAATTTAAAATACAACATTTCATTTATAAACTACCAAATGAATAATTCGTAGCTACCCACTTTCCAAAAAGTAATCCCTCTATTTTTTATTTTTATATATGGTATTTTTTTAATGTAAAACTCTAGGCAGATTTAATAACTAAGCTGATGTGATCGAACACTCATTTTGCTTATTTCTTATTTTCATTTAGAAGCAGACAAGGTAAATTTTATTCTTTAATTTCATATGCCCCGTTTTTATATCGGCATCCGCCAATTTTCTATTGGTAGATACAAAACAATAAATAAAATAAATATTCGATTCAAATAAAGAAGATGTTAGTCACCTGCAATATTTAGCGTAGGCACCTCAACAGATTTAAGGACCAAGGACCCAATAATGGGACAGACCAAAGAGGCCACCAGGACCAACACAACAGGACACACACCCTTCCTCATACTCAGACACAGAATGGCACAACAATGAAAGCCTTCAAAATCACAATTTGATTTAACAATTTCGAGGATTTTTTCTTGAAAAAAAGTTTGCAAAATTTTGCCCTTCCTTTATAACTCCATGTTAAGGTCAACTAAAATATTGAGGCTTCACGGAGGCTGCATTGTCCCCCCACCCCCTTCCTTTCCCCCCAAGCCCATATTCCATTAGAAATATCCCTCTCTTTGGGATAAAATTTAGTTCCCCATTGGTATTCCCATTTCTGTAAATAATTCCTTTTGTAAGCCGGCATATATATATCTGGCATCAATTGCACTCTCTCTTGTTACCATCCATGCCTAAAGATAGGCCAATCTTCACCCATTCTTTCCCTCTCTAACTCCCTAAAGCCCACTCTATTTCACTTTAGATTGGGCCTGTTCCAACATACTCATTTTTGGAGCGAAGCTTCTCATAAATTTTAATGCACCATGTACTTAAATGGATGTATAAAATAGAGGAAATTATTACGGTGTAAAAGCGTTTATAATGTTAAATCATTAAGATATAGAATTTCATTTAAATATCTTATTTTATTTGAAATAGATATATCAGTTTTCGAATAAGGAAAAGGGATAATTTTTTGTCAAAAATGTAACTGTGAGTTATTAGTTATTTCTCGCATCGTATTATAAACGGCTTTCCGCGGATATAGAATGTACAATTATGAGATTAAAACTAGTTTTTTTAGCCCCGAGGTGACGAAGTCACCGGCTAAAAAACTAGTTTTAATCTTATGATTGTACATTTCTATGTTCGTAGAAAGCTGGATATAAAACGATGCTAGACATAGTTTTTTCGTATGGATGAGAACCGGTTCCTATCCTCCGGATTCGAATGAATACGAGAAAATCAATTATCATATATTAAAACATAAAATCGGACATAATAAACTAATTGTGAACAACTTGAATCTCTTTTCGTGGTTGACCCAAAGGAAACTTCCCTCGTTTAAAATAGCACAAAACCTACCCAAGATCAGGAATTGTGAAGAAATTTTTCGAGCCGTTCACAATATTTTACTGGACACACAAACATAAATCTTGCTGCCTTAGTATAGAAGTTTAATTTTTTTCAATTGCTAGACACACAAAAGTTTATCACGCAACCTACCCAAAACCAACATTTATCAATAATTGAGTTCATTTTATTTCAATATTTCATTCAGATTTTTATCGTACTCTGCATTGTTTCTAAATATTATATAAGATTTTTTAGCATTTGTAGGTCAAGTCATATTTAGTTTGGTTGTAAACAAACAAAATGACAAGACTTGTATATAATGGTCATATTCATATTTTTATAATGGCTCTTTGTGAATCTTTTATTGAATTTTGATTTTGTTTGCCATCATTGGTAATGTACTCAATTTATTGCTCATTGTCTTATCCTTTCAGATCCCAGATTAATACTAAAGATAAAAAAAATAATCAAAGATGATAACTTACACATCAGCAAGCATAACAAAGCAGAAAATAAAAGGGTAAACGAACATTTCATGTATGTATAATTCTTCATTTTTCATTGTAAGATGTAATGCTTTTAATATTGCAAATATTAATCCTGAGAAAGTTAGAATCATTATTTGAAAAATTTAAATGATGGACTTCTTAATACTAGCTTTTAAGGATCGGTAACCTATTTTAGCTGTAATTTATTAAATACAATTTAACCAAATATCTTTACATAAAATTCAATGATTATTTCTAGACCAAATATATTTTTGTGTGAATAAGCCCCCTGATGACATATTTGAAAAAGTGCTTTGAAGAGGTTATTTTGAGGTCTGTCTCTGAGAGGAGAGCTTAGTAATGGGCGCCGATTAATTATATTTTGTTTTTATCAGGGAGAAAAGAATAGCTAAAAGGGGTTAAATGACTAAGTATGCTTGCTTAAAGGGATAATTATATTTGTAACTTCAATATCAGATATTGCTAAGATAATTGTATCCTATTATATAAAGTAGTAAGTTTTTTTGTACGTATGTTGCTTATGATTGCGATTACTACTGAACCAATTGAGTTCTCTTTTTTAGGGCCGCTTCACTTAGATCCCGGTGTGGTTTTAGGTCATTGTTCTTACCTACTTTTTCTAATATAGACTCAGAGTCCCTAGATGCTAGGGCTCCACAGGCTAAACTTTATCTCAAAAAAACATTATCTAATAAGAAATAGAAACACTAGCGGCTACGCCCCCTAAAAGTCTCTAGGGGCACTGGTAGGAGGAGGAAAGTCACATCATCCCATTTTAAATTTGAGTTTCAAAAGAGTTGAAAATATTTTTTTTATTTTGGGGGGGGAGGGGGGTGAAGACACCTTCTCCAAAAATAGTTTAAAACCTTCCCAGGACCTATAAGAAGCGCTTCACTGTAAAGGAGAACAATATCGGTTCAGCGGTTAGCGAGATCCTTCTGGACAGACAAAAAACAGTTAAATATTATATTTATTTTGACTTTAACTAAATATGAATTTAAACAAAGAAATGAATCAAAAAAAGCTAAAATTTTGTCTTCTACAAAAGACAATAAACTCCTTTGTTTTCTAAAGTCTTAGAAAGACAAACCAAAATTATGGTTATGATATAATTCAGAAATATAAACTAGAAAATTCATACAATTTCATATTTATCAAATATATAAATATAATGCAAACATATTCAGGGTGGCCAACAAAAATATGTTTAAATTAAATAAACATTTAAATAATTATTTTCTTAGATTTAAAAGTAATTTATATGGTTAAGATTGCACGCTTTCTATTAAGGAAGGATTTCAATTTTCTGGTATCCAAACCTTGCTAAGTCAACAGCTTAAAAGGAAAATAAGGTTTGATTTTTTTAAAATCATTAAAAGTTAACATACTAAGTAAATATTCCTTAAGTTTTTTAACCAATACCTGGTTACAGGTTTGATACTGTAGGTTCTAATCTTCCAGGTCTCCAGAAAATTTTCTATGTCAACAGCTTAAAAAATAAGTCTTGATTTCTTTTAAGAATCGTTAAAAGTTAACAAACTAAGTAAATATCCCATAATATTTATATAATTTTTTTTACTCAATTCCTGGTTACAGGTTTGTTACTGTAGGTTCTGAACTTCCAGGTCTCAAAAAAACTTTAAATTGCCGACATTTGTTTTATACTGAGACTAGATTTATTCTTAACACTGTTTATATTTTTTTTCGTTCTTGGTTACAGGTTTGATACTGTAGGTTCTGATCTTCCAGGTCTCCAGAAAACTGGCTAAGTCAACAGCTTAAAAAATAAGGTTTGATATCTTTTAAAAATCATAAAAAATTAACAAACTAAGTAAATATCCCATTTTATTTATATAAGTTTTTTTAACCAATTTCTTGTTACAGGTTTGATACTGTAAGTTCTGAGCTTCCAGGTCTCCAGAAAACTTGCTAAGTCAACAGCTTAAAAATAAGATTTGATTTCTTTTAAGAATCATTAAAAGTTAAGTAAATATCCCATAATATTTATATAATTTTTTTTACCCAATTCCTGGTTACAGGTTTGATACTGTAGGTTCTGATCTTCCAGGTCTCCAGAAAACTTTAAATTGCTGACATTTTTTTATACTGAGACTAGATTTATTCTTAACACTGTTTATATTTTTTCGTTCTTTTAATTTTTTTGATAGTAATCCCTAAAGTATGTAAAATGTATGATGTGTATAACAAGAGAGTTGTAATATATGAGCCCAGATAAGAATATCATCTAGTCTCATGGCGGTTTCTTTACATGCCTAATACATTAGAATCACAGCATCTATTATGGCTGATACAACCTTCTATAATAACTGTGATATTAAAGATTAATCATTATAGAAACTGATTGTAAAGACTTTATTTACAGTGAAGTCACACTTTATACTGCCCAGTCAAAACTTAAATTTTAATCTATTTCTTGAATATTATAAATCATCAATTTTAGGGCATAAAAAAATTTTCTAAGAACCTTTATCCTATTATCATATTGAACTTTTGGCGGTTTCAATTATAATGCCTAGTCGAGCAGAGAAAACCCACTCCATTCTTTATTTATAATAAATCTAAGGTACAGGGTAGCTGTTCATTTCTTATTATTAGGAGGAGGAGTCATGCTGTGCTCGCTATGCACGTTGAGAAAATCACCAAATTATTTGGAAATACTAGGCACACGACAACTGTTCATTATTTTTCAAATATACAATACAACCTTTAACGATAACAATTTTAACTTTTAATGTTATTTCATTTTTGATAAAATTACATGAAATCATAAGCATAATAATGAATATTCTTTACACAAAGACTTGGTGTAATATTTTGTAAGGGCTTTAAATTTAAAATTGTTTGTATAACAGTGTATGTGTGTTTGTATGTGTGTGTGTAAGTGTGTGGCTGTGTGTATTCAGTGTATTTTGTGAGTTTATTGGTTGTATTTCCGTGTCCAGTATCCCCAGGGTGTAACTACCCAACACCAAGCACAAAAACTTTTTAAATTTTATATTTTAGCGTTCAATGTATTGATAAGGTCAAAACAACAAAAAGACACATCCTGCTTTGTAACGACTAAATAGTTTATTGTTATTTCAAAGAAACAATAAATGAAGCAAAAACTGCATTTCACTTACATTTCTCAATATTTTAATATTATTCATATAATTTTCTTGAAGTTATGCATGTCGACGTAGAATAGATATCAGACTAATTCTGAACTTAAGATTCAATAGGCTAATCGCTTACATAAGTTTTCTTAATTGTGTTTCTCAATCTGTGTATGTAATACAAATTAAATAGATTTTTGTAAAAATTTAATTTATAGAATAATGTACATTTCTATTTATTAGAATAGTGCAAAGAATGAAAAATTTTGGGCTGAAATGCCATGCACTTGAAAATTGTCCAAAAATATGTATTCTCTATTCTTGTATAGAACAAGCTCTAATTCACAATAATAAATAAATATACATGCTATAGTGTAAGTAGTTTATATAGCATAGTATGCATATAAAAAATTGTATCCAATCTATATTAGATAAAAATTTGAACTAGAACTTTTATATAATATAAACAAAATTCCTTTTTTCATTTAATTTTGAGTAATAATCATAATCTTGGAAGTTTAGCAACTCTGTTAAAATTACAATATTAATTTTTACAAAATTTATATTTGTTTCATTCACTCTTGATTCTCTTGTGACTCATATATTTGATTAAAATTTTATGGCTCATGAATGTTTTCGTTCTTGTTTAATCTTTTGTCTTATTTTTACGTTTCTTTGTATTTTAAACATTCACAAATAAATCTATTATTTGCTTGCTTTGTAATCTGTAAAGTCTAAATTCATTTAGCATTCTGAGAAGATATTGTAAGTTGTAAATCAAATAGTTTAATCAGATTAAAACTTTTAATTTCTTCTAAACTAAAGGCTAAAAGTATTGGAATTCCGATAGAAGGGTTAATTGAGTAATCTAGCTCTTCTTTTAACTTTTTATAAAGATAAAAAATAATATGTAATTAAAGATACTTTTTGGTTTTAAAAAATAATATTATACTTCATACAATTCCGTTTTGGTAAATAAAATGAAATTATTCTCTGAAGGAAAGATAAGGCTAAACTAATTATACAAGATATACTAATTACATTAATTGTGGTTTAGGGCCATTAAGAAGTAAAACATGGATTAACATTATGTGCCTTATCTTATTCAATTAAAATATTTACTTTAAACACATTATTTAAACCCTATAAATTTTTAAATTAAAGCTATTTCAATGTTGACGTTTTTCCTTGTCTGTATTCAAATGGGTAATAAGGAAGCAGAAAAAGCATGAAAAATCTCAAGGATTTTACCTAAATATAGAATAGCCTAAAACCATTCAGGAACTTATGTTAAGCTTTCCTAAAAAGGAGAACTCAATCAATTAGTAGTTATTGAAAGATTAAGGTTCAGATAATACAACCTTACTACAGTAGGATAGTTAAGCCCTGTATAATATACTTTTATATTAAAGCTATTTAGAATTGTTTTTATGATATACAGAATAACTATAGGACGGGGGACAAAATGATCTATAGTGTGGCATCGCCACCTGAATTTGATTCTTGATCTGATATGGTTTATCACCAGGTTTACATGGCCAGTATGTCATTTATTCTAAATGAAATAAATGACATCAAAATTTAATCAATTCATGTTTTATCATAATATTACATCATAAATTCCCCCTCATACATTCTCTAGAATATTCAGGGATCTAAAGGGATAAGACAATGGCCAATAAATTGATGTACAACCACGGAAAGGACTCAAACTAACTCCTTCTGTAGATTACATTTGATGGTTGAAACGTTTGGACGATTAACTTAATGAATCAACTAATCAATATTTATTAAAAGTCCCTAAAGTTGTTAAGCCAAAGAATAAGAAAACGTTATTATAACACTTTGACGACTGCTGTACTAAACATTCCAATATCCCCTCCTTCCCTGGGAATAACTAGGAGGTAGAAAAGAATTTCTTTCAGTATATTTCTTAAATGATAATTTTCTGTGGTTTATTTACAGAAGCTCGAAAAGTGTCCGAAGAAATTAGACGTGTGACGTCATTAAAGGGACGAGAAGAGTGGAGAATTAGGAAAGGAAACTCCAAAAAAGAGATGGATGTATTGACGTCACACGGCTCACGTTTTCGAACACTTTGTTGACCTTATAACGCCATCGTAGAAAACGCTAAAAATACTTTTATTTCTGAAATTTAGGAAATAGTTCCTGTGGCTTTTTCATGATGTTATTATACGATGGCGTTTTTGAATATGATGGTTTCTGAGTACAATCAATACAAGTAAAAAAATGTCTGATTTTACAAAGCTAAACTAGGGCCTATTTTTTACGGGTTTTTGACACCCTTTCTGACATATTGGGTCTATATACTTATTAGGAGAAAAGAGCTATGTTTAAATAGAGAAGGATCTCGCAAGCTGCTTAAACGAAATGATTCTCCTAAAGGCCATGGGGAAAAAACCTGCCCTCCCCTCACCCTAATTTTTTTTTTATATTTTTACTTGAAACTTCTTTTGCAATTATGATAAAAAAGGAAATGATGAACCCAGTAATAGTGTCGGACTGATTATGACGTAAAAAAAAATTAGCCAATGAGAGGCCATTATTGACCAATGGTAAAATTTATAGTGGCCTCTCATTGGCTAATTATTTTTTTACGTCATAATCAGTCCGACATTTTTACTGGGTTCGAAATGATTTTTAAAATCTTTTTAAGATATGAGACTTATTTTCTACTTCTCAACTGAATTCCACATACCAGAGCAACACACAGTTTTAAAATATCAAGTTGTATTCTTTAGTTGTATAAAATTTTTATAAATTTATGAACGCTGGAAAATTTTACACCACTTAGTTCATATTCATAAACCTTAGAGAGAATTTCTGGCCCACATAGCTGTGTACAATGGACGCAGACAGGGATATGGTATCCTCTCCAAATTAGGGTCCTATTACAAGTTTACTTGTATAGAAATAATTGATTAATTTAAGATTTTAGACACTCCTGTGTATGTTTACTCCGACGTTTGTCACTCCTGCGTTTGTCTTGAAACCCATATAAGTATGGAGAAAAAGTAAATTGTTTTTTATTTCTGACTATCGGCCACAACTCCTAGAGGCCTCTAGAGGCACATAATTTTAGTTTTAATTAATCTTAAGGAAAGGGGGTCAAGATTGGATTCTTTTGATATAGTATTGATGTTTTGATGGTACTGTCTCAAAATTAGTTATAAAACTTCCCTTGAACTATTAACAGCTTCAAAGTAGTGAAAACGACGGTTAGCGAGATTTTTAGCTACATACACAGAAACAGACTTAAATCATGTTACTTTAAGAAGTATTTTAGAGACATATCCTATCAATGTTTAACTAGAACAGGAAAGATCCACAACAGTACTTTAATTGTAACTAGCGGCTACGCCCCCTAGAGGCCACTAGGGGCACTTGAGGAGGAGAAATTTTTTTTTGGGGGGGGGGCGTAGGCCCCTCCTCATTTTTAATTTTGGTTACAAAAATAAAATAAAAAATTTCGGGGGGGGGGATTTTATTTTTTTGGGGGGTTGGGGGTGTCCCAACCCCCAAGAAAATAGTTATAAACCTTCCCGGGACTTATGAGAAGCTACCCTGTTAAGGAGAACCCGATCGGTTCAGCGGTAAGCGAGATCCTTCGGTACAGACACACAAACACACACATAGACATCCTGTTACTTTAGTATAAGGATAAAAGGGAATAGAAATAAAATTTAGTAAACAAGTTTTTTTCCAGGCGAGATATCCCTATCTGTGAGACTTTCCATTAAAACAAAACCAAACACCAATTTTAGACTAACATTGAATTTCTTTTATATTTTAATTAAAAAGAACATTTTATTTTATCTTTTTGATATGATATAACATAACTCAGCACAGCTACTCTATAATTAGAGTATTTATACGCCCAACAGTTATATAGCCACCATATCATTCTTATTTACAAGTCATAGGATGTATGTAGTCAAAAACTAATATGGTTCTCGTCTACAGTGAAGCTTCTTAAAGATCCAGAAAGTTAAAACTTATTATTGGTTTTGTTGTAGCCGCTAAATAAAGTGTCATATAGTCTAAATAGTGAGTACCAAAAAAACAACTAACTTTAGAATGAAAACATTTATTTGACTCGGGTCATTTTAACAGTATTTATCACCAAAATTTAAAATGTTCATTGAAAATCACCTCACAAAGCTCAATAAAATTTGAAAGCTGTGCCATTGTCATATCATTTATGACTTTCCTTTATGACACATTTCTGTTTGATTTTATGGAATATAAAAATATGTTAGCTTTGAAACTCGTAAAAATGGTTACATCATAAAAGAATTTACTAGACAAAATTCAACAAAACTCTATAATTTTTAGATTTATTTAACTAAAAATACATATTTATCGCAACGTATTATAGACAGTTGTCCGTGGATGGGTAAACAAAATGTAAATATTTTTGTGGACTATTGTTTATAACATGATGCATTAGATATTTTCAGTATAGCTCAAAACCAATTTTATTTCAGCAGAAAATAATCTAATTCGGAGCCATGCTGAAAAACAACATATCTAACATTCGATCGAATCCGACTTTGGTATTTTCTTATCCTTCGCGGCAAACATCTGTTTTATTTCAACCATTGATTTTCCTTTTGACTCGGGAAAAACTGTGCAATACATAATCAAGGCGACTAGACCAGAAGCAGCAAACAGCCAATAGGTTCCATAGGGCTGGATCCACACCAATAGGTTAGGGAAGAGCTTCGTGTTCAGGAACAAAGTGAATGTCACTAAGAAATAATTAGTTTTATGTTCAATAATAACCAACTTTAGCGCCTCATAATCTCATAATCGGTAATTTGATGTGTCAAATAACCGCGTCTTAACTAAAGACGTTAAAGACTAATAACAATGGACAGATAGGACATCCAGAGAAAGTTTGCGCAATCAAAATGTTTTTTTGTCAGCAATAATGTAGATGTTAGTACCTTTTAATCAACTGCAAATGGCTGGCTTAATTTGTTAGCAACGAAAAAGTAACATTCTAACCAGCCAATATTATTGTTAGATATCGCATTTGTTTGAAAACTGCTTAATTTAGCAACGGTAAAGTTTATGTAATGTAGGACAGTAAATATTCCAACAGTGGCGTGCACAGGCTTTTACCGGAGGAACCAATCTTGAGGGTTAAAAAAGGAATGCTAATAATAACAAGGTCTAATGTCTATTCTATAGCTTACCTACAGAAACAATGCCGCCATTAAGAACTTTATATTCTGGAGGCATAAGTTCACCTGACCATACCCACTGAAGTGGTCCAACACCTAAAATAGTTTTGTTGAATTCCCTCAAAGGTCCTAGCCAGCCCTTCAACCCTCCCTCCAATTTTGTAGAAACGAATGGAAATGCGTTGCCCTATCCCTTTCTGTTCAATTTATTTCAAAGTTAGAGGGTTCTTTGTTACCATGCAATTTGAGGAAAACCCCATTAGTTTTTCTTTTACTAGCGGCTACGCCCCTCTAGTGTCCCTTTAAATGTTTGGTTTTTTGGTATTATCCTCTTAGAAAATTTTTTTTCAATTTTTTTCAATTTTGTAAACCCCCCCCCCCCCCCCCCCCCGACAGCGAACTATGAACTCTGGCCGCAGCGCTCTCGGCTCCCTAGCCTGCCTAGCCGCAGCGCTCGGCCCCCTTGCCTGCCTAGCCGCAGCGCTCGGCCCCCTTGCCTGCCTAGCCGCAGAGGATAACGCCGTTTTTTTTGGTTCAAGTCTCTACAATACCTATCTATTTTGCGATCAAGTCTTTACGATACCTCTTTATCTTGCGTAGAAGTCTGTTGGCGAAAAACATTTTTCGATTTTTTTTGTGATTTCTCTTTGGAAGGTGGTGGTACCCTCCCCCCAAATAGTTATAAACCTTCCCAGGATCTATGAGAAGCTACCCTGTAAAGGAGAACCCATCCTGTTACTTTATTATAAGGATTATTATTTAGAGAAATGTGTATTCTTTTAAGTAATGCTTCTCAATATTTCCGCATGCTACTCTTTTATGGCACAAACAGAATATTACCTGCTCCAAAAGCCAGCATGTATAAAAGTAAACAAATAAGAGGAATAATAGATAGACCAGGGAAGTCAATATTCTGTTCTTTACAGTAGAAACAGGCTCCTAACCCAACCATGGAGATAATCATCAAAGTCATTCTGAAAAAAAAATATAAATATCCAAATTCAACATTAGCACTCCTTTTCAGTATGTTAAGCAAATCTGTAAGGTTGTTTTTTTTTGTTAGTGGTGATTCAGCACAGTTTTTTTACCCTATCCACAATCCCCTGTGGGGTCCATAAATCTAAGGGGGCTATACAATGCTGTGCCATAACCCTGCATGTCTACCCAGTAACCAATATAACCTAACCTAACATCGAGTAATAAACAAAAAGAAGAAAAAATACCCCTTTTTATTTTCAGTTTATTTTAAAGTAAGTTTATTTTAAAACTAAGTGGAGGTACTGTGTGAGTGCTTAACAAGGTAATTTGTGTGAAAGCGCAGTGATGGCTTGCATATTTTTATGGTTAATAATAACTTTTCTTCACAGACATTTTGTAATAAAAACGCTTTTTGTGACTTACGTTACTATTCCAACTTTAACTCGGGCAAAGTTCTTGATAAGAAAAATGGCCAGTACTCCACCTAAAATTTAATAAGGATTACAACATCCAAAAGAAGGTTAGCATAAAAATATATGTTTACTGTTCAGTCTCATAAAAAAGAAGTAACTCTCCAAACCTTTTATTTAAAATATGTATATGTCAAGTTTCAACAGTCTGTCTTATATAGCAGCAGCAAAATTCCAGTTTCCCCCTTACCGACGGACGGTCATTTCGAATTTTAATGAAGCTTTGCTACTAATAACGTTGGTGGTTATGAAATGCCTTACAGTTTTTTTTCAGTTCTAAGCTTTATAGTTTCGAATATCATAAAAATGGATTCAGTTCGTGCTTATGTAATGGCAATGACACTAAATTGTTGATGTACTTGATTAGTCAGGTACACTTTATTCTAAAGCTATTAACATACATACATACAAATCAAAGTGATAGAGTAGCTGTTTAATAAGTAAAAGATTACCTATAAGCCTAACTACAGCAATGATTATAGCTGCAAGATAGTTATCAATGCTAATACCAGAAGATTGAAAAATCGTAACTGCATAAAACACAACAGAAAATGGTCCTGATGACGATTATGTTTTTAATAAGATTTTTATTAAACTTTATTAGTGTTTAAATTGAAAAAATCTTCCATAAAAAGAAATCTTTAAAATTTCTGCTGTTTGACAGCGGATGCCATCAAAAGTCTTTTGTTGATTCACAAAATCTTTGACATACGTTCTTGGTATGTTTTAATATTCATATACTTGAAGTATGACTGACAAACCTACGAACCAAGTAAACTATACACTGCTCAATGGTATAGGACATCTTTTAAAATATATTGTCCCTCGGACAGACAAAAAATGTGAATTAAAGAGAAGGTTCAGTACTAATAAGAAAGTATTTAATGTTCAGCGAAAACAGAAAACTTAGTTAGGGTTTATGACAAATTTCAAATCTCATAGATAAAAACATGCCCATGCTCATGACCAGTATCATGTTCACCATCACCAGTAACACTAAATTAAAACCAAATATTCATATAATATTGGTTTCGATGTGTTCATTATTCGAAAAACGTTTTCGCGTCAATTTCTAAAAGCTTGTTGTTTACAGAAGTTTTATTTATAAGTGTAAAGTGATACTTTTTTTTTTACAAATTACCAAGTCGGCAGGTAATTATTATCAGGGATCAAAGTGATAAAACAATGGACTATATATTGTTATACATCCTTAATAGTGATAATCAAAATTATTCTTTCTCAGTATTAAATTATCGTCAAAAAGGTGTGGAAACTAATCATAATTTAAGTACCCAAGAGCCAAAATTTTTTGAGCCAAATAAAAAGATAACGTTGTTATAAAACCAGCGTAGTTTACAATCAATTGTCCTCTGATGCCCTGATAATTATAAATTATAGAGATTGAGATATAAATCAAGTTAGCTCACCAAAAGAAAAATCAAGAAAGATGTATAGTAGCGCCACTATTCATAAAGTAATAATCACGAAACCTTTTGATTGCACTAATTGAAGTTAGGCTATTAAACGAAGATTTATTTTGTTATAAGAATATTTGATTATGCCTGGCTTGTAAACTCCAGGTTTCTTCAAATTCTTGATAGCTTGAACTAGAGTTAACTTCTCATTTTGATTTTCTTGGGTTAATTTTAGTTCCTACAAATAAAGAATGATTTTTAAAAATTAATAATCTAAAAGATTAAAATCTATTGAAGAACATAATTACATTAATACATATGTAGCTTTGATACAGGGTACATAAAATACTTTTTTTCATAAAATGAATAAACGTATTACAAAATTTTACAATTGTTATTGTATTACAGTTTATTGTTCCTTAACATATTGCTCTACTAATGTAAAACAAAATTGTTTTGATTTTAAAACTGCAACCTGAATCTCTTTACTAACATCAGGTTTACCCCTTAACCATTTCAATGCAACCTCAGTCTCATGTTCACCCTTGTGACCCAGCAGCCATATAGGAGATTCTGGAACCTGATTAAAATAAAGTGAGGGGTTTCGTTTGGAGTGCCTTGTCGAGCACAGAACCCCCCAACCTTATATTAAAAACAATGTAAAAATATGTAATCACAGTGGGTAGTTTTTTCCCTTTCTCATTCAAGTCCATAACCTAACATCGCCCAAAGTATTAAACAAAGAAAACATAATTAATGTTATGAAAAAATTTTCGATTTTTGTGTTCAACTAGGCACTTTTAGGGAAACTGGCACAGTGGCAATTAATTGTTGTTTGTTATTTGTGATAGGAGAAGTGCATAGAATTTAAAATTCTGAAATTTAAAGCAAAACTAAACCTGAGAAAGAGCTAGGGCACACATCAACATAAAACACACAGGTATGACAGGTACTAAGCGCCAGGTAAGCAGCAATCCAGCTATGTAACTTGCTAATATTCCTACCAAGATAAACAAGTCATTGCACAACTGAGTTATTGAATATTTCATTTCATTCCATTGTTCATACCCTCAAACTGCCCAATTTTATTTCCTTATCCCTCGCTGCTGGTCATAGGAACAGAAGCCGTTCAAGGTTACCTGGAGGCCTGAAGGATTATGACCTGCAGGATTATACCTGGAACCTAAATTTGTCTTTGACACTTATATTTCACTCATTATTTACTATCATAGTCTTTTTCAGTTTTAGCAAGGATTGCTGGCATCCTGTGTCTGCCAGAGGATGGTGATATAAAAATATTAAATTTCTACTTTATTATGTCACTTCATTTATGGTCATCTTCTACTTTACACACAGAAATGTGGGGGGGGGGGGGCGGGGGGCGCATCTCACCCAACTTTTATGGAATTTAAGGTTTAGCAAAACATATTCATATTTTTTTATTTTAAATTCTATCAACTTTTCAGGCTTGTATTTCAGGACATGATAGTACTTTATTTTAATTCTAATGAAATGCAACGTTTTAAAAATTTGAAGTTGAATGAGTTAATTTTATACAGGAAATATATTAATTAATAATTTTGATTTGTGTCTATTTCAGAAATACAACACTTAGTGTAAGTCTAGTTAAAAATCTACTTTACGTAGATTAACTATTGCTAGGATTTAATGTAAATTTTCTGACATTCAAACTGTCCTTTAAACATGATCTAAAAATACTTGAATATAGAATAATCATAAAAAGTAAAGAGTTAATCATATCATTTCAAGAAATCAGGTTTTTTGTTTGTCCTTTAAGATATCGCTAACCATAGATCCTTTAGAAATCTGAATATCTAGGAAGCTTTTCTGAGGTCTTAGGATGGTTTAAGGTTATACTATTTTTAAAATTTTTTGCCCCCTTCTTACTTCTTTAAATATACTCCAAAAATTCTAGAGGCGCAGACTCTCTTCTTTTTCAGGTGAAAGCGGGGAAGGTCCCCTTTTTTAATTTTCTTATAAATTGTTAAATTAGATTAAAATAATTATATTACAGGGGTGTAGGGGAAGATTTTTTGTGTGTGGAAGTTGTGCCATTCTCTATGAAAATATTTTGAACCACCAGGTTATTATTCAGGTATTATTCCCTACAGAGTACAATCCTTACCCTTAGAAAGTTACTAAGATCTCAAACTTCAGACGGACGGACTTCTTATTATAGATAAAATTAACTTTACCTAACCCAATCATGAGAGGAAACAGTGAGAGAAAAGGTCCCCTCCGTGATTGTGAGCTGTATTGAGCCACCAGAAGTGTACAGTTGGCGGTCACTGTAGACCCACCTATACCTTTCAGCACTCGACCTTTTATCAAATAAATTTGTTACAAAGTTGTACCCTTTAGTCGAAATTCAATAAAAATCTTTTTCTTCAAAATACATTTTATAAATTTATATTTAATTGTTCAGTTGATTGGTCACTTAAAACTTTTGGAATGGGATCTAGACTAGTATTTGTTAACCAGTAAAAATCATTATTAAAATAGCTTTCTTTTAATTCAAAATCAGCATTAAATGTTGGCTCAAATTGTGTTTTGCTGAAATAATTTTAAAATATCCAGTTAGTACATTGAAGACAAGTTACAAAATCCAGTAAAAAAATAATGGTTACCTGCAATTAACAAGTAAATATTTGTGGACACACTGACTAAAACCCAGCCAAGTATGATGGGTATGGATGCCAGGATGATGGTTAACTTTGGTCCATACTTGGTCCCACTAACTCCGCCTATCAGGGCACCACCTATCTGTCCCAGGTTGATTGAACTGGCTAAATGTAATTCATTGTTTATAATAAACTAGCAGATACTACCTTAGAGGATTTAAAGGGCACTTGAGGAATTGTCAGTCAATCCCCCACTTTTAGTTTTTATTTTAAAAAAATATTTTTTATTTCTAATAATTTATTTGGAGGCTGTACCAAAATATGAAGTGTTCTTCTGCCAAACCATAAAGAATTGTAGAGTAGAATTACAAAACAGTCTTACCAAACCAAGAAAGCTCTTCGTCATTTGTTTGTATTGGTGAAAATAGGCTAGTATTACTGTACACCTAAATTATCAAAACTATTACATGATTCAAATACAACTTAACATATGATTACAAATACATAAATACTTTTTAAAAATTGTAGATTATGAGAATGACACCCTTTATAAGTACGTCCGTACGTCATAGTTAACTCATTAATAATTATTGTTAGTATTGTCCTATCGATTTCAAACTTTAGATGCTAACTCCTGTAACAGTTAGGTACTATTTAGAGAGCATAGCAACTCTAAAATCGTAAATAAAGTCCGTATGTCCATTAAAATATGCTAATTTTGTATGACATTATTATCCTATTCATCTGATTCCTGTGACACAACAAGATACAAGATATTTTGAGCGATGCAAGTCCAAAAATGTCATTAAACAGAATTCTGTATTTACGTAATTTAGCAGCAAATTTACATACCAATTTCTTCATATTTTAAATTAATATTCTTCTTATTAATTCTTCAAGTTCGTTTGTTCTACCTTTTGATTTCGTTTTCATGGATGTTGTCATCCTTGTTTCTAAAACTAATTGTAACCTCGGATTGAATATCAGGTACTGCTATAGCTGAATAACCCATGCCCATTCCGCCTACAACTACTCCTAATAATAAATAATTGTGTTTTTAAAAGCGAAGCTTTTCTATAATTAGGGTCGGTCCGTCCGTACGTCCGTAACGGATAGCTTTTTTCAATTTAGGCATGTTAGAATTGTTCTATCGATTTCAAATTTTGCATGGTGATTCCTTTAGTAGTTAGGTACGATTTAGAAAGCGTAGCAACTCTATAATCATTACCAAATTGTCCGTACGTCCATCTTAAACATGTTGATTTTTTTTACTTTTTCAACAACAAATTGATCCCATTGATCCGATTGATCTGATTTTTGGTATATTGATTCCTGGGACAACAAAGTATAATGTAATAAGCGAAGCAACTCTATAATCAAGTCCTTAAAATGTAAGTATGTCCATAAACATTATCCTGTATCAAGCAGTTTTTCAACAAATTTACTTACAGTTTTGCTTTGACTCTTATACATTTATATTCTGATTATTCAGTTCTGACACTATACACGTGATAATGTCCGTTTGTCCTACCGTTTCAGTGCTTCGCTTTTATGGATGTTGTCATCCTTGTTTATTTAGGATTTGTTGAATGAATTAAGTTAATTATAGATCAAGACTTTTTACAGAGATTTTAACATATTTGAACTTTTTTATAATAACAATTATATTAATAGAATGTATTCTTATATTCTACTTATTTTATTTATCTATAAAAGTATAAAAATAAATTTTGAGGAAAAACTAATAAAAATATTTTTCAGTGAAGAAGATGATTAAAGTCCCTCCACAGATTATGACGTCATACGTTAGAATAACCAATGAGAGGCCAGCATAAATTTTACCATTGGTCAATTACAGTGTTTACTGGCCTCTCATTGGCTATTCCATCGTATGACGTCATAATCTGTTGAGGGACTTTTATAATCTTCTTCGGTGAAAAATTAAATTATTTCTCGTATTCATTCGAATCCGGTGGATAGGAACCGGTTCTCATCCATACGAAAAAAAACCTCGGGGCTAAAAAAAACTAGTTTTAATCTTATAATTGTACATTCTATATCCGCGGAAAGCTGTTAAAAATACGATGCAAAAAATAACTATTACAAAATAGTTTTAAAATGTTTGAATCAGAATGTTTAAGTTAACCTATTCCAAAACAAAGAAAGAAGATATTAAAATCCATTTGCATTAAATATTTGGAGTTGTACTTTCGTTTGAAGCAAAGATGATAGATCTTTCTGTTAGTCTGTCCCTAAGTAGATTTCGGGTTCGATTAAATATGGTTATAGAAAAATTATACAGGCTCCAAAAAATAGTTAATTGTTTTATGTTCTGCCTTTTAACAATTTTATAAAGGATATTGGGATTATACTTAATTAAAGCACCATTATCATTTTCAACCTAACCAGTTAAAAGTCTTTATTACTAATGTATCTAAGCTGCTCTATCATCTATACTTTCGTCTGTCCTTCTGCCTGCTAAAACCGATATGGGGAAACGTGAATTTTTCCACCGCTATCCGATTTTTGTGAAGATTAACTTTACTAATGAGCATCCAGTATCTAATTTACTGCATCCGTCTGTCTGTCGGTAATGCTCTGATGGATATTTTATGTACATTTAATTTGCTTAACTTTCCTTCTTGATTTTATACTTCGCTACTTTTGAATACATCCTTGTTTTAGTTATAAACACATATTATACATATACTGAACATATTATCCAGTGTTGAATTATAATTATGTGACATATTTAATAGTTATACCTGCATAAATACTCATAATAGCCTGAATTTCTCGACATAATGCTTGCGTTTCAACAGAAATCATATTTTACAATTATAATGTAATGGGGAAAATGGTTTGTTATGTTTAATTATTGTTAATTATTCCATCTTTATATCTGTAACTATATTTTTGGTGATGACATTAGTTTAATTAAATTGGGAAGTCGACTCCTCATTTTCGATTTTAGTTTTTAAAAGCGAAGCTTTTCTATAATTAGGGTCGGTCCGTACGTCCGTCCGTCCGAGATAGATAGCTTTTATTCGTTAATTTAGGCATGTTAGAATTGTCCTATCGATTTTAAACTTTGCATGATGATTCCTGCAGTAGTTGGGTACGATTTAAAAAGCGTAGCAACTCTATAATCATTACCAGAATGTCCGTACGTCCATTTTAACATGTTGATTTTTTTACTTTTTCAACAACAAATTTTCTAAAGTGTTCTAATTATCCGTTTGATCTGATTTTTGGTATATTGATTCCTGGGACAACAAAGAACAATATTATAAGCGAAGCAACTCTATAATCAAGTCCAAAAATGTAAGTATGCCCATATACATTATCCTGCTTCAAGCAGTTTTTCAACAAATTTATTTACAATTTTGCTTCGACTCTTATACTTTTAAATTCTGATTATTCAGTTCAGATACTATACAAGTGTTAATGTCCGTTTGTCCTACCGTTTCAGTGCTTCGCTTTTATGGATGTTGTCATCCTTGTTTAAAAATGAAGAGGAGGGGTATTTTTTTCTCGGAAATTTATCTTGAGATACTGGTGGTATGCTCCTCCAAAACGGTTAGAAACAATCCTTGGACCTATGAAAAGCTTCCTTGAAAAGGAGAACCATATTGGCTCAGCAGTTAACGAGATACTTCGGTATAAACAGACAGACAGATAGACATCCTATTACTTTTATGTAAGAATTAATTAATAATATTAACGACGACTCTAAAAGTGTACAAAGACAATTTCTTTCGAGAAGAAAGTTCATAAAACAATCCATTTTTATAACCGGCTTCTTAACTATACAAGTTGCTACTGAGAGACGGACGGGGTGATGTTTTTTATCGCCTTCATTAATCAATTCAACTCGGATGTTTTATAACTTGACCAAATACGTATGTCTTTTTAGGAGAGTTACCACTTTATAATTTATCTATAATTGTCTTCAAAGTATTTGGATGTTTGTTTGATGGCTCTTAAGCAAATCTGAAACTGAAAATTAAAACCGTATTTAATGGCAGAAAAAAAAGCTTTTAATCCTTTTATATAAAGAAGTTAGATTTTTTGTCTGTAGCTTAAGATTTCGGTAATTACTGATCCGATTAAGTTCTACATTTCAGGAAAGCTTCTTAAAAGTCCGGGGATAGTTTTAGATTGTTTTTTCATTATTAAATTCTTCAGAATAATTTTAATAAACGCTGAAGAACTCTCCAACTACTAGATTCTTTTTTAAAAATCACCCCAAAAAGTATAAATAAACACTCGTCAATACTCACTAGCCCATTGCTATGCTACTTTTAAATGTTTTCATTCTTGTTGATAAAAGGGGCTTGATTTACAAGCAGTTTGTCTAGCAAACAAACATAACTTTAAATGTAGGCGGATTAGTAAATTAATTGTTGAATGAGGGCTTTCTTAAGAAAGTAAGTACAACACAGAGGCATTTAAAATATTTTTTGTTTGAGTGGGAAGGGGGTGGGGGATTAACTCCCCACACTACACAGATTTAATACAAGAAGATTCTTAAAAATATTTATTGAAAAGTATTAGTAGCTAAAGTAAAATGTCTTAATAAACATTCTTTTTATTGTACATGTCTTATAAAACAAGGATGATAATATCATGGAGGGACAAACTGACGAAGTAAGTTAAAGAGCAGATGTACAGTGACCATAAAAAAGGATAATGCTTAGAAGAAAATTATTAAACCTGTCTCTTGTATTATGACGACAAACCGACGGACAAAGTGAGTTGTATACTGGATTCTCTTTGAAAAGGGAGATCTTAACAAAAATCTATCTTATGTATGGCCAAGATAAAGGTACTAACTGACAGAGAGAGGGACAAATATACAAAGTTAATTGTGAAATCGCTACAAAACAAAATCGTATTTCACTGAAGTTGAGCAGTGAGCTATGGATAAAATGGGAGCGGAGCCGTTCTCCATTTTCTTTGCTCTAATATACGTCTGAAGTTGTGAATTAGCTTTAATTACAAACTTTTTAGCCCTACTGTAATGCAGGTTCGACTTTATGTCTGCCGGTTACTTCCACAGTACCCCCCCCCCACACACACACATACACAATCACAATCACACACACAGAGCATTCAAATTCTAATTTAATTATCATCTAATTCTATGGATATAGAATATACGTGGATATTATTACAGGTTAAAACTGCCGTCAATTTGGGTTGCTAACATGGACATCAGTTCTTGGTCAGTTTGTTCGTCCAGTAAGAGGGAAGAGAAAAGGTTAAAGGGTATGAATGGGGGAGGATCGTTATTTAAGTCAGCTACAAGTTGCACTTTATTAGGGTACATGCTAATCTGGTGTAAGATCCAATTAATAATAAATCCATTGCCAATTCACACATAGACAATAACAAATGGAGAAGAGTTTCTCTTCAGTCCGGAGAATCTTCACTATGATCGAATTTGTATACTAATAATAGCATTATAGAATAGCTTCACTTTTAAAATAGAGGATCTTATAAATTAATTCAAAGTCAATTAATTGCTAGTATAGAATGATTAGATAGATTTATATACATATATGAATAAAGACGCACTCAGCTATAAATAAAATTTCTTCATCTATAAATTTCTACATTTCAAAGGGACTTTAAAAACTTGAACAGTATACGCTTACTTTGCAAAATTAATTGATATAATTAGTTAACAAGAATAAGATTCACAATAAGTGAAAATTTATAGCAGAAAGACAATTAAATGGTTATAAGCCTTTTTGTAATTACATTTGATCCTACTAGTCGCGTAATTTAATGACAAACACATACACTAATTATAAAATTATAGGATCAACTGCAGTTGATGGTAAAATATTCCTAGGATCATAAGTTGGATCAACTGCAGTTCATAATAAAATATTCCTGGTAACGAATATTTCCAAAAATCTATGATTTTAAAGGCTTCTAGCTGCCAAACGGCTGAACGTACAGATCATGCCCGCACACCGTTTTAAGCGGCATAAAAAGGCCTACAAATAATCTGGAATAGCTAAGATTCAATGATGCACAGGGAAAGCTCCACTGAAAAAAAAAACGCGTAAACAGGTATTTTCGCGCATTTCTTTGCACTGCGAGATAATTGTGCATTATTGATTTATGGCTATTCCAGATTATGAAATGAAATGAAATGAAATGAAATGAAATGAAATGAAATGAAATATTTATTTTATGACACATACAAAAAAATATATATACATTACATGGTATAATCACAAACAAACAATAAAATTGATCATGATTACTTATAGTTTAATAATAAAGATAATAGTATTCACATTCAAAATTCGTGTCAAAGGACTAATTAATCTCTCTCGAGGTAATATTAAGTAGCCTTTGCAGATAAGAAAAAAATGATAAAAAAAAATATAATAGATAACATGAAGCTTAATTATTTAAAATAAGAACTTACGCATTATATATGATGGGGATTATAATGTGGAATTGTAAGGAAGGGAATTGGAGGGGAAAGTAACATGGTGTGTGTTTGTAATATTGACTATAAACATTTATAATTACTATGAGGGGTAAATCAGTGAAGACTTGTAGAACAGACAGAATAAATGTTTTACATTCTTAGGTGGCAAGAACGGCAAAGAAGTCTATAACATGTTATGTCTATTTTTGCTAGAAGGCATTTTTTTAGCTTACTCTTAAATTGATTTAGGTTTAAGGCATTTTTTATATTATCACGGTCGTCAAAACTGTTCCATATCTTTGGAAATGAACAAATAGGAAGCCTCTCTACTAAGTTAATTCGAGAAAAGGGGACAGTTAAATTATTATTGTTTCTCAAAACGAAGTTACCATTTAATTCACCTCGTCTAGGCCACATATTATTAAAAGACCTTGGCAACAAATTATTTTTGTACTCATACATAAATTTTAGTTTGAAGTAATGAGCTAGAGATTCAAAGGGTAAAATATTGAGATTTTTAAATAAAGGACTAGAATGGCTATAGTAGGTTGCTTGCTTAATACATCTCACAGCCATTTTTTGTTTAGTGATTATGCCAGTAAGATTTGTGGGTGATGCACATGAGTAGATAAGGATTCCATAAACTAAATGACAATGAAAAATAGAGTAATATAGAGCTTTGAGAGCTTTTTATATGAACCTTAAAATTCAAGGCTGGATCCAAATAAATACCCAAGAATTTTATAGCTGGAATATCACTTTCATGGTTGACAAAGTCAATTCTATGTCTAAGTAAAGGGTTAGGGTTAAGGGTATTTGGATCATTATCATCAAAATATAGATTGATTTCATTCCATGGAATAAGGGAGGGAGTAGGATAAAATATAGTGAATTTTGTTTTGTTGGGATGTAAAGACATTTGATTAGCCCTAAACCACTGGGAAATATTTTTGAGTTCTGCATTAACAAATTCAACAAGCTCATTTAGGTTTTTACCAGAGGCTAATATAGTAGTGTCATCACAGAAAAGTAGGACTTTTAAAAGTGTTGACTTAGGCAAGTCATTAAAAAATATAAGAAACAAAATAGGACCTAATATGCTACCTTGAGGCACTCCACTATCTATCTCTAATGGATCAGAGTCAAAAAGGCCAAATTATTATTTGTAGGCCTTCTTATGTCGCTTAAAACGGTGTGCGGGAATGATCTGTACGTTAAGCCGTTTGGCAGCTAGCAGCCTTTAAAATTCATAGATTTTTTGAAACATTAGTTACCAGGAATATTTTACCATGAACTGCAGTTGATCTAAATTATAATCCTATTATATAAAATTAAACTTAAGATTTCAACAACTACGAAACTAATTGGGTTCTTCCTATATTGGCAGCTTCAAATATTTCTCGTGATGGCTTTAGGCTAAGTTTAAAAGCAAGCCGTAAGGGAGGGGAAATGGGACTGAAAATTATAATGGTACCCAAAGCTTTATGAACTTTGGGTACTGTTATTAAATCTTGATTGCCTTTTTTTTTTTTAAAACAGCGAATAAATCATAACCAGTGCATTGTGTAAAAACAATAAGTTATAAGAACTTATATTTATGGCGTAAAGAGTGAGAACTTTTGAGAAGATTCGCATTTAAGAATTTTTAAAATGTACTTTGAATGTTTTCTGTTTTGTAAGTAAGGTGCAATCCAAAATATACAGAAGAGAAAGGGATAAGGCAATGGCCGATGAATTGATCTACATCCCAATGATGACACACGAAATTACCCCTTCTGTGAATTAAAATTAAACCAATCAAACTTCAAAATCAAGTCCCCAAAGTTGTTAACTAACGAATAAGAAATGGTAATAAAAAGCCCAATGTCCCACCTCTCTCTGACGACTGGCTAATTTAATTTGTGCTTTTTTCAAGGAATAATCGTCTTCTACGTAAATAATATTTTCAGGATAAATATATGTTTAACTAGCAGCTTCGCCCCAAAAGGCAGGAGGGTACCTTTTTATAGGGGTGACCTCCAATGAGATCCAAGGGATAAGACAATCGTCGATAAATTGATGCAAATACTTCCCCAATGATGATACACAAAATTACTCCTTCTGTAGATTAGTACTTTAGTACTTGGTGAATCAAATAATCAAAATTTACTACCGTCTCCACAGTTTTTGAGGTAATGAACAAGAAACCGTTATTATAAGACTTTGGGGGTCTAGTGTAATAAACAGCCTATTGTACCCTCATTCTCTGCCTTAAAATAGTTTTAAACTTTGCTTGGACAAATAAGAATCTTCTATGTAAAGTAGAACCATATACTGTTACTTTTGTATGATGGGATTTATGTTTTTGATTGATATGATCATGATATGCAAAAAAAAACATGTTTGATTATGCCCATTTTATAATGTTATCCTTGTTGATTGACAACAAAGAAAGTATTTTTGCATTGTTTAAATTATTCTTTCTGATTATGAAAAATCATGAACTACACTTATATTTATATAAATTAGTTATTTAGTTTTCATTTCATGTCACAATCTTAAAAAATGTGATTTTCTCGTCAGCTATTCAAGACAAAAGGCTTACATTTTTTTTTTGAAGATTCCCTATACCAATAAGCATCCAGCATATAATTTACTTCGTCCATCGGTCTGTCATTCATGCTAAAAAAAAGAAATATAAAAAGTTATGTTTTTTCTTTCTTGAATTTCTCCAATAATGACAAAGACCTAAGTGTGATAAAAACCACCCTTGTGACGTCATAAAAATGGGAGATTACCCATCTCTTTTTTAGGGGTTTTCTTTCCCAATTCTCCTCTCATCTCCCTCATTTTTATGACGTCACATAGGTGATTTTTAACACACTTTGGTCTTTGTCTACATTTTAAGTCCTAGTTGCGTGGAAGAAAGGGTTACTATTACAACCCCTAGGTCAAGACACAGACTCCCAAGCACAAATGTCTGTACACGCCACTGCTTGTGACACAGGAGCCGACAGTTGCACTATTAAACAACGCAAAAAGATAATACTAAAAGTAATAAGACCTTTAAAAAAAGATTGATTTTGCTTCATACTTAAAAACAATATTTAGACATACAGAAACTTGTTATTCATAGAGTAGCTTCACTTACTGAAGTTATAAAAACCATATGACAATCAAGTATGTTTTCCTTGTGCAATAAATATTACACATTTATTTGTACAAACAGTTTTCTCAATGTATACAAATTGTTGCCACTTTCCTCTTTCTGTATTTTAGAACAATGTTCAAACCCCCAACCTATTCAAATGTATTAACGTTTAACACTTTTGTCAGGTTTTTCAAAAACATAAGCTATAAAAGCTAAAAAAAAATAGACCAGTAAAAGCATATTTGCTTCAGTTTTGGCGAAAAAATCCTATCAATTATTAGTAAAAGCTTTAGTGATGGTTCTATCTTTTCATTTTTAACGGGGAGAAATTTAGATAGGGGCATAGTATGTTTAGGAAAGAGGTAGCCCCCCCCCCCCCCCCCCCCTCCCCTCTGCTTAAAGATTTAATTTGTTATGGAGCAAGATTTGCATTGTAGAAAGGGAAAAAGACCCATAAAATGTCCCAAATTCACCTGATTCACCTATAAAATAAGAGTTCTGATCCTTGGGATGTTGGGAGAGTGGGGGGCTACAATAACCTAGATTCCCTAAAGAACAAAACCAAATCTGCACGATGATTTGAGGCCCATTGATGTGTAACGATAACAACCGTTTCTATAATCATTATTGAAAGCTAGATTGAAAGTTACAGGGATAAAGAGATAAGATTATTATAGTAATAATAGTTTCTATAATAATTATTGAAAGCTAGATTGAAGTTAAAGAGATAAAGGGATATGATTATTATAGTAATAATAGTTTCTATAATCATTATTGAAAGATAGATTGAAGTTAAAGAGATAAAGGGATATGATTATTATAGTAATAATAGTTTCTATAATCATTATTGAAAGCTAGATTGAAAGTTAAAGAGATAAAAGGATAAGATTATTATAGTAATAATAGTTTCTATAATCATTATTAAAAGCTAGATTGAAAGACAAGTTACAGGGATAAATGGATAAGATTATTATAGTAATAATAGTTTCTATAATCATTATTGAAATCTAGATTGAAAGTTAAAGAGATAAAAGGATAAGATTATTATAGTAATAATAGTTTCTATAATCATTATTAAAAGCTAGATTGAAAGACAAGTTACAGGGATAAATGGATAAGATTATTATAGTAATAATAGTTTCTATAATCATTATTGAAAGCTAGATTGGAAGTTACAGGGATAAAGGGATAAGATTATTATAGTAATAATAGTTTCTATAATCATTATTGAATGCTAGATTGAAAGTTACAGAGATAAAGGAATAAGATTATTATAGTAATAATAGTTTCTATAATTATTATTGAAAGCTAGATTGAAAGTTACAGAGATAAAGGAATAAGATTATTATAGTAATAATAGTTTCTATAATTATTATTGAAAGCTAGATTGAAAGTTACAGAGATAAAGGAATAAGATTATTATAGTAATAATAGGTTCTATAATTATTATTGAAAGCTAGATTGAAAGTTACAGAGATAAAGGAATAAGATTATTATAGTAATAATAGTTTCTATAATTATTATTGAAAGCTAGATTGAAAGTTACAGAGATAAAGGAATACGATTATTATAGTAATAATAGTTTCTATAATTATCATTTAAAGCTAGATTGAAAGACAAGTTACAGGGATAAATGGATAAGATATTATAGTAATAATAGTTTCTATAATGATTATTGAATGCTAGATTGAAAGTTAAAGTGAGAAAGGAATAAGGTTATTACAATAAATAATAATAGTTTCTATAACCATTATTGAGAGCTAGATTGAAAGTTACAGGGATAAGCTAAAAAGATTATTATAGTAATATAATCATGATTGTACCTATTCAATAGGGATAAGATAATTAAGAAGTAAATACTTATCCTAACAGCCTAAAATAACATTGCCTCATTCAACCCAAGTCCGAAAAATAGCCCATAGTTCATAAATGGTTGTAATTTTCTATGCTTTAGACGAAGATTAAGGTAGCTAAATCTATAATAAATCTTTGACCAAGGAGAATGAAAAAGTCATAAACAAAATACTATTTTCATAAATTTTACAAAGTATATTTCACTTGCTCTATTCATGGTTTTATTATTTTACTTTGTTCTATGTTTCTATGCTATCTTTATTTATTGAGAGGTTCGAGTTTTAACCTTAGTTTTTTTTTAATTTTGATGAATATAACAAATTATTTACAGACAAACGAAATATCTTATAATAAAACGTTTTATTTCTTTAATTTTTTTTATAAATCTTGAGCTGTAATTTTCAATGATCACGTTTTAAAACAATTGATGCGCCCCTAGCCTCTTTGTACTCTGTATTTGAATGGAATCAGTATTTATTGAAATCTTAAGCTTCAGATAAAAAAAACCTTAATACTTTATATTTTAGAATCTATC
This sequence comes from Acartia tonsa, assembly GCF_053477335.1. Classification (NCBI taxonomy): domain Eukaryota; kingdom Metazoa; phylum Arthropoda; class Copepoda; order Calanoida; family Acartiidae; genus Acartia; species Acartia tonsa. The sequence continues at coordinate 47,111,226 of NC_137260.1, forward strand.
AATCAAAATATTTGTATATTATTGTTAAAAACTGATCTCTGTACCGAATCTATTCTGACATACTTGTCCCTCTGTATAATATCATTTGTAAATGTCTCAGTAATGGAAATATACAAGAATAAAGTACTTAGAGATACAACATTTCTTTTATATTGATTAACTTTATACAATGCATTGAAAGATAATAAATAATCTAAACAATAAATCTGTGTTTAAAGTTAAACCTTAGAATATTGTTCTTTGGAATACTATTGCAATACAAATTTAAAGGGGTTTACCCCAAAGTGCCTAGTTAGGTTAAAATTGAAACAGAGTAACCCCGCAGGGTAAGGGCCCTCTGCAGGAGTTAAACAAAGGAGAAAAAATATGTAAATATTTCAAAAAAGTAATAATATTGCTGAAAACATGTCTCCATTTCTATAGAAAATACATAAATGGCGAAACTATTATCTTTATCATAAATTAAAAGCTTTATGAACAAAAATGTTATCCTTATATTATCCTTTCTCTAATAAATCAATTAGATAGTCTAAGATTATTATTTTATTTGTTTTCGAATTAAGATATCAAAACAACATTAATATTGGTCCTGGGCAATATAGTACTTCTTTAAACTATAATGCTTTGGGTTAAATATAAATCAGCTCACATCACCTTCAAAAAGAAATCTTCTTCTTATAATTAACTCTATAGTTACATTCTAACTCAACTGATAAAGATAAAATTAAAGTAACTCATTTATTCATTCAATAACAAAAATAGACAATTATTAAGGTGTATCTTAGACATGAAAGTTTATTATATCTTTATTTTCTGAAGTATATATACATACATATCAATGTAAAGCTACATATAAAGTTATTGACAATAAGATTACAAGACTATTATTGGTTATAATCAAGTTATTGCAGTCTAACAACATAAAAATCATACATATCAATGTCTTATATTGTCTATGTAAATAACGAAATGGACAAATTTATCAATCATAAGGAAAAAAGGCAGTTTTTAGCCATTTAAGAAAAAAACATTTTGAGGGGAAGGAATTTTTTTCTTGGGAGTGTGGGTGCAGATTTCCTCCCAAAAAAGTCATAACCTTTCCTTGGACCTATAAGAAGCTTCACTGCTTTTTGTAATAGGATAGCCCATAAAAATCACCCCACAATTTTTAAAATAGGATATTTTTTTATATATATTTTTTAATTAAGTTTTAACAGATGATGCAAACTATCTATTTTTAAAATCGTAGGTCTCCAAACTTATTAAGCTTCTCAAAAAAAGTAGAACTTACCATCCATAATTTCTATTTTAGAGGAAAAATTCAAGTAAATAATACAAATAATAATTTAATTTGTTTTTCTTCTTTTGCTGATGATTTTTGGCAAATGACCTCACAACATTTATGAGATTCTGGTCTAGACATAATAGAGAAGGGGTAGTTTATACCAGAATCTAGTAAATTAGGACAGTGTATAATAGAAAAGAGAAATAATATTAATAATTTTATGAACACACAAGCCTTTCATTAATTTACCTTCCCATTTAGCATATAGAGTGGTGTTAAATCAATGACTGAATATAAGAATAATGTATCATTAATTATCAATTATTATTATTAAGTTTGTTTTTCAGAAAAGCTGTTTCTTTATCAACGTTTTTTAAGCTATTATTTTGCCTGCTTATTTCTAAAATAAAGTCCATATGGCCAATAAAAGAAGCCAGTTATAAAATTATTTTTAAATTGAATGAATTTTTTGAGTTAAGTTACTGTATCCAATGTCTAAGTTGTCCAAAGAGTCCTGCAGGGTTGGGCCAGTGAAAAGGCAAAGCTTTGGGTATATATTGAATGTTGAGCAGGTTAAAGAATAATGATGTGTCCCACAATTCATTAATCTTACAATTTTTCTTCACAAGAATTATTGAAAACAAAAAGTTTAATAATGATTCTTTTTGCTTTTCAATGTGAAATAGGAAGTCAAACATTTACATTTATTTGCCTTAAAAACTAATTTTGTCAGTTGAAAAAGGAAGAAAAAAATAAGTGTACATTAACTGCTTTGAATAAGTCAAAACTCACCCCCCCCCCCTCACCTCCCAATAAAGATAAGATGTTTTTTTGGTATTAATTTATCTGAAATATTGGAAGGATAGCAGTTTTATTGGGGAATATAATAATTTGTTATGACTTATAACCTTTACTCAGGAATAATGGAATATTTAGATTTCTTTTCCACACAAAATAAAAGATAATTAAGTAATAATCATCCAAAATGGATCTTAAAGTTGAATATAAAAATATGTTGAATATGTGAATATTTGAATATAAAAAAAAAGAAATTTGTTAATCTATAAAGGCAGAAAATGTTGCTTGAAAAGGAAGAAAATTATAATTTTAATAAAAATGTTTGACCAATCAATTTCTTTCTTTTAGTTTACCATATTTCTAAGGCATTTCTATTTTGAGATGTAATCCGTTGTATCTTTTAAATTTTACAACATAATACCTTAACCCTGAGTTCATGCCCATATGTTGTTTTATTGTTTATATGTATTTTTTCTCTAATTGTTTACTAAAGCATGAGATCCCATTAATTACCACATATCAATATTACAACAATTCATATTATTCATCATACTTACAAAAACATATTACATTCTTGGGGGAAAATAAGAACGATTTTTTTAGTCCAGTCATATTAATTTTGCCTTTTTACTGAATTTTGTGTAGTTTTATATAGAATTGCAAATTAAAACCAAAGAAAGAAACTAGTTTAATTGAATTGTGGCAAGGCCTTGTCTCTGACTCTAATAAAAAATAATATATTCCTGGTTATTAATCCATCTATCACAGCCTCTAGCAAAATAAAATGGATTTGCGGTGGCCCGCCTTATAAACATTTAAGCAAAAGCTTAATGATTTATTATTAATTTATAGCATAAATAGGGAGTTTATAAAATGTATCAAATTATTTTTTTGTTTGTGTAATTTTGCATCTTGATAGCGGCTACTGAAACTTATTCTGTGCTCCGAAGAAATGGTAATTTGTTGAAATTGTTAAATCTTTTTACTTGGGCTCAGTTGCAAATTAGTTTTACTTTTACAGCGAAACTTTGAGGTTGCACTAACATAGCCAGATATCCTTATAAGATTCATTCAAGTACACCATACATATATCAACATACAGGGTGCAGAGTGTTATTATCGATCACTTGCGGCTACGCCCCTAGAGGCCTCTATGGTTATTTATACTTTTGCGATTTCTCTTTGGAGGATGATGATACCTCCCTCAAAATAGCTATAAACTTTTTCAGGACCTATGACAAGCTACCCTGTTCAGTGGTTAGCGAGACTCTTCGGTACACTCAGACAAACACACACACAGATGCTTTTACTTTATTATAAGGATTGATTACTTTTTATACTGACGGAGTTTAATTTTTAACAGAAAAATTATATTTCTTGCAAGACTATTGCAAAATTTTATACAAAACGAATTAAAGTCGACAGTATGTTTTTTAGATATTATACTCTTTCTTTCCTTTTTGAAAAACTATGCTTTGATTTGTGTATATTGTATTAAAAACATTAAAGATTTTTTTTTGAAGACCCTGTATTAAAGTTGAATAGGAAAATTTTGGTTTATACAGGCAGTAACTCTTATACTATATAGAAAATGGGCATCGCAACAATGGTTTAGTCAAATTTTAATTTTTTTATTTAAAAATTTAACAAACATAGGTAAAAAAGCATTAAAATTAAACATAATAAAAGATTAAGCAACAACCAAAATAATCTTAGTTTAGTTATTGTCACAATGTTCACAAGTTTTTATAGTAGTTGTTCAAAAAGCAGGGTAAAATAAAACGCAAAAATGAAAGCATGAATTAACATAAAAATGATTAAACAAAGCAACCGTGTTACATAAATTGTTATTTAGTTATAGAGTGTTATGAAGGGTAGGCTTTATAGAACACTTTTTGCGTTGTAAATATATTGTGAAATAGTCTGCATATGTTTAATTTAAAAACATAAATATCTCCTGCAAATACAAAATTCAGAAACAAAAGTAAATTTAAAATCATTAGTACAAAACAAAGTAAACTAGACAATTTTTTAATGTATTAAACATTTTCATGCAAAATTAAAGATAAATGTTAAAAATGAACTCTTAAATGCTTTTTGGGGTTTTTACCTACTGTTCATTTCGGCTATTTACTTTAGGGGTGGTACACCTACACAGAAATAATTATGGGGACCCCTGAGGAGAAGTTTCCTGAAAAAAATCCCCCAATATTTTTCATAAAAAAACTAAATATGGAGTGGAGCATAATCCCTCACCAGAAGCAGAAACTTACAAAATATAAATAGACCAAAATATTACATTAAAATTTTAACTGTTTATTTTCTTTAGAACTAAATTATTGAAGTTGGTATGGAATTGTGATTGTTGTAAATTGTTTTGTTAAAGTCACAACAACACACACAAAAACAAATATTTCTAAGTCGGGTTCAGACATTTGAGTCCATATTTAGAAAACATAAATCAAAATTTCTCTTGTCATTTTCAGTGTATGATGCTTCCAGGGGAAAACACACAAATTAAAAGGGATTCAGGTAAAAGTAAATAATTAGCTTGAGGAAGACAGACTGCAGCCGCATTTAAATCTTTTTTAAACAACATATTTGAAAACAGTAAAAAAAGTAGTTATAGCAAATAAAAAAGGACAACAAATATTCCATTCATACTTAACGTTAATTTTGATACTAATGTTATGTTTGTCCATTTCAAAAAGAATTTTCAACATAGAAAACATCCATCGACAAAAAAATCCACTTAAGAACTTTTTTTTACATTTTTGCTTGGTTTTATTTTCCCTCATAAAAATACAAAAAGGACAATACGGGAATTTTTTAATCTGTATTTGATAGGAATAAGGAAAGCCTTAGGTGATTGGTTATTATTTACAAGCCTTATAGATTATTACTTATCACTTTATACCTGTAGAAAAGACTATGTTGTGTGTAGGACTATCAATCATCAAACAAATCTGAAATTGAAATTCAATTTTGCTGTAAAATTATGGTTGCTTTCCTCGTAGTTTTGTCCCCAAATTCTTTATTTTCTTTCTTTCTCCAAACTTCCATGAAACCTTTCCAATAGATGAACTGATAGGTAGATTATTTTTAAAGATTATTATAACACTTCTATATTAATATATTGATAAATAGCAAGAGCTTGTTTGTGCATTTTTTTAATATCCCCCTCCCCAAATGGGGTAAAAATAGGAAGGCTTAATTAAGATTTGCATTTAAACACTATACTCCAAAAGTTGGTTTTCTGTTAGGCGTTACTATATTAGTTGATATAGTAATATGTCCTGGGTTTCTGTATGGTTAAGACTTACTATGTAATTGATTCTTCTACCTATAATTTATTCAATGTTTTTTTTCTTTTTACAATTATAAATCATCTAGTGAAAGGTTAGGGGAACTTTCAAACTAAATCATTATTATAATTTACCTTCACAGACATAATATCAAGTATAATAATCTAAGATATCTTATAAATCTGCAAAGTGTTACAAATATGTTTGAAAAATCATCAAAAATTTTCGAAAGAAAAAAAGAACTGTAGATTGTCTTTAAATTTTATGTGTATTAATTTGCATTATATTCAAACAAATAATGACAACCGTTGGCTAAAATTTTCAAACTTAGGCCTAGATGATACATCTAAGTTCATTTGTTCAAATTACTTACATTTCCAGTATACATTTGGTTTTAAATGAATCACGCAACCTTTCTTGGTATTGATACCATACTACTGAATTAAATATAGTTTAGATTTCCTTACTTTTAATATATCCGAATATCAATAGTACTGATTTTAAATTTAGACATAATAGTATCATCTTATCGATTTAGAAAAATGTTTTTAAAATCTTTTATTTGTAACAACGTCCATTAGAAGCATAATGTTTGTTAGCTATATTTGAATTGACTTCTGCCATCATATCCTCCTTATTTGATAATTGAAGAGATTATTCCTATAACAATTAGGCAAGATCTAAGCTTTGTTTTTCTAAATGTTGTCATCCTTATTTTTTTGCAGATTAGTTTCTGCACGAATTACTATTATTGAAAGTTTCTTCGTTTCATTCTATAAATTCATACATATTGAATACTTTTAATCAGCACGCGAACATCAGCCAACCTTAAATCCATGGTTCATTTAGATATTGTTGATTTTACTATTGTAACAACTGATATTGTCAGCTTCCTACATTTTATTTGCTTGTTTAATTTTATATTCTTGGATGCTGTCCAATCTGAGACAATTTATATTAGGCAGCAATACGCTGACAAAGCTAGGTATATAGATAAATTTTAGGTAGGTACATAATTTTTAATGGACTAGAAGTTAATTTAGGGCAAGGATGGGTGTAACGTTATGTATTTCTTACAATTTCAAAAACATAATTTGTTTTTAGCTGATTTTTCTTCTTTTCTTATGAAAGAAATCGTTTTTGTATTTAGTTCCTAAAGTATAAGATGTAAAGCATGGGTAGTAAATTCATTTTCATATTCATGGTTGCTCAGCCGCAAAAAAATCTACACAACCGCAGAAATATTTGTGTAAATGTGTTGTTCCATTCATAAAGCTGCGGTTGACAGAGAAATGGCGGCGGATTGACCCTGATCCAAACCTCTCATTTTCTACCAAACCTTTGAATACATAAGTTTTCACATTTAAAATTTTTCCTGTAAAAATATGGTTTTTTTTTGCAAACATTTAGTGTTCCTTTAAAATATCAAAAAATATAAATGTAAGGTAATTTGTTATAAAATGACAATAATATCCAAAATTAACTAGATATTACTTTAACTTATGATAAAGTTTTAGACTAGATGCGTTTTATAAAAATAAATCATTTTATAGAGGAAGATTAAATCACATTATTCCCATAATAAATTAATATCTCCCTATAGAAGTACCAGCAGTACGAGTAACCAAATGATTTTTATACCGGATACACATTGGCATGGGTAATTCTACAAATCAATGTTAGCCTATCTTAAACAACAGATAAGAACATGATTAGGTATGCTTTCGCTAAAATCAAATTTTTAATACAGGGTAAATACCCAGAGATAAAGTTTATTTGATATGAATCAAAAATATAAACATAAGGGACCATTCATTTCTTTGCATATTCCCTCAAAGTACATGTTGAGCTCTGAAACTCCCTCCCTTATTTTTTAAACAAATTGAACATAGGAAAAGTGGGGGGTAAGGAATTATAAATAATGATATAAAAATTTTAAATAGTATCCGTCATTTTGGGTACTGGTGTAATTTAGAAATCCAACGGCTCCGCCCCTTCTGACTTAAAATACACACTTTAAATTCTAATTTTATAAAGAACTATATATAGAGAAGCTTTTTCATCAAAAAAAATATTTTATATATACTTTTGTCGACGACGTACACTTATAAAATGCATGTAGAATAGTTGCTAATAATTATCTGTCAGTTATGACTATATTGTCTAAAAAGCCATTGAAAATGAGATTGTATATCGTCCCAATCCTTACAGGAATAACAAACCAATTTTTCTACATTTATTTATGAAGAGGCTAGGTTATTAGTCCACGTTGATAAATGTATTCAGCGTGCATTTGTAAGTCAGAGTTAATGGTTATTCCATAGATCACTTAAGTAGTACATTTCTGATAACAATTATTTCCAAGATTTTTAAACACTTTGTTCATGTACATAGATAAAATTATTATGAGCAAATTTAAATCTATGAAGATGTGGTAACGTTACACTTTAGTGATATTTAACGACAGAGTTAAAGATCGTGCAAAAATACAACACATTAGACAGTTATTAAAGCATCCAAATTAAACTTAGCTACCCGCAGCTACACCCAATAACGAAGCTTTCTATAAACTAGGGCCGCAGCCGTAAATGTCCCTGCACCTTAGACAAATCTGCAGTGGCAGCCGCTGGGCAGCTTAGAGGAATAATCTGCCAATGTAAACACAGCCACACTAAGTGAAAAAAAACACAAAACAGATAATAAATGATTACCTATTTATCTACATTATCCGAAGATTATTATAATGCTTATGTATAATAATAAGTCTTGAGAAGCTTACGAATAAATAAAACTATTACAGTTGGGGGGTTGGAAATTTTTTTTTATTTGAAGATTACCATAGCAATACATTGATACTTTCTTATATGTATCAAAACCAATTAGGAAAGACAACTAGCTCATCTATAATACAAAGTAGAACGATGTCTGTTTTTTTTTTGTTTGTAACGAAGGATCTCGCTAACCGCTGAACCGATCGGGTTCTCCTTAACAGGGTAGCTTCTCATAGGTCCCGGGAAGGTTTATAACTATTTTGGGGGAGGGTACCACCACTAAAATCTAAATTAAGAAATTAGGTTATCCAATTCAATTCCCCCCTCCTCAAGTGCCCCTAGAGGCCTCTAGGGGCGTAGCCTCTAGTACATATAAAAAGGGGCAAAAAGGCCATCGGACTTTACATTTAATGGTACCTAAAGTGTTATACACACGATTTATCATTTGTTTAATTAAAAATTTTGGGTTAAAAGTGGTTGGTTAAACTATTAGTGTAAAAAATTTTTATGTACAGATTACAGAAAGAGTAATTTCATTTTATATGATTGGAGATTTTCATTAATTTATCGAACATTTCAGTGCTACTCAGCGCGGATGCCAACCCATGAACTTGAGCACAAAAATTTTGACAGGGAAGGGGGATGAAATGTTTCCAGCTCCCAACTGAATAATCTGTGTCTGCTATTAACCGTAAATAATGAAGCTGTAGTAAAGACAAAGCTATTTAATGTTCCATATATCCTCTTCTACTGACTACTATGTGTTGTAAGTCTTACCACAATTGTTTTTTTTTACTTTATCATCATATTTTTTAGAAGCGTAGCTACTCTACTTGTCATGTTCTATAAATTCGCTCCTTCTGTCTGTTATTTGTTAAGCCCAAAAATGTTGCTCTTTCTCCTTGCGTCATATTTTTGGAAGCATTGTTACTCTATAACTAACAGACAAAGGAAATAGTTTATTAAAGTACTTTCATATTTTCATTTGCAGAAAAAGTAAATGTTTTTCTCGTATCCATTCGAATCCGGTGGATTAGAACAGGTTATCATCCATACGAAAAAAACTATGCTACGAATATAATGTTTATAATTCGATGCGAGAAATAACTATTCCAGTATGGCTTCGATACTGATTAATCCGGTATAAAAGAATCGGTTCTCAGCCACACTGAAAAATCATGTATCGTATCCTATTGAAAACAAAATTGTACAATCATAAGATTAAAACAAGTATTGCTAGTCCTGAGATGCCGAAGGCATTTTTATATCCGCGGAAAGCTGTTTAAAATACGATGCGATAACTAACTATTATAATATTCTATGATTATCCTATCAATAGATCTAATGAATATATTGTTATAAAATAAACTGATATGATAGAAAAGAATATTCTGAAATTGAAAAGAAATCTCGCCCGTGTCCTTTTTAGTCGAGATTTAAAAGATTAGACAGAAGGAGGAAGAAAATATCCATAGAGGTAAAGCTCATAATTTATAAACGTTACCAACTTTACACTTTGTTTGGATATTTTTGTTAGTACTTAATAGCGTTTGCGCCCCTAGCATCTAGATGGCTCTGTATTCAAAAGGATAGATATATGGCAAAAAATATTGAAATCTGAAGTATCAGACAAAAAACCTTGGCAATTTATGTAATAGAATTAACATGACTTAATCTTAAGAATTTAGGAATTGTGACGTACTGACATTAATTATAAAAAGCTGCGCTTGTGATATTATGATATCTGTGATCAGCAGCCTAGAGCAGGTCTAAAGCCAAAGTGGTTCCATTATCAAACATTTTCAAGAGTTAAATACATTGAGGATCTTAAAATAAAAATCAAGGATGTAATTAAATCATTTTTTGTTTTTTTCTTACTATCAATTAAAGCTTGAATTATATAATAATTCAATAAAGTTTGTAAAGCACCCAATTTTTTGCCTGAGCTGGATCTTTAAATCATTTCAGTGGTGAGCCAGATCGGGGTGAGCCGTAGGGGTAAGCCAGATCGGTTCGGCTCACCTTGATCAGGCTCACCACTAAATGATTTAAAGATCCAGCTCTGATGAAATAACCCTATGAATAAATCATATTGGTGATCTTTTAGTCTCATTCTACTGCCAATTTTTCGATTTTTAAGAATTTTCCTCAGGCAAAATATTTTTTGTTCTTCAAATCATTCTCTTTTACACCTGAAAATTTCTTTCAGCAATATCCAAATAAGAAAAGTTGGCACTGTGTTGACTTTAAACCTCCCTTACAAATATTTTACTACCTTCTTTGTGTTTCAAATCAATGTAAAAACTTATTCTTCGACCTTTCTTAACTTTTAATTTATGTTAGCGGCTGCGTCACTAGGATCTAGGTGAGGTTGAGGAGTAAAAAACTATCCCAGGACTTTGCTTTGAAATAAAATAGCCTAAAGCTATTCCAGGCCCTATGTGAAGATTCCCTAAAAAGGGGAACTCAATCGTTTCACTGATTTGCGAGATTTTAACACACAAATAAACAAATAAAATCTTACTACCTACATAAAAGTTAAAAAATAATAATTGTTTATCGATCTTACTCTACAAATAATTACTGTCTTGCGCCTTTGCCTGAAGACCTTAGACATCACTAACAAACATATGGTTCTTGGCCCCTTCCTCTCCAAAATTAAAGGTGATAATTATTACCCATTCGACCCTTGCATTGGGAACATTTTGGTAAGGGAAACATGTTAAAAGAAATCGATTTACTTTGCGCGCAATTTTGCCCACATAATATTTGTTTTGTAAATTGTAAACACAATAATAATATTCCATAAAAATTTATAATATAAGTAATAGAATAAAGTGTATGTATATTATATCAAGTTATCTGTCTAATCTGTCACAAGTGTCGTAACAAAAACATGACAAACTTTTATTAAAGATTTGATGTAAAGGTGGAAAAGATAAAGTTATTTCAATTCCGTACATAGTATGTTTCTAACTTAATAATTATTTATCGCATCGTACTATAAAATAAAAAATTATAAGATTAAAACCATTTTGGTGAACCCCTAGGGACCGAAAGCACAATCTAACAAAACTGGCACTAATTTATGATTTTTATTTCAATATTCTTGGAAAGCTTTCATACTATGCTAAAAATGATTTTTCAGTATGCCAGAGAACCAGTTTTAATCCAGAGGATATTAATCGGTTTCGAAGCCATACTGGAATATTTATTCAAGGTAAGATTTTTTGATTTGTTAGCTAATAAATCCAGATTTTATCATATAATGCTAACTGCTGGACTGACATGATTCAATTTTATAGTTTTTATAGTGCAAGAAAGTTTTTAACTATTTTGGTGGAGGATATATCAAACCTCCCAAGACAATCGACCCTGGAGCCCCACCCCCCCCCCCCCATTTTACTTTTCTTTTTATATTTTAAAGCTTTTAACATCATTTTTACATGTGCCAGTCCCTGCCTTAAAGTACAATTTTGACATTGAAACAGTGCATATACTTAATATGAATACTTAAATTGGTTTTACAAAATGCAAGATAAAATTACTACCACCAAAAACGAGATCGTCCTCTTGTAGCGAAGCGTTTTTTGGGATCCTTTGATTACGCAATTTCTTTTTTCTTTTTCCCTCCTTCTGGGACCCTATTTTCCCATAGAATTATTGGATTATGTTATTCCTATGTTGTGTTTTCGTGTGTCATGATTTAAAAAGGATTCTTTATAGTTTGTTCTTCTCTGTTATTTATTCTAGAGCGCTTATGACATTGTCTGACCGACAAAATTATTGAGAGGACGTGCAGAGTAGAATTGCAACAACATTTTTGCAAACCCTTAAATGATAAGATCTAGCATATTCATATAAAAAAGAGAAAAAATTGCAATGTAATCATTGAATTCTACATTGTTCTTAATACGTAAAGGAAAAATATCATTTTTATTTACTCTATATTTTCTGTAATATAGCATAAAACCGTTTAAAGAGAAAGCTGTGGTTTAAAAAGTATATGAAAAAGTAAATATCCTAGTTATGAGATAAAATTTTGTATATTCTTATTTTATCTATTTTCTATGATATTACTATACAATATATAAAGTGTATGTCTCTTTTCTGGTCTACATTTATTTTCATAGATTCATAAAACTATCAATAAAATTGGCCGCCAGCAAACTAGGAAAATTCTATTGCATCCAAGGTGGAGATTCTTAAAGTTGGAGAAATAAAATAAAACTTATAAGATGACTGCTGTTCATAATATGTGAGACTTTTTATGAAAAGATTATTAGTTTCCCCTAAAGTGCCTTGTCTAGCACATAACCTCCTCCCTCTTATTAGAAATTGATTTATATAAGGATAGGGTGGGTGCAATTGTTTGTTTATTACTTAAGTTCAGATTGATTTAAATTTGGGTTGTATTGGTTACCCCGCAGTGTAGGGGAACTGGAGTTATAGAACCCACAGTGGCCAGGCATAGGAAAAATACTTTTCCTTCTCCCTTATTTACGATTTGTTTAATATGGGGGAGGGGGTAGGTGTCTGTTCTCGAAGGGGTCTTTGAGAGAAAGCACAAAAAAAAATGTATGTCTAAAAAAACATACTTTCAACAATTTTTGGACAGTTTGCGCAAGATAAAAATTTGCGTCGCAACTAATATTTCCACAACCATAAGAAAGAAAATCCTGGATGGGCCAGGTATAATTTTGCTAGTGATATAAGTTTATTTCTTTGAGGAAGGTTTGTGTAAAATGGTTGCACTTGGCGATATTCTTGCCAGAGTTGCCATTCTAATTTTTCAAACATATAACATTCAAAATAGATAAGAAGAAGTTATTTTCATGGAAAAGATAATTCTTTCCTGAAATGGCTCACACAACCCTTGCTTAGTAATTTTAGATTTTATGTCAGTATCAAGTTATAATACAAAACAAAACAAAATAAAAAAGATGAAGAAAGAGTATTTTTGGAGCATCTTTTTAAAACTAAAGTTAAAGGTTCCATTTGTAAAAAAAAAGGTTTTATTCAGTCTTGAAAAATAAATGTACCTCGTAATTAAGGTTACACAGTTTTATCGCTTTTAGTAGTAATTCAATTCTAGGTAAAATAGGTTATTTTATCAAGACGCTAAATAACATACTTCTTGTAGCTAAAACTATTTAGAAGAAACAGAAATAAGTTATTTAATTATAAGTGGAATTATTTTTAAATTTTGGAAACCCTGTAATAAGCGCTTACTCTCATTCATTACCTAATCTCTGGAAAATAAGATCATCCTCCACCAATATAAACTTGGAAATAAATTTATGTGATCAAAATTTGCCAATTTTAAGAAAGTACAGAATATTGACATACATAAATATGAAGCTTGGTGTAATCGTTTCTTTTAGAAAATCAATCAAATTTCACTGTAGAAAATGGAGGAAAGTCTATTCTATTTTTCTTCCTTTTTCCTCCTTATTTTGCATCTTGAATTCTAATAATGCTTAACATATTTTATTAATGATGTACTAGTTGTTTTATCCCTAGCCTCTAGGGGAGGTTGGAAGATTTCAGGAAAATAGCAAAAACCAACACAAGATACTAATAAGCTCACCTAAAAAAAAAACTTGCTACCTTATATCATACTTGGTGTAGGTTTAAGAAGGATAGGAAAATACACCAAAACCCCTAAAGCTTCGATGAAAAGTACAACCTATTCAGACAAGCAATATTCGAAATCTTAAACTTCGGACAAAAAAAAAGCTTATTACTTTATATAATAGGATAGTAGTAATATTTTTTTTACGGATTAAATTGAACTCTTTTTTTCCTCCTTGAATATACATTTTAACTTCTTATTATCCGAAAGACCTTTAAACCAGGGCCTAATAGACATAGCCACCATCAGAGTCTTCACTGTAAGCTTTGCGGCTTTGTGTGCAATCCAATAAGCATACAGTCAACAGTGCGGATTACTAACCGCCAACCAAGTCTCAGCCTAATCCACCTAATTTCAGCCAACACCAGCAGCTGTGTCTAACATCTTTAGCAGCTGCAATGAAACAGATTATAATAAAGCCGCAACTAATAGCTTGGATTTTAGAAAGATTGCCGGGTTGGACGGAGAACCAGCAATCTCAGCCGCAGCCACCCTACTCCTATAATAGCTTAACCGTAGTTAAAGTAATGTCAAAGTAACAAAAACGAAATGTAAAAAAGAATGCAATAGTGTCTCGTAAAAGAAACAAGGACGATTCTGTCGAATAGCCGGGAAGCTATTTGAAATATGATAAACAAATATAAAAGTAAGGGAAAGGAGTGAAAGTTAAGTAATGGGAAAGTTAAGGAAAGAGAAGTGATGGGGGAGTAAAGGAAAGGGAAATATCTAAAAATAAACACCCCTAACATTATATAAGTACAGACAGACAGGAACATTTGTACAATAGCTTCGCTCCTAAAAAGAGTGTATGAAATTTATGTGAAGTTGATTTATTCATTTTCTATATTATACTCACTAGACTTAAATAAGAAAGAAATCCTTTAAAATTGGAATTATCGAAAAAGACTTTAGGATAACCTCAATGTCTGTTATTTCACTGTGATACACACTTTCAAATTTGATTTTTCTTCAATGAATTGGAATTTCTTTTTAATATTCACAATAAATGTGATAGAATACAGAGAGAGAGGGGACAATGGGCTGTTTATTATACTAGTCCCCAAAGTTTTATAATTCCGTTTGCTTGTTCGTTGGCTTAACAACTTAAGGGACTTTATTGAATTTTGATAGGGTGGTTTTTTAACACGAGTGTTCAAACGTTTCAACTACTAATTTTTTACATATTTTAATTGATTTTGTGTATCTTCATTGGGGATGTAAATCATTTTTCGACTATTGTCTTATCCCTTTAGATCCCTGGATAGAATATTACATACAACTACCTGACTTAATTCACAATGACCCCTAGTATAGCAGAACAATATTTTGGTTTTGTTGATTCGAACTAAATAAGAAAGCATTAAAATTATTATTGATAACAATTAATACTTTAGCTTAATTAGATAATTTTGAAGAATACGGATTGTTTATGAAAGGTACAAGCAAATAGCTACTATATTTCATATTTTGTGCATTTTTTTAAATTGAATAAAAATTATACAGAAACGCTTTGAACTACAAAAAAAATAAATGAGAAAGACGTTTGCACTAATAAAATGCAAGTAATAATGCAAACATTTTAAAAATTATTTTGATTTATTGCAAAAGATTTAATATTATATATTTGCTTATATTGTTGTGGTAGACTCTAACCAGAAAATATCTAAACCGGACTGGGACACAATTCTAATTTTAAAAGGAAAGTACATGGCTTCATATTTATGCTAACATTATCATACCTATTTTATTATTTCAAAAAGTAAAGCTTTTCTACATTTGGAGTTTATGAGTAACGCTTAGATAGTAATTTCATGCAAGTTAGAATTGTCTCGTCGATTGCAAACTTACGATGTTGATTCCTGGAACAAAAATGTAAAGTTTTGAAATTAATCAATAATTGTAGGGTGTAATTACTACCCCCTAAAACAAGTTATTACAAAGAACTTCCTTTCTCTTTTTACAACCTTTGCAGTTTTAGACCCCTCTGGAAATATCCTGTGCACGCTATTGGGATAACTCGACAATTATTAACCCTTACAGATCGGGGAGGGGGGGGGGCTCCAAGAGCCCCATCCCCTTCTACTTTTTTTAATCTCATTTTTTTGTAGGTAAGATGGAGAGCTGTGACTTCATGACTTGTTAAGTTTAGTAATTATACGTCAACAAGAGTTGATTTTATTAGGATATATGGTCTGTGTCGGTCGTGGTGTCCGGTCAAAGTCGGTTGGGTAGCAACAAAATTTGAAAAAATTCTAAATAAATCTTAATTTCTACATTATGACTTTTGTTAATAAGGTAGAAACCTAAAATTTTTTTTGGTGAATACTTAGATATAAATGACCTTCTGAGACCGCTCCCTGGCCGACTTTATGACCGATTCTTGTCCAGCTTTTACTACAGACATATATCATGAATATCATGGCTTCTATTACAGCTATAATTTTTTTTTGGTAAATCATTGAGCAACAATAAAAAGATAAAAATATTAATTGGCGCCGCAAACCGCCGTTTTACCGCCGTAACAGCCGAAGCTGCAAAATTGTCCGCTCTACAGCTGTTTTAAAATTTAGCGGCTGGCCGCTAAAAAGCGGCTAAGGAGCGGTCTGACCGCTATGACTAGAAAAAGTAATTTTCTCTGAAAATACACATGAACCACCAGAAAAAAATTTTAAGTCTTTATCTGTAACAGGAGCCGAGATAGAGGTGATGGCTCTTAGACCTCCCCCTCCTCCCCCGATCTGATAAGGTGAGAATTGGGGCCCGATCTCTAAGGGTTAAACAAAGTCTATAAAAAAGATTTCGATTTTTCAAAATAAATTTTCAACAAGGAATCATTTTAACTTTGTATGTTGAATCCTTTGATAATTAGCTAAGTATGTTTAAAACAAATAATCGTTTTACTTTTTCTGTACAGCAATTTTGTATATTGTTTGTTATTCGACTGTTCTGAATAAATTATTTAAGTATATGAAAATTAGGGAGTAAAAAAACATATGATTTTAAGAATCAAGTAAAAAGCATGTGTAAAAGCTGAAAATAATAAAAAATGACAAAATTAATTTTTGCAAAGTGTCCCTTTAGATATGAAAGTTTGGGCAGGATTTTCATTCAATTTCATTTTCAAATGTCGGGAAAAGAATTTTGACTGAGAAAAAGATATTTGACAAAACTTTAAATTTTGTCAAACCATGTAAGGTATACCCAGGAAGGGAGGGAGGGGACATTGGACTGTAAACTACGAGGATACTCAAACTTTTCAACCAATGAATATAATCAACAGGAGAGAAATGTAGTTTATCATCATTGTGTGTGTAAATTGATTTTTAATTGATCTCTGGTTATACCTGAAATAAGATATTGTATTTTATTTTTTGTTTCTATATATTTTAAATGGATTGATATTAATAAGATTTGTTCGTATCATGGAAAGAATCATATAGATCATCAGTATAATTAACAATTATAAAAAGATAATAACAATCCGTTCTTTACATTTAAAACTTTGATTATTTAATTTTTAAAAGTTATTTTATAAGGGACATTTATATATAATGGCTTATAAATATTTATATTAAACATGTTTTTAAAGTCAAAAGAACGTTAATTTATCTAAAACATAATTCCCTCAAGGGTATTTTAGGTTTATGGAGAGGGGAAGGATTAATTCGGTAATTAACTCCCCCCCCCCCCCGTTCAAAAAGGCTTGGGCGTACTTAAATCCAACCGTCTTTTTACGTCAATTCCTTTATTACCTAAAACCTCAATAAGAGGATTCATACTTAATAAATTATTTTTATCTAAATTGCCTTTTTAGTGTCTTGTAACTTTCACCTTTAAACAGGAGTAAAATTTCACCAACAAAAATGTTGCTACTTAATATTAAGTGTAAATATAAATTTAAGTGTGTAAATGTGTTGTAAAGCAGTTTTCATGTAAAAGGATGTATTATTTTCAGTCATAAAGAGGAATATAAATTAGTTAAAAAAAACTTTGAATAAATAATCAAACAATTTGTATTTTTTTTTATATCAATTATGATTTTTAAACATTGGACTGCCATGTCATAATTTTTTTTTTAAGTAAAGAAGATAAGTATAACCACAAAAAAAACTGATAGAAATTTAGGGTTAACAAATATGCAAGAGGACTGGAGGACGAGGAGTAATGGATGAAGAATATAAGTGGATAAAATGACAGGGGAAAATTGTCGTCTATTTAGGTTGCTAACATGGACATCATGGATATGGTAAAGGGGGTGGATGGGGAAATCTTTATCATAGCAAGCTACATGATAATCTAGTGCAAGATCCAAGTATTATCAAATCTATTGCTGCAGTTGGTTTTTGAACCGTCCAATAGTCCCACTTTCGAACAACAGTATTATACTATTTTGCTTACTAAATAAATGTAAACTTTATAAGTTGAAGTTATGACCTAAAACTTCCTTCCCAACTTAAATCTTTGTCATAAGAATATTAATCATTATTATAAAATTTTAATATCATCTTATTGAAGAATTTGTATCAAATTTCAGGGATCTAATAAGACCATGGCCGATAATTTTATGTATATCCCAAATGATTATATACATAATTTCCCCTTCAGTAGATTAAAATTAGTGGTTAAAACGTTTAAACATTCAAAATTCACTGAATTTCCCCAAAGTCGTTAAGCCAACGCATAATAAACGTTATTATAAAACTTTTGGGACTAGTGTAAAAAAGCCAATTTCCTCTCTCTCTCTCTGATTAAATTTACTTATCCATTGTTCTTTGAGTATTGTATTGTATACTACTCTTTACTTGGAACATGATCTGGTAAACATTTCAACCAGAGTCTTTAAACATAAATATCATATCTTTTATATACAACTTGCGGCTAGGCCTCTGGGAGCACTTGAGGGGAGAGGGGGGGAGGAAAATTGCCCTCCACTTTTAATTTGAGTTTTAAAAAGAAAAAGGAAAAAATGAAGGGGATGGTTGTTTTTTTACAGGGGTGATTTTTACTGGAAGGGATAAAATATCCTTCTTAAAATAGATATAAACCTTCCCTGGACCAAAAAGAAAGCTTCAAAGTAAAAGAATATTAAATCGGTCAAACAGTTAGTAAGATCTTAAGGTACAGATACAGCAGACAAACACTCATTATTACAGAAAAGAGGGTTCTAAATAGAAAAAAATAAAGCTTTATGATAGCAAAAAAATTCTTTAGAAGATTGCACTTATTTCAAGTTTGCATTGAAGAAATAAGATAAAGAGAATGTATTTTCTTAAAAACTGATGTTGGTTAAGATTATCTTAAATGTTGAGCAAACAGTGTCATGTTGGACCAGTCTAATCATCTGTAAAGCATCTGACATTGTAGAGGGGAATATTATTACAACTTGCATGCTTAATTGCATCAGTAATATTTATTACTTAATGTAATTACTCAAAAGTAAAGACGTAAAATCAGATTTTTAACAAACACTTCACATTAAAGGTTTTTATTTTTTTTCAAAAAGCTTTATTCTCAATCTCAATGCTTGTATGATATCAAATAAAAGAAAATAACAAGCAAGTATAGTCCAGACTTTTATTTCTTATTTGAGCTAGAATGCTAAATTTATTTTCCTGTAATAATAAAAAGAAAGAATTATGACTGACACCAAAGAGTAAGAAAATTTTAATGTTTTTGCTAAAAAAGAATTAATTTTATCTCTATAAAAGTTTATTGATAAACTTTCACTTTTTATAAAAATAATTTATTGCGAATAATAGCTGGGTAAGAAAATGGACGATAAATTGATATACATCTCCAATGATGATAAACAAAAAATCATTGGTGTAATGAAATTATTATTCAAAAGTTTAAACTCTACTTTTTTAAACAACAATCCAGATTTGGCAAAAGAGTCCAAAGTTTTTAAGGCAACGAATAAGATGACATGTCCACTGCCCCCCCCCCCCCATCTGGAATACATATTGATGCCGATTTAAACAATATTTGAATATGATAAGTTTATTTAAAAATCAGATCTTGATTTAAAAACATTTTGGTGAAAGTAAATATATATTAGATCTGACAAATAAGGTTTTTGGGGATTTTCCACATAAATAATATCCCATAGACTAAGTAACCATCCCCTACCTAATATTATTTTGTTTAACAAATCCTTAGCTGGTTATAAAGAAAAAATTGGCATTTTTTGTTCAATTTTAGCTGTCACTATCTAGCAAAAAATTTAAACCACTTTTTTTTGCTTACGATGTTTTATAAGTAAGTTTGGATGGAATGGTGTATTAGAAGCCCTACTTTATTTGTTAGGGCTTTTATTAGTGTTATAACTGCCATTACTTTTTTGCAAGCAATTACTGGGAGGGGGTACTCTTTCTAAAAGTATTTAACTGGACGATGTTAGTTTTTCTTGTGGATAATATACACAGTTGACTTGTGAGTGTGTGTGTGTGTGTGTGTTTGTGTGTGTGATTGTTTGTGGGCAGAGTTTTTGTATGTGGCTGTGTTCTGTAAACCATGTAATTGGATTAGCAGCATTGAGTGAACCTGGATTGATCATATTTTCTAAACACAGTCCCCATACCCTAGCCTACCCAATTTCTTCTCCTTTTCCTACAATCTCCATTTTTTTCAAAACAAACACTCAATCTAAACAAAATATTAAGATTTTCCTCTTTGGCAATTTTTATTTTTTTTACTTAAATGATGATTTTTAGTCATAAGATACGTCTTAATAGATTGCTGAACTAATAATACACAAACATTCACTTAAAAAAAAAAGAAATTCGGGGAATAGTCCCTTTCGTGGTAACGCTCCTTAAGGGGCGATTCGTCGTATTAAATGGCTTTTAATAGGTTAGATTGTAACAAGCTGCATATCTATGAATAGTTTTGTACCTGTGGAGAAAATTTAAATAATAGTTTTTCATCGCATCGTATAATAGACAGCTTTCCGTAGATATTAAAATAAAAAATTAAAATATCAGTTTTGTCAGTCCTAAAGGGCCGAAGGTCTTTTTTATATTGTTATATGCATAAAAAATTACCAATACAGGATTTTTAAGTATAACTGAGAACTGGTTCTAATCCAGCAGATATTCGGCGGTTTCGAAGCCACACTGGAAAATGAAGACAAGACATTGTTTATTTCAACGCATTACAACTGTAAAAAAGTGCGTATTAAAGTACTTTTCGAGGTTTGTTTCTTTTGTGCGTTTTATTTCCCCCCAACACTTTCAAATAACTTTCAAACCATTAAATTTGATATTTACATCTATACACAAGGTTTTTGAGTAGGGGAAGTTTTTAATGTTGTGATTTTGAAAATACTCTTTAGATATAATAGATTTATAAAACTAGATGGTTAACAGACAAATAATTAGTTATCTTATATTGAATCTATAGCAAACGTAGATGTTTTTGTCATTTTGTTTATTTATGATTCAATCTTATAAAATTAGTAACTTAATTTTTGGACGATAAAATTTTACAAAGCAAAATATTATTATATACTATTTATAGCATACTCATTACATTTTTTTTGCCCTTTCGTACCAAAATATGTAAACTTCTTAACTAAGAATTTTGTCGAATTGTTTTTCAATTTGCTCTTATTAGTCCAATCAAGAGATTTACAATTTAGACTCTCAATATTTATTTCAGATATAATTCTTTTTGACTGATATTTCATTAGCAGCCAGCGGCTTGTAGCTGCCATTTTCAGCTTTTGTATAGTACGTTAATAATATTCAGCTGCGTATCACTCTTTATGAGTATACTGTAAACTGCTGCCACCTAGAATTTTGCCACGAAAAATGGGTGACTTTACAAAGTGTATAAAAAAATCAGCCATGGACGTCATAAAAATGAGGGATTATACATCTCTTTTTAATGGGTTCTCTTTTTCACTTCTCCTATTATCTCCTTCATTTTTATGACGTCACATGGCTGATTTTTGCGACACAAAATTACAAAACTGGAGTAACTATAATCTAACTAATAATAGAAAATTATAATTCAGAATTTAAAATCTAAACTTTTAGTTCAAATCTTGATACATTTTGTCATTGTAAAATATAAATTCTGTGGGCAACATTTTGTGAAAAATAGAATTACCTCCACTCCCGCCACCCACCCCACACTCACTCTAGAACAGCCGCCAAATAAACACATTTGTCTTCAACCATAGTTTAGATATTTAGGAAACAGATTATATGTATCCTAGTGTATATTACAGTAAGGCTTATACAGGGTGTTTTTATTGAATAGGACAAAAGTATTGCTTTAGTTAACCCACTTATAATTGACAGAATACAATACAAATTTATTATTACCTGCAGCTTGTTTGAGGCATGTGTGTCCGGTACCATACAGATTTATTATTACCTGCAGTTTGTGTGAGGTACGTATGTCCCTCACCATTGAAATTTATTATTACCTGCTGTTTATTTAAGGCAATTGTGTCCCGCAGCATACAAATTTATTATTACCTGCAGCTTGTTTGAGGCATGTGTGTCCCGCAGCATACATATTTATTATTACCTGAAGCTTGTTAGAGGCTAGTGTGTCCTGCAACATACAAGTTTATTATTACCTGCAGCTTGTTTGAGGCATGTGTGTCCCGCACCATACAAATTTATTATTACCTGAAGCTTGTTTGAGGCATGTGTGTCCCGCAGCATACATATTTATTATTACCTGAAGCTTGTTAGAGGCTAGTGTGTCCTGCAACATACAAGTTTATTATTACCTGCAGCTTGTTTGAGGCATGTGTGTCCCGCACCATACAAATTATTATTACATGCAGCTTGTTTGAGGCATGTGTGTCCCGCACCATACAAATTTATTATTACCTGCAGCTTGTTAGAGGCATGTGTGTCCCGCACCATACAAATTTATTATTACCTGCAGCTTGTTTGAGGCATGTGTGTCCTGCACTATACAAATCTATCATTACCTGCAGCTTGTTTGAGGCATGTGTGTCCCGCACTATACAAATTTATTATTACCTGCAGCTTGTTTGAGGCATGTGTGTCCTGCACTATACAAATCTATCATTACCTGCAGCTTGTTTGAGGCAAGTGTGTCCCGCACCATACAAATTTATTATCACCTGCAGCTTGTTTGAGGCATGTGTGTCCCGCACCATATAAATTTATTATTACCTGCAGCTTGTTTGAGGCATGTGTGTCCCGCACCATATAAATTTATTATTACCTGCAGCTTGTTTGATGCATGTGTGTCCCGCACCATACAAATTTAGTATTACCTGCAGCTTGTTTGAGGCATGTGTGTCCCGCACCATACAAATTGGAAATGAAATATTTTTGCAATTTGCAAGTATGAAATGTCAACAGCGAATTTAAATATTTTCAGGTGGGATGTTTTCCCCTGTTACAGTGTGGGTAATAACACAATTTTTAAGTAAATATCATTCTAATCTTTCTTATTCACAAACTTGCTCAAACTTATACATATTTTAGACATTCATGCTTGGTAATAATGAAGTAAATATATTTGAGAAACAGTATTTTTTTTAACAAGTTGAACATGTCTCAGTCAAGGACGTCCAAGGGGGTAGGTAAAGTGAGGATTACCCCCATCCAAACGAATTTTGGGGTGACCCCCAAATTTTTTTTATTTAAACCCCCCCCCCCCCTTATTTAAAATTTACCCCTACCTTTTAGGTACTAAATAACCCTCCTGCCAACAGATTTCAGGGGGGGTAATTACCCCCACCAAGCAAATTTTACCCCCAGGGTAAAAAATTTTTTTGGGGGGGGGGTAAAAAAATTTGCGGCGCGCTTCGTGCGCCATTTTACCCACCCTTCTTAAAAAATTTTACCCCCCCCCCCCCAAATAAAAAAAGCTTGGACGCCCCTGGTCTCAGTGCCAAAGCATTCTCCCTACTTTAATACTTAACAAAGCAGGTATGTATTATTTTTATGTCTTCTGTATGACCTTTTATATAAATGAAATAAATACAACAAAACATTATAAAAGGTCAATTAGTACACTTATTATAACGTTTTAAAATGAAATAAGCCTCTCTATTTTACATTTATATCTGTACTTGCCCACCCTGTGTAAATATGTAATGCATATTGCCTTTCAAAACTAATGTTCAACATTTATATTTGTATTTTGCAATCCTTGTGTTGTTCAACATTTTCTTCAACAAACATTTTTTCTGTGTTTTGTTTGTGGTGCAAAATAATTATTGTTGAAATTTTATTATTTTCATTGTCAATACTATGTAGTTGCTAGCTTTTTATTTTCCTTCTTAACACGTGTTTTTTATGTCTTATTTTAATTGTATGTAAAATATGTCTAATCTCTTTGGTTGACTTGAAATCTACATTTTTATACATATGAGACATGAGAATTATTTCAGCATACCCACGGTATTAGCGTAATTTGTAATGTTTCGGCTTGCTGTCGGCTTCAAGCCTGGACAACATCGCGTCATACTAGTACTAGAGATAAAGGTCGTTCAAACAAGGGTTGATTATCCATCGGGCGAATAAACCATTTACACCGCAATTATAAGACACAGAGTATGTTTCAAGGTGCATGGAGAGGTCTAGAACCCTAAGTAACACCAAGCTCCTAGAGGTCATCATGACTTCAGCATTGCCAGTAACAGGTTACAGATACCTAATTCTAATAGTCATTCTTTATAGGTATGCTACGAAATTAAACCTTTTTTATTATCTAAAATAGGTGATCAAATATAATTAAAAACTTTTAAATTAATTCATTATTATTATTATTGATAATTTTTTGTATTTACAAAAAGATAAATTAAACTCCACCAATGCAATGCAAATATTTTTGCAACTTTCTTCGCTTTTATTATTTATAGAAAAATATCTCTAATCATTAATCTATATATATCAAATTATCTGATCATTTATTAATTAATTAAGATAAATAATTGTATCTGGAGAATCTAAGCATATTTGTATTGAGATACATTTCTCTCCAAGGAATTTGGGTTTTTTGGTGTGTTTATTGGAATCAAAAGACAAATATATTACTTTTTCTTAATCTAAAAAATTGTTCATTATACATACATCTACTAGCGGGTACGCCCTCTGATGACTCAAGGGGCAAGTGGGATACACAACGGCCCCTCATTTTCAATTTCTAAGAAATGTTTTTTCAAAGGGCAATTTCTCTTTGGGTGGTCGAGGTACCTTATCCAAAAAAGTTTAAAACCTTCCATGGACCTATAAGTAGCTTTCGTGTAAAGGAGATCAATATCTATTGTGTGGTTAGCTATATCCTTCGCTACAGAAAAAAAAAAGTTTACTACTTTATATAATAGGATATTTTGAAAAGAAATCAAATCTATTTTATAATTGCAATAGAGAAAATTCCGAATAAAGTAAATTTGAAAAGAATTTTAAAAGAAAATGTTTTCTACTAAAAAAAATTGGGTATAGTCCCTTTTGTGACATCGCTTCTTATGGGGCGATTTTATCCTATTTCTAGCCCCTGCGGGGGGGCTCTAACCCTGCGGGGCCAATTACCTAACCCTGTGGGGCAATCACCTAACCCAATATAACCTAACCTTACCTAAAATAACCTATAAAAAGCCATTTCAAAAATACGACAAATCGCCCCATAAGAAGCGATGTCATGAAAAGGACTATTCCCAAAAAATTTTGTTACCGAAATTTGTTTTATCAAGCACAATTTTGAAACAATTTTAAACAACTTTTGAAATATTTTTTTTGTAAAACTAACCAGTTAATTACATTTCGTACATTCGTTATTTTGACCTATCTACCTATCCCTTCTTCCCTTTGTGCATATATCCACATTCATATTCTTATAGATAAAGATGGATCTAGATTATATGTAGATTAATGTGTAATTACAGGATTAAATATTACCTTTTTTGGTTTCTTTTTTAGCTTTATATGTGTTTGTTAATAAAGCGATAATTAATTGTTTTGATCTTAATGATTATCATTTATAGTAGCAAAGATATTCTATAAGAACTGTTCATAGGTTAGTTGAACGGTAACAAAATTAAACAATAAAAAAATCTTACAGAGATCTAAGCCATTTCAAATGTCAAAATGGAAAAAAAATTCTTAGACAACACAATAAATAGATGAAATCCATAATTACGATGAACAAAATTACCCTTCTGTATATAAAACCTGTTTATGGAAAAATTTGGATAGATAATGAATGTTTGCATAGCCAAATTAAGATTTGATAAAAGTAAAAAAAAATCAAGCCAACAAATAAGACATCATGTTTATAAACTTTGTTTTACAGTGAAATATACAATTCAATGTAATTTTTCTTATGATTTTTATACGTACATGCATACATGTATTAGCTGCGAACGGAAATTAAGAATTAAAGTTTTTTAAAGTGACCCTTATTTGCCGTTTAAAATACCGTTCTATTTGATAAAATTCGTCAGTCGGTACAGTGATTTTTATGTATACAAACAAAAATTCTCTTCAGGGTCAAATAAAAATAAATATACTGTTTTGTTTATAAAGAAAAAATGCTGAATTGTGCCAAAATAATTTCCCAGGTAATTTTCCAAAACAAAAGTTGATGTCAAGTTTCCCGGATTAAGCAAATAATAATAATATCTAATTTATTATATTTTCTCTTATAAGATTTTTGTTCTTTTTTCACGACTATTGATAAAAAAGCAATTTTATGCTGTCAAAAGCTGATAATATGCAAAATGCAAAAGATTGTGTTAACGCCATTGATAATCTGGTCTTTATAACGGTTTACTGTTGTTTATTTCAAACAAATATATTTTTTTGCTCTGCCTTTTCTGAGCAGAACTTTCCTTGTTAGAAGTGATTCTTTCCTTCATTTAGGGTTTGAACACAGATATCTTAAGGATAAGGCAATGGCTGATAAACTGATGTACATCCCCAGTGACAATTGTATCCCTTCTGTAGATTACAACTAATGGTTTAAGCGTTTGAACATCCATCTTAATGAACCAACCCATCAAAGTACAATAAAAGTTGATAGGTCAATGAATGTAAACGTTATTATATAACTTTAGGGACTAGTGTAATAAGTAGCCCAATATCCCCCCCCCCCTTGTTTGTACGTCGCATCGAATCCCACTAGCAAGACGTGTAAGCTTAATAATCTAAAATCAGAATGACTTTCAAATCTAATAATCTTAAATTTAAATAAAATCGTTGTAAAAATTGTTAGAATAGAATTAGGCAAAAGAAAATATGGTTTTCTCTTTTCATATATTTCTACTTCAAAGTTGGCTAAATTCATATACATTAAATATTTTCTTTTTAACATCTTTTGAACTGAGGCAATGATAAACTTTTTAATGCATAAAATGTTGAAAATGTTTGATTTAAAAGTTAATAGTTAGGTTGGTATGCTGGCACATTACTGCACCTTCTTTCCTTTTTTGATGCATTTCAAATTATTTTATGAAAATTATAGAAGAAATATAAAGAACGTTAAAAAAATACTTTATAATCTGTAAAAAGAAAAACTTAGCTGGAGTAATTTTGTAGTAAAGCTTACGGAATTATAAGTTGTTGGTTGTTGAACTGTAGCGTTACGTTCATTAACTTAATCCGCGTATATGAAAAAACAAGGATGAAAACATCCATAAAAGCAAAGCTCTCAAATCATGGAATTACAAAAAGAGTTTTCGTGGATAAAAAGAGGATGTTCTTTGTTAAGGGATGTCTTCAACAAAAAATTTGCACCCTATCTTACACAACAAAACTATAATCTCCTATAGCGCTATGTACTTACTGGCGGACAGACAGACAAAGTAAATTATAGCTTTGATACTTAAAATACAAAAGAAGTTCAGGTAAGTCCTTCACAGTAAAGTCCAAACCACCAATTAAAACCTGTTTAGTACTTAAACTGCCTTGACACAAAAAAAGAGGGGAGGGGGGGAATTAGAAATCTAGCTTTGATTTACCTGCAACTTACGATCAACTACCAAGAGCTATGTAAAATACGTTAAGGAGGAAATATGACAAAACAAAATTCACTTGAATATTAATACGTTTTTGAAATTTTCCATTTAAACCACTTTATGGTTACGCTTCAAATAAAAATTATAGTACTTAAGCTTTGTAGAACACACTGTAAAAGTTATGAATTTAAAAATAACAATGAGATTTTAACATGTTTTATAATTTATTTGAACAAAAATTGTAGTTTTGGTACATATATAAAAATTTATGTTTGGATAATACTTGTGCTTGAATATAAAACTGTTTTATAAGCAGTCAAGCTATTTACATACATACAAGCTCAACAATATATAGCCACCAAAATCCATTATTTTTAAAATGGTCAAAAATATGCCCCTATTGCAAATTAAAAACATTCCCATGTTTATTGAAAATATGATAGCCCTTACGGATTCGCCAATACAAGCATTAATGGGCAACTTCAACCCTTGCAAATTATATTAATTTTTAGTCATTTTTGTGGTGAATGGGCAAGGAATAGGACAGAAAAAATAGATAAAAAAATTGAATTGGTTCTGGTTCATTTTACCTCTGGAATAAAAAAAATGTATGAAGAAAAATGGGTTTAGGGGAGTATAGGATGGCCAACTTTCAAATAATGAATTCTCCCAATATATTTTCTTAAACAATATAACTCTTGTATATAAAACTGGTCCAGAAATGCAATGTATAATTTTAAAAATTATTTTTAATCACTAGATTCATCATATTTCTGCTTTAAAAGCTTTTTGTGGATATTAAAAAGTTTCAAAGGAATTTGAGGAAAATTTACCTTTTAAAGTTTTGTTGAAATTTTTATTATGAACAAACAAATTTGTAAACACTTTTAATAAAAATACAGGAACATTTTTATATGAAATTAGACTAGCTATATTTAAAAATTTCTGCTATATCCTACTTTTAGAAAGCTCTACTTTTAATTTTAATTCCGATTTTTAATTATAAAAAATCTTTTTTTTCAAATTACTCTGCTAAGTTAGTGTTATCTTTAAAACCTTATGAAAAAATATTCGTTCGATGAAATATCTCATTTCATTCCTCTCTTCCTTATCACGTCAAAAACAACAATCATAGAGCTTTCTTTAATTAAAAAAAAGTTAAATCTGAATATAAAAAAGGAGACTTACAATTTTATAAATATTTCTGCAAACAAAAGAGGTACAATATTTTACCCACCATTATAGAAAGCCTTAGCCCTAACTTTTAATACATATAACTGGATATAGAATATACGCGGATATTAAGAGTGGGGAAAATTGTCGTCAGTTTAGCTTGCTAACATGGAACTCGTTTATTTGTCAGTTCGTTCAACAAGTAGCAGTTGTTTTGATGGGGTACAGGGGGAAATCGTTAGTTCTTCCTGCTGCGTGTTTTATTTAATTAGAGAATATTAAAATCTGGTTTAAGATCCAAGTAATAATATATCCATTTACATATATGTAACAAATTAATCATACAGCCTTTATAATATTTATAAAACTGTCAGTTTCATCTTTAAAAATTCAGATTTAATCTTATTATTGTAAATAGTATGTTAACGTGGTCATGGTTAAAATAGAAAACAAATATTTAGAATGTACATAATGTGAATAGATGGAGAGAGAACCACTTGTAAAACTTGAATATTTCAGACTAGAATCCATGCTCTCTGAAAAAAAAACAAGAGTGATTATAATCAATAGCAAGACCACCTTTTTTATAAACTAGTTAGGGGTGCTGAATCTGATATAATATGATGTAAGTAATTCGAATTAATCTTTAAATATATTCTAATTTCTAACTTTCTTATTCCCTGATAATTTTTTTCATACCTTTATAATCTAAATGTTTCCTCATTTTTTTTCCTCATCCGACCAACAAACAAATAAAACGTGTATGTAGAGAAGATTTGCTACCCCAAAAAATAGACAGCATTTTTCATGAATAAATTTGCAAATAAAAGGGACTATTGTCATACAAATTGCGTTTCCATTGAGGTCATTGTCGTACAATTTGTGGCGGTTTTAGCATGGCACATTTTATGACTTTTATTTGCCAAGGTCTCCCACTCTATCTATTTTTTTTATCTATTTATCTTGTATATCTAACCATTTGGCATCTAAAGACTGAACAAAAAAATGAGACAGTTAAATCATTGAATATTTTTTTTACTAGATGTTGAGCAGTTTTCTTATTTATTTCAATGAAAAGAGCAAACTATATGTTCCTGTTATGTATTACCTCGTAGATTTTATCCTATTTATTTTGTGGATTTTTTATCCCATAAAACGGTCAGTAGTAGATTGACAAATCCTTTCTTTTACTATAGTAGCTCAAATAATAAAGAAGTAATAAGCATTTTTAAAAAAACAAGCTTATTGTCCGTTTCGTGGCATCGCCTCTTACAAGGCGTTTCGTCGTATTTACACAGTATCTATTAACAGGTTTTTTTTAGGTTAGGTAAATGTTAATGATTGCACCGCAGGGTTAGAGCTTCCCTACAGGTGCTAGAAATATGATAAATCTACTGTGAAAATACGACAAAACGCCCCCCCTAAGAGGCGATGTCACGAAACCCACAATACCCAAAAACAGATGTGCGACATCTCTCTATATATCTGGAAAATCAACCTGTTTTATTTTCAGTCACCGTTGGTTTGTGATTAATCCTGCCCAGTCCTTGCTTCTCATTGGTCCTGAGGCTCACCTCCACCTCCTTGGCCTTGTAGTAGACGTCATACAGAGAGGCTACGCACCTTAGCCGCAAGGTCAGCCTGTTGTCCTCTTCTACAAAGTCTTTCCTAAAATAAAAAAAAACGTTTATAACAATTTATAACATATCTATTTATCATTGATGATGAAAACCTTTAATTTAGTATGCAGTGGAAAAAGCTATATGTAAAATATTTTTGTACTTTAGACTTTATAAACGTGTTTAATTACTAAATTAATTATTTGCTCTATAACACATGTTTTGAATAATTCAACAAAGTATTTTCTTGTTGCATTTTAATCGATATTCTATTACTGAAACAGGTCCTGTGGTAGTTTTAGGCTATTTTCTTGGGAAGTGGGACACCCTAACCCCCCCCCCAAAAAAAAAAATCTCCCCCCTCCCAATTTTTAAAAAAATGTTCTAAAAACAATGAAGCCGCTTATAGTGCATGTTAAAAAAATGACTGCATACAATACAAATGACCAATGATGAGCTACTATACATTTTACTATTAGTCAATTACAATGTTTGCCTACCATTGGTAATTTGTAATGTATGATGTAATTTTTATAAGGCCCTATAGACTGCTTCAAAACACTTAATTATTTATAATTTGCAAGCTGCACCAATGCTATTCAGCTGGTTGGTTAAAGGTCCAGCAAGATTTTAGTTTTCTATTCAATTTAAAATCCTTTCATTGGGAAGAGAAAGCCGAGGATAAATTTAGTAGCTTTGTTCACCAATCATTTCTAATATAGAGATACATTTGTCAAGAATTAAGGGATATTTTAATAATTTTCAAAGTATATAAAGTAGTAAGGTTTTTTTGTCTAAAGTTTAAAATCTCAATGATTACTAAACTGATTGAGTTCTTCTTTTTGAGGTAACTTTACTTAGGTCGCAGAATATTTTGCATTTAAATTTGTTTCTTGGTATGGGTTTAGGCTATTTTTATGCCCACTATATACCCCTTTGAATACAGCCCTCATAGAAACTAGGGGTGCATCCACTAGCAATCTTAAAATATGTAAATTATATAAATTTTCTATACCTTTTTTAAATTTTGAATATAGTTAATTAAATCTCATAAAAATAAATTTACTGATCCTTAACTCTAAAAGTAGCCAGAATATACAAGTTTGTCTCTGCTTTAAGTGTTATAAGTAACTTATTCACATTTATGGTTTAAAAAAAAATAATATATGTCATTAGACTTTCATTGTTTGAAAAAAAAAACAAGGTTGATCACGTCCTATAGTAGTGAAGCTGTTTAAAATTTAAGCAAAGAAAACGGAAAAGAAAGTAATAAGAATCTCGCAATTGTATATTTACTTACAGAAAACAGAAAGAAAGAATCAATAACTCAAAGAGTAGCTTTGCAAATAAAAATGTTGATTCCTTTATCCTTGAGCTACACTACCCAACCACCTTCAACCAAATAATGAAATATCATTTTATAATTTTCTTTTCAAATTTCTAAAAATCTTTAAAGAGAAGAATCTCTTTGACCTCCCAACAACCCGAAGTGTGGAAAATAAAGATTAGTCCTGGCTTTGTAAATCTTGATTGAAGTGAAACTGATATTGAAAACATGGAGCAGGGAGCTATACTTTTAATCATATTTATATATCTTAGCAACCTTTGAAATTTATGTAACATTTGGTAGCCAAGCTTCTCTATAATTCATGAAAACGAGGGTTGTGTTTAGATCAGTGGGGTGCACATTGTTTTGCCAGAGTGGTGTAAACCTGATGGGTCGAAGAAGTGGGGAAAGCAAGAAGGCTAATATCATCCTGACATCTCTCTATATCCCCCACCCACCCCTATCTTCCAAATTTTGTGGGTTAGGTATTTTCGATCCAATAAAAATGTTTAAAAGAGAAATTTAACTTTAAAAATGTACATTAATGGTGTTAACTAAATTGTAAAAACTAATGGACAAGATAAATTAATACCTAAGCTCTGCTAAATTTTGGAAAAAGTCGACTTTGTTATAAATGGAATCAAGGATTATTGAAGATCATTAGTTATTATTAAAAGATTAGAATCATTTTTATAAGAAAAGAAGATACTTTTATATTTTTAGGGAATTGCATTATTCTTAATTCGATCTAGTATCAGCTGCATTTGTATTTTAATATGTAAAAAATAATATATTTATTGGGTAAAAGTGTACTTAAAGCAACATGATGAATTACAAAATAACTATTTATCTTTTATTTATAAAAGTTAATTCTATACTTTATAGCTTAATAGCATAGTCAGTAACTTAAAAAAGTATTACTTTCACTTTATTTTTATCAAATGCAAAATAGATATAAAAGACATTATGCACTGTTTTTAAGATTAAGGACAAAATAATACAGTTCTAGGGATAAAACATGCACGTGATTTTGTGTGTTGATTTTATTCACACTTTTTCTTGTTATTTTTCTTTTTTTCTTGACTAATGTATAGATAGTAATCACAATTTTTTACCTTTTTAATATTTTAAAAGCGAAGCTTTTCTATAATTAGGGTAGGTCCGTACGTCTGTCCGTCCGTCCGTCACAAACGGATAGCTTTTTTCGTTAATTTAGGCATGTTAGAATTGTCCTATTGATTTCAAACTTTGCATGGGGATTCCTTTAGTAGTTAGGTACGATTTAGAAAGCGTAGCTACTCTATAATCATAACAAGAGTGTCCGTACGTCCATTTTAAACATGTTGATTTTTTTACTTTTTTAACAACAATTTTTTATGTGATTTAATCATCCGATTGATCTGATTTTTGGTATGTTAATTCCTGGGACAACAAAGTATAATGTTATAAGCAAAGCAACTTTATAATCAAGTCCTAAAAATTTAAGTATGTCTATAAACATTATCCTGTATCAAGCAGTTTTTCAACAAATTTACTTACAATTTTGCTTCGATTCTTATAATACATTTTCTGATTATTCAGTTCTGACACTATATAGGTGTTAATGTCCGTTTGTACCACCGTTTCAGTGCTTCGCTTTTATGGATGTTGTCATCCTTGTTTTCCTTTTGTTTACAAATGTAAACTATTTGGGTTGTGGTATCTACTTGTTTCGAAAATCATTCAACGAATACTTAAGACTCGATCGTAAACTATATAGTAGCTTTTCAATAAAACAAGGATGACAACATTTAAAATTATTCTTCATTTTATTTGATAATATCTATACCCATCATTAAAGTGTATCCTATCTACATAGATATTTTGCAAACATGTTGTAAGTCGGAAAGAAAAAGATATATTGATTTCTTGGGTTAGTTATTGATGTACTTACATCTCTTCTTTACATCATTTATACATACGTACATACATAGGTATAATATACACAGATTTGGAAATATCAGAGTGAGAGGGGTTAATGGGTTGTTTATTGTACTAGTCCCCAAAATTTTTAATAACGTTTCCTTTTTCGTTGGCTTAACAACTTTGAGGACTTTGAATTTTAATAGTTGATTCAATAAAATGAGTGTTCAATCGTTTCAACCACTAATTTTCATCTACAGAAGGGGTAATTTTGTGTATCATCATTTGGGATGTGCATAAATCTATTGGTCATTGTCTTATCCCTTTAGATCCCTGGGAAATATATTGCATCCTTGTCTAGTTTAATGCGAAGCGAAACTTTTCTATAGTTAGGATTGGTCCTTTCGTCTTTCCGTTAATTTAGACATATTAGAATTGTCCTATCAATTTCAAACTTTGCATAATGATTCCTGAAACATTTAGGTACAATTTAGGAAGCGTAGCAACTCTATAATCGTAACAGGAAAGTCTGTACGTCCACTTAAAACATGCTGATTGTTTTTAGTAGCGATCTACTCTATAAATTGAAATGTCCGTCTGTCCGTATGTCCGTATGTCCGTATGTCTTAGTTTAGGGGAAACGTGATTTTCTCGGCACCTATAAAAGATAAAAGGCTGACATTTTTTGACAACCTTCCCATTTTTAAGGAGCACAACTAACTATAACATCAATGGCGATAGGACCGCTTTCTAGCAGGTTTTAGGCTATTTTTGTATTTTTCACATTTTTCTCCATATCTTTGGTGTTTATGGTCCGATTTCAAAAAAAATTTCAGTTATAGATATCAAAATTAAATTTCCTGTCGTTTCAAGAAAACATCAATGGTGGTCATACTGCCTTTTTGTAGGTTTTTGGCTAGTTTTTTCACATTTTTCCTCATATCTTTGGTGTTTATGGGCCGATTTTTAAAATTTTTTTAGTTTAAAATATCAAAATTAATTTCCCGTTGTTTTAGCATCTAGTATGTAATTTACTTTGACCGTCGGTCTGTTAGTCGTAGTACGGTAGTACTGAAATATAAATATTATGAAATTAAAAACAAATGTTGAAAAGGTTTCGTGATTTATTTCCTAATATACAATACATGCTTTTGTCAACTAATCTTTAAATTCTTATACATATTTTTGTGCTTCGCTACTTAAGGATGTTGTCATCCTTGTTTACTTTTTTAGCAACTTTTATAATATTATGTAATGTAAACATCTTAAAATCATCATATCGGGAAAAGTATATAATAATTTATAAATTTGACGTAAATATCAGGCAAAGTAGATGTAATGGTGATTGTATGGCAGCTATAAGAACTTTTAGTAAATGCTTTGTAGTAGACATAAACATTTACTTTTTTATGTCGACACGATAGTTTCAAGTCTTTATAATGTAAAAGATTCTTACATTTTCAAAATATTTAAATCAAGAAAAATTTGTCATATCAAAAATTTATTTAAATCATTTGCCAATTTGATACAAGGCAAAAATTGATAAATCAAAAATGAAAAATGAATCCATTGGTCCTGGCTATTTCACTCATTACCTTATTTTTTG
Source organism: Acartia tonsa (assembly GCF_053477335.1). Classification (NCBI taxonomy): domain Eukaryota; kingdom Metazoa; phylum Arthropoda; class Copepoda; order Calanoida; family Acartiidae; genus Acartia; species Acartia tonsa. Next base: position 47,146,601 of record NC_137260.1, read on the forward strand.
TTGCAACCAATGTTGATAAGTCAGTGGCGTGCGAACCGAAGGGGGCATTTGGGGCAATCGCCCCCCCCTAGCGACCAAAACGCCCCCCCCTGCCCCCCCCTAGCAACCGCCCCCCCTGCCCCCCCCCCTAAATGTTAAAAAATGCCCCATTTTGCCCCCCCCTGGTCAACAAAAATGCCCCTTTTTGCCCCCTACCCTACAAAAAGCAAAACTATCCCAGTTTCCAAAAAAAAGATCAAGAAATACTCAAAAAAAAAAATTTTGGCGCTTCGCGCCAAACAGACAGTTACTATTCATTTAACCTTACCAAATTTTTAAATTAGTGTAGAAATTGGGTTATAATCTTTTTTCACTGAACATAACAAACCAGGTTATAGGAAGTATTTTATTTTGTATAATATAAACTTTTTACTAAAGAAATTTTGTACATCCCCAATGATGATACACAAAATTACCCCTTATATAGATTACAATTAGTGGATGAAATGTATAGAAACTCGACTTAATTAACCAACCAATCAAAATTCCATTAAAGTCCCCAAAGTTGTTGAGCCAACGAATAAGAAAATTTTATATGAAATATTGGGGACTAATGTAATAAATAGCCCAAAAACCCATCCCTCCCTGCATATTTGAAGAAAAAAATTTGCGCTTCGCGCCATTCCAAATGGTTTCTGCTATGAAATATTGGGGACTAGTGTAATAAATAGCCCAAAAACCCCTCCCTCCCTGCATATTTGAAGAAAAAATTTGCGCTTTGCGCCCTTCCAAATGGTTTCTGCTATGAAATATTGGGGACTAGTGTAATAAATAGCCCAAAAACCCCTCCCTCCCTGCATATTTGAAGAAAAAAATTTGCGCTTCGGGCTCTTCCAAATGATTTCTGCTTTTTATCACAATGAAAGGACAAGTAATTTTTTTTTATTTTTTACATAGTTTATTATATCTTTGGTTTTTATGGTACGATAAATTTTTTTGTGGAATATAATATTAAAAAAAATATAATTTCTTGCTGTTTCGAGCATCCAGTATGTAATTTACTTTGACTCTCATCACATACAACATACAGGAAAAAGGATTTGTGACTTTTTCTACCTAAAATATATATTTATTTCAACAGATGCTCTTTAAATCTACTTGTCTGTATTCTTATAATTGATTTTTGTGCTTTGCTACTTAAAGATGTTGTCATCCTTGTTGTCATACAATAAAGAAATATTTAATATCATTTTTTCATATTAGGTTAATTTTTGGTAAATTATTTCAAAAATGAGTGTTTTTATCTCCCCCCCCCCAAATTTTTTTTAATAGGGTTATTCATCCTTCCTGCTGAGATTTTATAACATCCCCTTCCACCCATTAAAAATGTTTTGTGGTGGAGGGGGGGGGGGGAAAGGTTAAT